>NW_027182103.1:18186347-18633009 GCF_029961685.1 Aristolochia californica | reverse complement strand
TGTTATCCAAATTTAGAAAATTACACTAGCTCAACCCTAATAGCTCAGAATTTTATAAGAAAAGGATTTTTCTACACATATTTTAAAAAATGGAAATGCATGCTTGAAACATGTTAAAGATGCAACTGACCTATGGATCAAAACCTTTTAAAGAGAATAACATTAAATTCTTAAGTGAACGTATAGTGGGATATTTACCCGAGTCAAACAAGCCATTATTTTGCCCATTTACAAAAAGCTAACCTAAGGATCATATATGATTGTAAAGTGATTTATCCTGGATTACGGGCTATATTTTTTTAAGGAATGACATATGGATTGGGAGTCAACACTCAGTTAAAAATCCCCCACCTCCCCCTTTTCCCGACAATTGCAGAACCTGATATATAAAAAATAAATAGAGTTTACAATTCATAAAAATTAAAGACTCTTTTTAGAATTATCTCTCTCTACATATTGTGCATTGTCCATTTCCATTTTAGATGTTTAGTTTTTTTGTAAATCAAACCTTGAGCTTTCACTTTCCCTTCATCACGTAAAAAAAAAAAAAAATGAGACAAAAGGTAAATATATCACAACAAAATGAAAAGTTTAGAGTTTATATATGGAAAGAACTTAAAGAAATAAAGAAATGCAGGTAAATAAAATTTATTCACACACCACAAATGAACACAAAAGATTTGTTATCCAAGTTTGGGAAAATCCACTAGTTCAACCTTATTTGCTCGGAATTTTATAAGAAAGTGATTTTTCTACACATGTTTTAAAAAATGGATAAGCATGGTTGAAACATGTTAAAGATGCAAATGACCTATGGATCCAAACCTCTTAAAGAGAATAACATTAAATTCTAAAGTAAACGTGTGTTGGGATATTTACCCGAGTCAAACAAGCCATTATTTTGCCCATTTACCCTAAAAATTATAGACACTTTTTGAAATTATCTCTCTCTGCATTTTTTCATTGTGCATTTCCATTTTAGATGTATCCCTTTTTGTTAAATAAAAACTAGAGTTTTCACTTTCTCTTCATCTCGTAAACAGAAAAAAGAGATAAAAGGAAAATAGATCACACCAAAATGCAAAATTTTAGAGTTTATGTATGGAAAGAATTTAAAGCAATAAACAAATGTAAGTAAATAAAATTTATTCACACACCACAAATGAACACAAAAGTTTTGTTATCCAATTTTGGGAAATTCCACTAGTTCAACCCTAATAGCTCAGAATTTTATCAGAAAGAGATTTTTCTCCACATGTTTTAAAAAATGGATATGCATGCTTGAAACATGTTCAAGATGCAAATGACATATGGATCCAAACCTTTTTTAAAGAATAACATTAAATTCTCAAGTGTACGTGCGGTGGGATATTTACCCGAGTCAAACAAGCCAACATTTTGCCTATTTACAAAAAGCTGACCTAAAAATCATAGATGATTGTAAAGTGATTTATCATGGGTAACAGGCTATATTTTTTTAAGGAATGACTTATGGATTAGGAGTGAACACTCAGTTAAAAATCCCCCGCCTCTCC
This sequence comes from Aristolochia californica, assembly GCF_029961685.1. NCBI lineage: Eukaryota > Viridiplantae > Streptophyta > Magnoliopsida > Piperales > Aristolochiaceae > Aristolochia > Aristolochia californica. The sequence continues at coordinate 18,631,474 of NW_027182103.1, read as the reverse complement.
CTTTTCCTGACGATTGCAGAACCTGATATAAAAAAAATAAAAAGAATTTACAACCCCTAAAAATTCAAGAAAATTTTTGGAATTATCTCTCTCTACATTTGTGCATTGTAAATTTCCATTTTAGCTGTATACATTTTTATTAAAAAAAAACTAGAGTTTTCACTTGCCCTTCCTCTCGTACACAAAAAAATGAGATTAAAGGCAAATAGATTACAACAAAATGAAAATTTTAGAGTTTATGTATGGAAAGAATTTTAAGCAATAAGCAAATGTAAGTAAAGAAAATTTATTCACACACCACAAATGAACACAAAAGTTTTGTTATCCAAGTTTTGGAAATTCAATTGTTCAACCCTAATAGCTCGGAATTTTATAAGAAAGAGATTTTTTACACATGTTTTAAAAAAATGGACATGAATGCTAGAAACATTTTAAAGATGCAAATGACCTATGGATCCAAACCTTTTAAACAGAATAACATTAAATTCTCAAGTGAACTTGCGGTGGGATTTTTACCCGAGTAAAATAAGCCATTATTTTGCCCACTCACAAAAAGCTGACCTAACGTTCATAGATGATTTTAAAGTGATTTATCATGCGTAACGGGCTATATTTTTGTACGGCATGTTGAATGGATTGAAAGTCAACACTCAGTTAAAAATCCCCCGCCTCCCCCTTTTCTCGATGATTGCAGAACATGGTATATAAAAACTAAAAAGAGTTTACAATCACTGAAAATTATAATCACTTTTTGGAAGTATCTCTCTCTAAATTTGTGCATTGTGCATTTCCATTTTAGATATACTCTTTTTTCTTAAATGAAAACTAGTGTTTTCACTTGCCCTTCTTCTCAAAAACAAAAAAAAGAGATAAAAGGCAAATAGATCACAACAAAATGAAAATTTTAGAGTTTTTGAATGGAAATAATTTAAAGCACTAGACAAATGTAATTAAATAAAGTTTTTTCACACACCACAAATGAACACAAAAGTTTTGTTATCCAAGTTTTTTAAATTCCACTACATCAACCCTCAATGCTCGGAATTTTATAAGGAAAAGATTTTTTTACACATGTTTTAAAAAATGAATATGCATGCTTGAAACATGTTCAAGATGCAAATGACCTATGGATCCAAACCTTTTAAGGTGAATATAATTAAATTCTCAAGTCCACGTGCGGTGGGATATTTACCCGACTCCAACCATCCATTATTTTGCCCACTTACCAAAAGCTGATAAATGATGATAGATGATTGTAAAGTGATTTATCATTCGTAACGGGCTATATTTTTTTAAGGAATGACTTATGGATTGGGAGTCAACACACAGTTAAAAATCCCCTCCTCCCCCTTTTCCCAACGATTGCAGAACCTGATATAAAAACTAAAAAGATTTTAAAATCCCTAAAAATTACCGAAACTTATTGGAATTATCTCTCTCTACATTTTTGCATTTTTCATTTCCATTTTAGATGTATAATTTTTTCTTAAATCAAGACTTGAGTTTTCACTTTCCCAACATATCATCTACAAAAAAAATGAGATAAAAGGCAAATAGATCACAACAAAATGAAACTTTTCGAGTTCAGGTGTGGAAAGAATTTAAAGCAATAAAAAAATGTAAGTAAAGAAAATATATTCACACACCACAAATGAACACAAAAGTTTTGTTATCCAAGTTTGTGAAATTCCACTAGTTCAACCCTAATAGTTTAGAATTTTATAAGAAAGAGATTTTTCTCCACTTGTTTTAAAAAATGGATATGCATGCTATAAACATGTTAAAGATGCAAATGACCTTTGGATCCAAACCTTTTACAAAGAATAACATTAAATTGTCAAGTGTACGTGCAGTGGGATATTTACCCGAGTCAATCAAGCCAATATTTTGCCCATTTACAAAAAGATGACCTAACAATCATAGATGATTGTAAAGTGATTTATCATGTGTAACGGGCTATATTTTTGTAAGGAATGACTTATGGATTAGGAGTGAACACTCAGTTAAAAATCCCCCGCCTCTCCCTTTTCTCGACGATTGCAGAACCTGATGTATAAAAAATAAAAAGAATTTACAATCCCTAAAAATTCAAGACATTTTTTGGAATTATCTCTCTCTACATTTGTGCATTGTGCATTTCCATTTTAGATGTATATTTTTTTCTTAAAACAAAACTAGAGTTTTCACTTGCCCTTCCTCTCTGAAACAAAAAAAAGAGATAAAAGGCTAATCGATCACAACCAAATTAAAATTTTAGAGTTTATGTATGGAAAGAATTTTATGTAATAAGAAAATGTAAGTAAAGAAAATTTATTCACACACCACAAATGAACACAAAAGTGTTGTTATCCAAGTTTTGGAAATTCAACTTTTTCAACCCTAATAGCTCGGAATTTATAAGAAAGAGATTTTTCTACACATGTTTTAAAAAATGGACATGAATGCTTGAAACATGTTAAAGATGGAAATGACCTATGGATCCAAACCTTTTAAAGAGAATAACATTAAATTCGTAAGTAAACTTGCGGTGGGATTTTTATTCGATTAGAACAAGCCATTATTTTGCCCATTCACAAAAAGCTGACCAAATGTTCATAGTTGATTGTAAAGTGATTTATCATGCATAACGGTCTATATTTTTGTGCGGAATGACTTTTGGATTGGGAGTCAACACTCAGTTAAAAATCTCCCGCTTCCCCCTTTTCTCAATGGTTGCAGAACATGATATATAAAAACTAAAATGAGTTTACAATCTCTAAAAATTACAGTCACTTATATGACGTATCTCTCTCTAGATTTGGGCATTGTGCATTTCCATTTTAGATATATACTTTTTTCTTAAATCAAAACTAGTGTTTTCACTTTCCCTTGTTCTTGTAAACAAAAAAAAAGAGATAAAAGGCAAATAGATCACAACATAATGAAAATTTTAGAGTTTTTGTATGGAAATAATTTAAAGCACTAAACAAAAATAAGTAAAGAAATTTTTTTCACACACCACAAATGAACACAAAAGTTTTGTTATCCTAGTTTTTGAAATTCCACTACATCAACCCTCATAGCTTGGAATTTTATAAGGAAAGATTTGTCTACACATGTTTTAAAAAATGAATATGCATGCTTGAAACATGTTCAAAATGCAAATGACCTATGGGTCCAAACCATTTAAAGAGAATAACATTAAATTCTTAAGTCCACGTGCGGTGGGATATTTACTCGAGTCCAACCATCCATTATTTTGTCCACTTACCAAAAGTTGACAAAATGATGATAGATGATTGTAAAGTGATTTATCATTCGTAACAGGCTATATTTTTTTAAGGAATAACTTATGGATTGGGAGTCAACATTCAGTTAAAAATCCCCTCCTCCCCCTTTTCCCAACGATTGCAGAACCTGATATATAAAAATTAAAAAGAGTTTAAAATCCCTAAAAATTACCGAAACTTATTTCCATTTTAGATGTATACTTTTTTCTTAAATCAAAACATTAGTTTTCACTTTCCCTTCATTTCGTAAACAAAAAAAAGTGATAAAAGGCAAAAAGATCACGACAAAAAGAAAATTTTAGAGTTTATGTGTGGAAAGAATTTAAAGAAATAAAAAAATGTAAGTAAACAAAATTTATTCACACACCACATATGAACACAAAATTTTTGTTATCCATGTTTGGGAAATTCCACAAGATTAACCCTTATAGCAGGGAATTTTATAAGAAAGAAAATTTTATCCAGATGTTTTAAAAAATGGATATCCACACTTGAACCAAGTTAAAGATGCAAATGACCTATGGATCCAAACCTTTTAAAAAGAATAACATTAAATTCTCACGTGTACGTGCGGTGGGATATTTACTCGAGTCCAACCATCCATTATTTTGCCCACTTACCAAAAGTTGACAAAATGATGATAGATGATTGTAAAGTGATTTATCATTCGTAACAGGCTATATTTTTTTAAGGAATAAATTATGGATTGGGAGTCAACACTCAGTTAAAAATCCCCTCCTCCCCCTTTTCCCAACGATTGCAGAACCTGATATATAAAAATTAAAAAGAGTTTAAAATCCCTAAAAATTACCAAAACTTATTTCCATTTTAGATGTATACTTTTTTCTTAAATCAAAACATTAGTTTTCACTTTCCCTTCATTTCGTAAACAAAAAAAAGTGATAAAAGGCAAAAAGATCACGACAAAAAGAAAATTTTAGAGTTTATGTGCGGAAAGAATTTAAAGAAATAAAAAAATGTAAGTAAAGAAAATTTATTCACACACCACATATGAACACAAAATTTTTGTTATCCATGTTTGGGAAATTCCACAAGTTTAACCCTTATAGCAGGGAATTTTATACGAAAGAAAATTTTATCCAGATGTTTTAAAAAATGGATATGCACGCTTGAACCAAGTTAAAGATGCAAATGACCTATGGATCCAAACCTTTTAAAAAGAATAACATTAAATTCTCACGTGTACGTGCGGTGGGATATTTACTCGAGTCCAACCATCCATTATTTTGCCCACTTACCAAAAGTTGACAAAATGATGATAGATGATTGCAAAGTGATTTATCATTCGTAACAGGCTATATTTTTTTAAGAAATAACTTATGGATTGGGAGTCAACACTCAGTTAAAAATCCCCTCGTCCCCCTTTTCCCAATGATTGCAGAACCTGCTATATAAAAATTAAAAAGAGTTTAAAATCCCTAAAAATTACCGAAACTTATTTCCATTTTAGATGTATACTTTTTTCTTAAATCAAAACATTAGTTTTCACTTTCCGTTCATTTCGTAAACAAAAAAAAGTGATAAAAGGCAAAAAGATCACGACAAAAAGAAAATTTTAGAGTTAATGTGTGGAAAGAATTTAAAGAAATAAAAAAATGTAAGTAAACAAAATTTATTCGCACACCACATATGAACACAAAATTTTTGTTATCCATGTTTGGGAAATTCCACAAGTTTAACCCTTATAGCAGGGAATTTTATAAGAAAGAAAATTTTATCCATATGTTTTAAAAAATGGATATTCACGCTTGAACCAAGTTAAAGATGCAAATGACCTATGGATCCAAACCTTTTAAAAAGAATAACTTTAAATTCTCACATGTACGTGCGGTGGGATATTTACTCGAGTCCAACCATCCATTATTTTGCCCACTTACCAAAAGTTGACAAAATGATGATAGATGATTGTAAAGTTATTTAACATTCGTAACAGGCTATATTTTTTTAAGGTATAACTTATGGATTGGGAGTCAACACTCAGTTAAAAATCCCCTCCTCCCCCTTTTCCCAACGATTGCAGAACCTGATATATAAAAATTAAAAAGAGTTTAAAATCCCTAAAAATTACCGAAACTTATTTCCATTTTAGATGTATACTTTTTTCTTAAATCAAAACATTAGTTTTCACTTTCCCTTCATTTCGTAGACAAAAAAAAGTGATAGAAGGCAAAAAGATCACGACAAAAAGAAAATTTTAGAGTTAATGTGTGGAAAGAATTTAAAGAAATAAAAAAATGTAAGTAAAGAAAATTTATTCACACACCACATTTGAACACAAAATTTTTGTTATCCATGTTTGAGAAATTCCACAAGTTTAACCCTTATAGCAGGGAATTTTATAAGAAAGAAAATTTTATCCAGATGTTTTAAAAAATGGATATGCACGCTTGAACCAAGTTAATGATGCAAATGACCTACGGATCCAAACCTTTTAAAAAGAATAACATTAAATTCTCACGTGTACGTGCGGTGGGATATTTACTCGAGTCCAACCATCCATTATTTTGCCCACTTACCAAAAGTTGACAAAATGATGATAGATGATTGTAAAGTGATTTATCATTCGTAACATGCTATATTTTTTTAAGGAATAACTTATGGATTGGGAGTCAACACTCAGTTAAAAATCCCCTCCTCCCCCTTTTCCCAACGATTGCAGAACCTGCTATATAAAAATTAAAAAGAGTTTAAAATCCCTAAAAATTACCGAAACTTATTTCCATTTTAGATGTATACTTTTTTCTTAAATCAAAACATTAGTTTTCTCTCTCCCTTCATTTCGTAAACAAAAAAAAGTGATAAAAGGCAAAAAGATCACGACAAAAAGAAAATTTTAGAGTTTATGTGTGGAAAGAATTTAAAGAAATAAAAAAATGTAAGTAAAGTAAATTTATTCGCACACCACATATGAACACAAAATTTTTGTTATCCATGTTTGGGAAATTCCACAAGTTTAACCCTTATAGCAGGGAATTTTATAAGAAAGAAAATTTTATCCAGATGTTTTAAAAAATGGATATGCACGCTTGAACCAAGTTAATGATGCAAATGACCTATGGATCCAAACCTTTTAAAAAGAATAACATTAAATTCTCACGTGTACGTGCGGTGGGATATTTACTCGAGTCCAACCATCCATTATTTTGCCCACTTACCAAAAGTTGACAAAATGATGATAGATGATTGTAAAGTGATTTATCATTCGTAACAGGCTATATTTTTTTAAGGAATAACTTATGGATTGGGAGTCAACACTCAGTTAAAAATCCCCTCCTCCCCCTTTTCCCAACGATTGCAGAACCTGATATATAAAAATTAAAAAGAGTTTAAAATCCCTAAAAATTACCGAAACTTATTTCCATTTTAGATGTATACTTTTTTCTTAAATCAAAACATTAGTTTTCACTTTCCCTTCATTTCGTAAACAAAAAAAAGTGATAAAAGGCAAAAAGATCATGACAAAAAGAAAATTTTAGAGTTAATGTGTGGAAAGAATTTAAAGAAATAAAAAAATGTAAGTAAAGAAAATTTATTCACACACCACATATGAACACAAATTTTTTGTTATCCATGTTTGGGAAATTCCACAAGTTTAACCCTTATAGCAGGGAATTTTATAAGAAAGAAAATTTTATCCAGATGTTTTAAAAAATGGATATGCACGCTTGAACCAAGTTAATGATGCAAATGAGCTATGGATCCAAACCTTTTAAAAAGAATAACATTAAATTCTCACGTGTACGTGCGGTGGGATATTTACTCGAGTCCAACCATCCATTATTTTGCCCACTTACCAAAAGTTGACAAAATGATGATAGATGATTGTAAAGTGATTTATCATTCGTAACATGCTATATTTTTTTAAGGAATAACTTATGGATTGGGAGTCAACACTCAGTTAAAAATCCCCTCCTCCCCCTTTTCCCAACGATTGCAGAACCTGATATATAAAAATTAAAAAGAGTTTAAAATCCCTAAAAATTACCGAAACTTATTTCCATTTTAGATGTATACTTTTTTCTTAAATCAAAGCATTAGTTTTCACTCTCCCTTCATTTCGTAAACAAAAAAAAGTGATAAAAGGCAAAAAGATCACGACAAAAAGAAAATTTTAGAGTTTATGTGTGGAAAGAATTTAAAGAAATAAAAAAATGTAAGTAAAGTAAATTTATTCGCACACCACATATGAACACAAAATTTTTGTTATCCATGTTTGGGAAATTCCACAAGTTTAACCCTTATAGCAGGGAATTTTATAAGAAAGAAAATTTTATCCAGATGTTTTAAAAAATGGATATGCACGCTTGAACCAAGTTAAAGATGCAAATGACCTATGGATCCAAACCTTTTACGAAGAATAACTTTAAATTCTCACATGTACGTGCGGTGGGATATTTACCCGAGTCCAACCATCCATTATTTTGCCCACTTACCAAAAGTTGACAAAATGATGATAGATGATTGTAAAGTGATTTAACATTCGTAACAGGCTATATTTTTTTAAGGTATAACTTATGGATTGGGAGTCAACACTCAGTTAAAAATCCCCTCCTCCCCCTTTTCCCAACGATTGTAGAACCTGATATATAAAAATTAAAAAAGTTTAAAATCCCTAAAAATTACCGAAACTTATTTCCATTTTAGATGTATACTTTTTTCTTAAATCAAAACATTAGTTTTCACTTTCCCTTCATTTCGTAAACAAAAAAAAAGTGATAAAAGGCAAAAAGATCACGACAAAAGGAAAATTTTAGAGTTAATGTGTGGAAAGAATTTAAAGAAATAAAAAAATGTAAGTAAAGAAAATTTATTCACACACCACATATGAACACAAATTTTTTGTTATCCATGTTTGGGAAATTCCACAAGTTTAACCCTTATAGCAGGGAATTTTATAAGAAAGAAAATTTTATCCAGATGTTTTAAAAAATGGATATGCACGCTTGAACCAAGTTAATGATGCAAATGACCTATGGATCCAAACCTTTTAAAAAGAATAACATTAAATTCTCACGTGTACGTGCGGTGGGATATTTACTCGAGTCCAACCATCCATTATTTTGCCCACTTACCAAAAGTTGACAAAATGATGATAGATGATTGTAAAGTGATTTATCATTCGTAACAGGCTATATTTTTTTAAGGAATAACTTATGGATTGGGAGTCAACACTCAGTTAAAAATCCCCTCCTCCCCCTTTTCCCAACGATTGCAGAACCTGATATATAAAAATTAAAAAGAGTTTAAAATCCCTAAAAATTACCGAAACTTATTTCCATTTTAGATGTATACTTTTTTCTTAAATCAAAACATTAGTTTTCACTTTCCCTTCATTTCGTAAACAAAAACAAGTGATAAAAGGCAAAAAGATCATGACAAAAAGAAAATTTTAGAGTTTATGTGTGGAAAGAATTTAAAGAAATAAAAAATGTAAGTAAAGAAAATTTATTCACACACCACATATGAACACAAAATTTTTGTTATCCATGTTTGGGAAATTCCACAAGTTTAACCCTTATAGCAGGGAATTTTATAAGAAAGAAAATTTTATCCAGATGTTTTAAAAAATGGTTATGCACGCTTGAACCAAGTTAAAGATGCAAATGACCTATGGATCCAAACCTTTTAAAAAGAATAACATTAAATTCTCACGTGTACGTGCGGTGGGATATTTGCCCGAGTCAAGGAAGCCATTATTTTGCCCATTTATTGAAAGCAGACCTAACGATCTCAGATGATTGTAAAGTTATTGATTATGGGTATTACGCTATATTTTTGTAAGGAATTGCTTATAGATTGGGAGTCAACACTCAGTTACAAATCCCCCGCCTTCCGATTTTCCAGACGATTGAAGAACCTGATATATAAAAAGTAATAAGAGTTTATAATACCTAAAAATTACAGACACTTTTTGGAATTATCTCTCTCTACATTTGTGCATTGTGTATTTCCATTTTAGATGTATACTTTTTTCTTAAATAAAAAAACTTGAGTTTTCACTTTCGCTTCCTCTCATAAACGAAAAAAAAGAGATAAAAGGAAAATAGATCACAACAAAATGAAATTTTAGAGTTTATGTAGGGATAGAATTTAAAGCAACAAACAAATGTAAGTAAGGAAATTTTATTCACAAACCACAAATGAACACAAAAGTTTTGTTATCCAAGTTTGGGAAATTCCACTATTTCAACCCTTATAACTTGAAATTTTATAAAAAAGAGATTTTTCTACACATGTTAAAGATGCAAATGACCTATGGATCCAAACCTTTTAAACAGAATAACATTAAATTCTCAAGTGAACGTGCAGTGGATTATTTACCCAAGTTAAACAAGCCATTATTTTGCCCATTTACAAAAAGCTGACCTAACGATCATAGATGATTGTAAAGTGATTTATCAAGCATAACGGGTTATATTTTTGTAAGGAATGACTTATGGATTGGGAGTCAACACTCAGTTAAAAATCCCCCGCCTCCCCCTTTTAACGACAATTGAAGAACCTGATATATCAAAACTAAAAAGAGTTTGAAATCCCTAAAAATTACTAACACTTTTTGGAATTATCTCTCTCTACATTTGTGCAGTGTGCATTTCCATCTTAGATGTATACTTTTTTCTTAAATAAAAACTTGAGTTTTCACTTTCCCTACATCTCGTAAACAAAAAAAAGAGATAAAAGGAAAATAGATCACTCAAAAATGAAAATTTTAGAGTTTATGTATGGAAATAATTTAATGCAATAAAAAATGTATGTAAAAAAAATTTATTCTCACACCACAAATGAACACAAAAGTTTTGTTATCCAACTTTTGGAAATTCCACTAGTTTAACCCTAATAGCTCGGAATTTTATATGAAAGAGATTTTTCTCCACATATTTTAAAAAATGGATATGCATGCTTGAAACATGTTAAAGATGCAAATGACCTATGGATCCAAACCTTTTAAATAGAATAACATTAAATTCTCAAGTGTACGTGCGGTGGGATATTTACCCGAGTCAAACAAGCAATTATTTTGCCCATTTACAAAAAGCTGACCTAACGATCATAGATGAATGTAAATTGAATTATCATCCGTAACTGGCGTTATTTTTGGAAGGAATTACTTTTGGATTGGGAGTCAACACTCAGTTAAAAATCCCCCGCCTCCCCCTATTCACGACGATTGCAGAACCGGATATATAAAAACAAAAAACAGTTTAAAATCCCTATAAAATACAGACACTTTTTTGAATTATGTCTCTCTACATTTGTGCATTGTGCATTTCCATTTTGAGGTGTATACTTTTTTCTTAAATCAAAACTTGAGTTTTCACTTTCCCTACATCTCGTATACAAAAAAATGAGAAAAAAGGCAAATAGATCACAACAGAATGAAAATTTTAGAGTTTATGTGTGGAAAGAATTTCAAGTAATAAACAAATTTAAGTAGAGAAACTTTATTCACACACCACAAATGAACACAAAAGTTTTGTTATCCAAGTTTTGGAAATACCACTAGTTTAACCCTAATAGCTAGGAATTTTATAAGAAAGAGATTTTTCTCCACATGTTTTAAAAAATGGATACGCATGCATGAAACATGTTAAAGATGCAAATGAACTATGGTTCAAAACCTTTTAAAGAGAATAACATTAAATTCTCAAGTGTACGTCCGATCGGATATTTTCCCGAGTCAAACAAGCCATTATTTTGCCCATTTACAAAAAGGTGACCTAACGATCATAGATGATTATAAATTGATTTATCATGTGTAATGGGCTATATTTTTGTAAGGAATGACTTAAGGATTGGGAGTCAATACTCAATTAAAAATCCCCACCTCCCCCTTTTCCCGACGATTGCAAAACCTGTTATATAAAACTTAAAAGAGACTAGAATCCCTAAAAATTACAGACACTTTTTGCAATTATCTCTCTCTACATTTGAGCATTGTGCATTTGCATTTTTTATGTATTCTTTTTTCTTAAATAAAAACTAAAGTTTTCACTTTCCCTTCTCGTAAACAAAAAAAGAGATTAATGACAAATAGATAACAACAAAATGAAAATTTTAGATTTAATTTATGGAAAGAATTTAAAGAAATAAACAAATGTAAGTAAAGAAATATTATTCACACACCACAAATGAACACAAAAATTTTAATATCTAAGAAAGAGATTTTTCTACAGATGTTTTTAAAAATGGATATGCTAGCTTGAAACATGTTAAAGATGCAAATGACATATGGATCCAAACCCTTTAAAGGGAAGAACATTAAATTCTCAAGTGAACGTACGGTGGGATATTTTCCTGAGCCAAACAAGCCATTATTTTGCCCATTTACAAAAAGCTTACCTAACGATCATAGATGATTGTAAAGTGATTTATCCTGCGTTACGGACTATTTTTTTTTAAGGAATGACTTATGGATTGGGGATCAACACTCAGTTTAAAATCCCACGCCTCCCCTTTTCCCAACGATTGCAAAACCAGATATATAAAAATTAAAAATTTTTTACAATCCCTAAAAATTACATAAACTTTTTGGAATTATCTCACTCAATATTTTTGCATTGTGCATTTCCATTTTAGATGAATACTTTTTTCTTAAATCAAAATTCAGTTTCGCTTTCCCTTCATCTAGTAAACAAAAAAAAGAGATAAAAGGCAAATAGATCACAACAAAATGAAAATTTTAGAGTTTATGTGTGGAAAGAATTTAAAGCAATAAAAAAAATTAAGTAAAGCAAATTTATTCACAGACCACAAATGAACACAAAAGTTTTGTTATTCAAGTTTGGAAAATTCAACTAGTTCAACCCTAATAGCTCGGATATTTATAAGAAAGAGATTTTTCTGTACATGTTAAAGATGCCAATGACCTATGGATCCAAACCTTTTAAAGAGAATAACATTAAATTCTCAAGTTGTAGTGCAGTGGAATATTAGCCCGAGTCAAACAAGCCATTATTTTGCAAATTTTCAAAAAGCTTACCTAACGATTGGGATTTTTAACTGAGTGTTGACTCCCATTTATAAAAAGCTGACCTAACTATTGTAGAACCTGATATATAAAAACTAAAAAAAGTTTAAAATCCCTAAACATTACTGACACTTGTTGGAATTATCGCTCTCTACATTTGTGCGTTGTGCATTTCCATTTTAGATGTATACTTTTTTCTTAAATCAAAACATGAGTTTGCACTTTCCATTCATCTTGTAAACAAAAAAAGAGATAAAAGGCAAATAGATCACAACAAAATGAAAATTTTAGATTTGATGTGTGGAAAGAATTTAAAGCAATAAACAAATGTAAGTAAAGAAAATTTATTCACACACCACAAATGAACACAAAAGTTTTGTTATCCAAGTTTTGGAAATTCCACTATTTTAAACCTAATAGCTGGAAATTTTATATGAAAGAGATTTTTCTCCACATGTTTTAAAAAATGGATATGCATGCTTGAAACATGTTAATGATGCAAATGACCTAAGGATCCAAACCTTTTAAAGAGAATAACATTAAATTCTCGAGTGTACGTGCAGTTGGATATTTACCCGAATCAAACAAGCCATTATTTTGCGAATTTACAAAAAACTGGCCTAGCGATCATAGATGATTGTAAAGTGATTTATCATGCATAACGGGAAATATTTTGTAAGGAATGACTCATGTATTGGGAGTCAACATTCTGTTGAAAATACCCTGCCTCCCCCTTCTCCCGACGATTCCAGAACCAGGTTAATAAAAACTAAAAAGAGTTCACAATCCCTAAAAATTCAAGACATTTTTTGGAATTATCTCTCTCTATATTTGTGCATTGTGCATTTCCATTTGAGACGTAAATTTTTTTTTTAAATAAAAACTAGAGTGTTCACTTTCTCTTCTTCTCGTAAACAAAAAAAAGAGATAAAAGGCAAATCGATCACTATTTTTTAAGGAATGACTTAAGGATTGGGAGTCAACACTCAGTTAAAAATCCCCCGCTTCCCCCTTTTCCCGACGATTGCAGAATCAGATATATAAAAACTAAAAAGAGTTTACAATCCCTAAAAATTACAGACACTTTTTGGAATTATCTCTCTCTACATTTTTGCATTGTGCATTGTGCATTTCCATTTTAGATGTATACTCTTTTCTTAAATCAAAACTTGAGTTTTCACTTTCCCTTCATCTCGTAAACAAAAAACAGATAAAAGGCCAGTAGATAACAACAAAATGAAAATTTTAGAGTTTATGTATGGAAAGAATTTATAGCAATAAACAAATGTAAGTAAATAAAATTTATTCACACACCACAAATGAACATAAAAGTTTTGTTATCCAAGTTTGAGAAATTCCACTAGTTCAACCCTAATAGCTCAAAATTTTATAAGAAAAAGATTTTTCTACACATGTTTTAAAAAATGGATATGCATGCTTGAAACATGTTAAAGATGCAAATGACCTATACATCCAAACCTTTTAAAGAGAATAACATTAAATTATACAGTGAACGTGCAGTGGGATAGTTACCTGAGTCAATCGTGTCGTTATTCTGTCCATTTACAAAAGCTGACCTAACGATCATAGATTATTGTACAGTGATTTATCATGCGTAACGGGCTATATTTTTTTAAGGAATGACTTATGGATTCGGAGTCAACACTTAGTTAAAAATCCTCTGCCTCCCCCTTTTTACCGACTATTGCAGAACCTAGAATATAAAAACTAAAAAGAGTTTACAATCCCTAAATATTACAGACACTTTTTGGAATTACTCTCTGTACATTTGGGGATTGTGCATTTCCATTTTAGATGTATACTTTTTTCTTAAATCAAAATTTGAGTTTTCACTTTCCCTCATCTCGGAAAGAAAAAAAGAGATAAAAGGCAAATAGATCACAACAAAATTAAAATTTTAGATTCTATGTATGGAAAGAATTTAAAGCAATAAACATATGTAAGTAAAGAAAATTTATTCACGCACCACAAATGAACACAAAAGTTTTGTTATCCAAGTTTGGTAAATTCCACTAGTCCAACCCTAATTGTTTGGAACTTTTTAAGAAAGAGATTTTTCTACACATGTTTTAAAAAATGGATATGCATGCTTGAATCATGTTAAAGATGTAAATGACCGATGGATCGAAACCTTTTAAATAGAATAATATTAAATTCTCAAGTGAACGTGCGGTGGGATATTTACCTGGGTCAAACAAGCCATTATTTTGCCCATTTACAAAAAACTGACCTACCGATCATAGATGATTATAAAGTGATTTATCATGCGTAACGGGCTATATAATTTGTAAGGAAAGACTTATGGATTGGGAGCCAACACTTAGTTAAAAATCCCCCACCTCCCCCTTTTATAGATGATTGCATAACTTGATGTATAAAAAGTAAAAAGAGTTTACAATCCTTGAATATTATAGACAAGTTTTGGAATTATCTCTCTCTACATTTGTGCATTGTGCATTTCCATTTTAGACGTATACTTTTTTCTTAAACCAAAACTTGACTTTTCACTTTCCCTTCATCTCGTAAACAAAAAAAGAGATAAAAGGCTAATAGATCACAGCAAAATGAAAATTTTAAAGTTTATGTATGGAAAGAATTTAAAGTAATAAACAAATATAAGTAAATAAAATTTATTCACACACCACAGATAAACACAAAAGTTTTGTTATCCATGTTTGGAAAATTCCACTAGTTCAACCTAATAGCTCGGAATTTTATAAGAAAGAGATATTTCTACATATGTTTTAAAAAATGGATATGCATGCATGAAACATGTTAAAGATACAAATGACCAATAGATCCTAACCTTTTAAAGAGAATAACATTAAATTCTCAAGTGAACGTGCGGTGGGATATTTACCCGAGTCAAATAAGCCATTATTTTGCACATTTAAAAAAAGCTGACCTAACGATCTTAGATGATTGTAAAGTGATTTATCATGCGTAACGGGCTATATTTTTGTAAGGAATGACTTATGGATTGGGAGTCAACACTCAGTTAAAAATCCCTCGCCTCCCCCATTTTCCTGATGATTGCAGAACCAGATATATAAAAAACAAAAAGAGTTTACAATCCCTAAAAATTATAGACACTTTTTGGAATTATCAATCTCTACATTTGTGCATTGTGCATTTCTTTTTTAGATGTATACTTTTTTATCAAATCAGAACTTGAGTTTTCACTTTCACTTCATCTCGTCAGCAAAAAAAGACATAAAAGGTTAAACGTCACAACAAAATGAAAATTTTAAAGTTTATGTATGGAAAGAATTTAAAGCAACAAACAAATGCAATTAAAGAAAATTTATTTGCACACCACAAATGAACACAAGTTTTGTTATCCTAGTTTGGGAAATTCCACTAGTTCAACCCTAATAGCTCGGAATTCTATAAGAAAGAGATTTTTCTACACATGTTTTAAAAAATGGATATGCATGCTTGAAACATGTTAAAGATGCAAATCACCTATGGATCCAAACCTTCTAAAGAGAATAACACTAAATTCTGGAGTGAACGTGCGGTGGGATATTTACTCGAGTCAAACAAGCCATTATTTTGCCCATTTCCAAAAAGCTGACCAAACGATCAAAGATGATTGTAAAATGATTTATCATGCGAAACAGGCTATATTTTTCAAAGGAATGACTTATGGATTGGAAGTCAACATTAATTTAAAAATCTCCCGCCTCCCCCTTTTCTCAACGATTGCTGAACCTGATATATAAAAACTACAAAGAGTTTACAATCCTTAAATATTACAAACACATTTTGGAATTATCTCTGTCCTCATTTGTGAATTGTGCATTTCCATTTTAGATGTAAACTTTTTTTTTTAAATCAAACCTTGAGTTTTCAATTTCCCTTCTTCTCATAAACAAAACAAAAAGAGATAAAAGGCAAAGAAATCACAACAAAATGAAAATTTGAGAGTTTATGTATGGAAAGAATTTAAAGTAAAAAAAAATGTCAGTTAAGAAAATTTATTCACACACCACAAATGAGCACAAAAGTTTTGTTATCCAAGTTTTAGAAATATAACTAGTTCAACCCTAGATATTTATAAGAAAGAGATTTTTCTACACATGTTAAAGATGCAAATGACCTATGGATCCAAACCTTTTAAAGAGAAAAAAATTAAATTCTCAAGTGAACATGCGGTGGGATATTTACCCGACTCCAACCATCCATTATTTTGCCCACTTACCAAAAGCTGACAAAATGATGATAGATGATTGTAAAGTGATTTATCATTCGTAACGGGCTATATTTTTTTAAGAAATGACTGATGGATTGGGAGTCAACACTCAGTTAAAAATCCCCTCCTCCCCCTTTTACCAACGATTGCAGAACTTGATATATAAAAACTAAAAAGAGTTTAAAATCTCTAAAAATTACCGAAACTTATTGGAATTATCTCTCTCTACATTTGTGCATTGTGAATTTCCATTTTAGATGTATAATTTTTTCTTAAATCAAAACTTGAGTTTTCACTTTCCCAAAACTCATATACAAAAAAAAAAGCGTTACAAGACAAATAGATCACAACAAAATGAAAATTTTAGAGTTTAGGTGTGGAAAGAATTTAAAGCAATAAACAAATGTAATTAAAGAAAATATATTCACACACCACAAATGAACACAAAAATTTTGTTATCCAAATTTGTGAAATTCAACTAGTTCAACCCTAGGAGCTCATAATTTTATCAGAAAGAGATTTTTCTCCACAAGTTTTAAAAAATGGATATGCATGCTTGAAACATGTTAAAGATGCAAATGACCTATGGATCCAAAGCTATTATAAAGAATAACATTAAAATCTCAAGTGTACGTGCGGTGGGATATTTACCCGAGTCAAACAAGTCAATATTTTACCCATTTACAAAAAGCTCACCTAACAATCATAGATGATTGTAAAGTGATTTATCATGCGTAACGGGCTATAATTTTTTAACGAATGACTTATGGATTAGGAGTGAACACTCAGTTAAAAATCCCCCGCCTCTCCTTTTTCCCGACGATTGATATACCTGATATATTAAAAATAAAAAGAATTTACAATCCCAAAAAATTCAAGACTCTTGTCGGAATTATCTCTCTCTATATTTGTGCATTATGCATTTCCATCTTAGATGTATAATTTTTTCTTAAATCAAAACTTGAGTTTTCACTTTCCCAACATCTCATAAACAAAAAAAAGAGATAAAAGGCAAATAGATCACAACAAAATGAAAATTTTAGAGTTTATGTGTGGAAAGAATTTTAAGAAATAAGCAAATGTAAGTAAAGAAAATTTATTCACATACCACAAATGAACACAAAAGTTTTGTTATCCAAGTTTGTGAAATTCCACTACTTCAACCCTCATAGCTCAGAATTTTATAAGAAAGAATTTTTTCTCCACATGTTTTAAACAATGGATATGCATTCTTGAAACATGTTAAAGATGCAAATGACCTATGGATCCAAAACTTTTATAAAGAATAACATTAAATTCTCAAGCGTACATCTGGTGGGATATTTACCCAAGTCAAATAAGCCAATATTTTGCCCATTTACAAAAAGCTGACCTAACAATCATAGATGATTTTAAAGTGATTTATCATGCGTAACGGGCTTTATTTTTGTATGGAATGACTTATGGATTTGGAGTGAACACTCAGTTAAAAATCCCTCGCCTCTCCCTTTTCCCGATGATTGCAGAACTGATATATAAAAAATAAAAATAATTTAAAATCCCTAAAAGTTCAAGACGCTTTTTGGAATTATCTCTCTCTACATTTGTGCATTGTGCATTTCCATTTTAGATGTATACTTTTTTTTTAAAACAAAACTTGAGTTTTCACCTGCTCTTCCTTTCGTAAACAAAAAAAAGAGATAAAACTCAAATAGATCACAACAAAATGAAAATTTAGAGTTTATGTATGGAAAGAATTTTAAGCAATAAGCAAATGTAAGTAAAGAAAATTTATTCCCACACCACAAATGAACACAAAAGTTTTGTTATCCAAGTTTTGGAAATTCAACTTGTTCAACCCTAATAGCTAGGAATTTTATAAGAAAGAGATTTTTCTACACATGTTTTAAAAAATAGACATGAATACTTGAAACATGTTAAAGATGCAAATGACCTATGGATCCAAAACTTTTAAAGAGAATAACATTAAATTCTCAAGTGAACTTGCGGGGGGGATTTTTACCCGAGTAAAACAAGCCAATATTTTGCCCATTCACAAAAAGCTGACCTAACGTTCATAGATGATTGTAAAGTGATTTATCATGCATAACGGGCTATATTTTTGTACAGAATGACTTAAGGATTGGGAGTCAACACTCAGTTAAAAATCCCCCGCCGCCCCCTTTTCTCGTCGATTGTAGAACATGATACATAAAAACTAAAAAGAGTTTACAATCTCTAAAAATTATAGTCACTTGTTGGAAGTATCTCTCTCTACATTTGTACATTGTGCATTTCCATTTTAGATATATACTTTTTTCTTAAATCAAAACTAGTGTTTTCACTTTCCCTTCTTCTCGTAAACAAAAAAAAGAGATAAAAGGCAAATAGATCACAACAAAATGAAAATTTTAGAGTTTTTGTATGGAAATAATTTAAAGCACTACAAAAATGTAATTAAATAAAAAATTTTGACACACCACAAATGAACACAAAAGTTTTGTTATCCTAGTATTTGAAATTGCACTACATCAACCCTCATAGCTCGGAATTTTATAAGGAAAAGATTTTTCTACACATGTTTTAAAAAATGAATATGCATGCTTGAAACATGTTCAAGATGCAAATGACTTATGGATCTAAAACTTTTAAAGAGAATAACAATAAATTCTCAAGTCCACGTGCGGTGGGATATTTACCCGAGTCCAACCATCCATTTTTTTGCCAACTTACCAAAAGCTGACAAAATGATGATAGATGAATGTAAAGTGATTTATCATTCGTAACGGGTTATATTTTTTTAAGGAATGACTTATGGATTGGGAGTCAACACTCAGTTAAAAGTCCCCTCCTCCCCCTTCTCCCAATGATTGCAGAACCTGATATATAAAAACTAAAAAGATTTTCAAATCCCTAAAAATTACCAAAACTTATTGGAATTATCTCTCTCTACATTTGTGCATTGTGCATTTACATTTTAGATGTATAATTTTTTCTTAAATCAAAACATGAGTTTTCACTTTCCCAACATCTCATATATAGAAAAAAAAGATAAAAGGCAAATAGATCACAACAAAATGAAAATTTTAGAGTTTATGTGTCGAAAGAATTTAAAGCAATAAAAAATGTAAGTAAAGAAAATATATTCCCACAGCACAAATGAACACAAAAGTTTTGTTATCCAAGTTTGTGAAATTCCACTAGTTCAACCCTAATAGTTCAGAATTTTATAAGAAAGAGCTTTTTCTCCACATGTTTTAAAAAATGGATATGCATGCTTGAAACATGTTCAAGATGCAAATGACCTATTTATCCAAAGATTTTATAAAGAATAACATTAAATTCTCAAGTATACGTGCGGTGGGATATTTACCCAAGTCAAACAAGCCAATATTTTGCCCATTTACAAAAAGCTGATGTAACAATCATAGATAATTGTAAAGTGATTTATCATGCATAACGGGCTATATTTTTGTAAGGAATGACTCATGGATTAGGAGTGAACTCTCAGATAAAAATCCCCCGCCTCTCCCTTTTCCCGACGATTGCAGAACCTGATATATAAAAAATAAAAAGAATTTACAATCCCTAAAAATTCAAGATGCTTTTTGGAATTATCTCTCTCTACGTTTGTGCATTGTGCATTTCCATTTTAGATGTATACTTTTTTCTTAAAAATAAACTAGATTTTTCACTTGCCCTTCCTCTCGTAAACAAAAAAAAGAGATAAAAGGCAAATAGATCACAACAAAATGAAAATTTTAGGGTTTATGTATGGAAAAAATTTAATATTAAGCAATAAAAAATGTAAGTAAATAAAATTTATTCACACACCAGAAATGAACACAAAAGTTTTGTTATCCAAGTTTTGGAAATTCTAATAGCTCAGAATTTTATAAGAAAGAGATTTTTCTACACATGTTCTAAAAAATGGACATGAATACTTGAAACATGTTAAAGATGCAAATGACCTATGGATCCAAACCTTTTAAAGAGAATAACATTAAATTCTCAAGTGAACTTGCGGGGGGATTTTTACCCAAGTAAAACAAGCCATTATTTTGTCCATTCACAAAAAGCTGACCAAACGTTCATAGGTGATTGTAAAGTGATTTATCATGCGTAAAGGGCTATATTTTTGTACAGAATGACTTATGGATTGGGAATCAACACTCAGTTAAAAATCCCCCGCCTCCCCCTTTTCTCGACGATTGCAGAATAAGATATATAAAAACTATAAAGAGTTTTGAAGCTTTAAAAATTATAGTCACTTGTTGGACGTATCTCTCTCTACATTTGTGCATTGTGCATTTCGATTTTAGATATATACTTTTTTCTTAAATCAAAACTAGTGTTTTCACTTTCCCTTCTTGTCGTAAACAAAAAAAGAGATAAAAGGCAAATAGAACAGAACAAAATGAAAATTTTTGATTTTTTGTATGGAAATAATTTAAAGCACTAAAAAAATGTAGTTAAATAAATTTTTTTCACACACCACAAATGAACACAAAAGTTTTGCTATCCTAGTTTTTGAAATTCCACTACATCAACCCTCATAGCTCGGAATTTTATAAGGAAAATATTTTCCTACACATGTTTTAAAAAATAAATATGCATACTTGAAACATGTTCAAGATGCAAATTAACAATGGATCCAAAAATTTTGAAGAGAATAACATTAAATTCTCAAGTCCACATGCGATGGGATATTTGCCCGTGCCCAACCATCCATTATTTTGCCCACTTACCAAAAGTTGAAAAAATGATGATAGATGATTGTAAAGTGATTTATCATTCCTAACGTGCTATATTTTTTTAAGGAATAACTTATGGATTGGGATTCAACACTCAGTTAAAAATCCCCTCCTCCCCTTTTCCCAACGATTGCAGAACCTGATATATAAAAACTAAAAAGATTTTAAAATCCCTAAAAATTACCAAAACTTATAGGAATTATCTCTCTTTATATTTATGCATTGTGCATTTCCAATTTAGATCTATAATTTTTTCATAAATCAAAACTTGAGTTTTCACTTTCCAAACATCTCATATACAAAAAAAAAGAAGATAAAAGGCATATAGATAACTACAAAATGAAAATTTTAGTGTTTAGGTGTGGAAAGAATTTAAAGGAATAAAAAAATGTAAGTAAATAAAATATATTCACACACCACAAATGAATACAAAAGTTTTGTTATCCAAGTTTGTGAAATTGCACTAGTTCAATCCTAATAGCTCAGAATTTTATAAGAAAGAGATTTTTTGCCACATGTTTTAAAAAATGGATATGCATGCTTGAAACATGTTAAAGATCCAAATGACCTATGGATCTAAACCTTTTATAAAGAATAACATTAAATTCTCAAGTGTACGTGCGGTGGGATATTTACCCGAGTCAAATAAGCCAATATTTTGCCCATATTAAAAAAGTTGACCTAACAATCATAGATGAATGTAAAGTGATTTACCATGCGTAACAGGCTATATTTTTGTAAGGAATGACTTATGGATTAGAAGTGAACACTCAGTTAAAAATCCCCCGCCTCTCCCTTTTCCCGACGATTGCAGAACCTGATATATAAAAAACAAAAAGAATTTACATTCCCTAAAAATTCAAGGCATTTTTTGGAATTATCTCTCTCTACATTTTTGCATTGTGTATTTCCATTTTAGATGTATACTTTTTTCTTAAAACAAAACTAGAGTTTTCACTTGCCCTTCCTCTCGTAAACAAAAAAAAGAGATAAAAGGCAAATAGAAAAGAAAATTTATTCACACACCACAAATGAACACAAAAGTTTTGTTATCCAAGTTTTGGAAATTCAACTTGTTCAACCCTAATAGCTCGGAATTTTATAAGAAAGAGATTTTTCTACACATGTTTTAAAAAATGGACATGAATGCTTGAAACATGTTATAGATGCAAATGACCTATGGATCCAAACCTTTTAAAGAGAATAACATTAAATTTTCAAGTGAACTTGTAGTGGGATTTTTACCGAAGTAAAACAAGCCATTATTTTGTCCATTCACAAAAAGCTGACCAAACGTTCATAGGTGATTGTAAAGTGATTTATCATGCGTAAAGGGCTATATTTTTGTACAGAATGACTTATGGATTGGGAATCAACACTCAGTTAAAAATCCCCCGCCTCCCCCTTTTCTCGACGATTGCAGAACAAGATATATAAAAACTATAAAGAGTTTTGAATCTTTAAAAATTATAGTCACTTGTTGGACGTATCTCTCTCTACATTTGTGCATTGTGCATTTCGATTTTAGATATATACTTTTTTCTTGAATCAAAACTAGTGTTTTCACTTTCCCTTCTTGTCGTAAACAAAAAAAAGAGATAAAAGGCAAATAGATCAAAACATAATTAAAATTTTAGAGTTTTTGTATGGAAATTATTTAATGCACTAAACAAATGTAAGTAAAGAAATTTTTTTCACACATGACAAATGAACTCAAAAGTTTTGTTATCCTAGTTTTTGAAATTCCACTACATCAACCCTCATAGCTCAGATTTTTATAAGGAAAAGATTTTTCTCCACATGTTTTGAAAAATGAATATGCATGTTAGAAACATGTTCAAGATGAAAATGACCTATGGATACAAACCTTTTAAAGAGAATAGCATTAAATTCTCAAGTCCACGTGCGATGGGATATTTACCCGAGTCCAACCATCCATTATTTTGTCCATTTACCAAATGCTGACAAAATGATGATAGATGATTGTAAAGTGATTTATCATTCGTAACGGGCTATTTTTTTTAAGGAATGACTTATGGATTGGGAGTCAACACTCAGTTAGAAATCCCCTCCTCCCCCATTTCCCAACGATTGTAGAACCTGATATATAAAACCTAAAAAGAGTTTAAAATCCCTAAAAATTACCGAAACTTATTGGAATTATCTCTCTCTACATTTGTCCATTGTGCATTTCCTTTTTAGATGTATACTTTTTTCTTAAATCAAAACTTTAGTTTTCACTTTCCCTTCATCTCGTAAACAAAAAAAATAGATAAAAGGCTAAAAAGATCACAACAAAAAGAAAATTTTAGACTTTATATGTGGAAAGAATTTATAGCAATAAAAAAATGTAAGTAAAGAAAATTTATTCACACCACATATCAACACAAAATTTTTGTTATCCAAGTTTGGGAAATTCCACAACTTTAACCTTAATAGCTAGGAATTTTATAAGAAATTTTTTTTATCCAGATGTTTTAAATAATGGATATGCACGATTGAACCAAGATAAAGATGTAAATGACTTATGGATCCAAACCTTTTAACAAGAATAACATTAAATTCTCACGTGTACGTGCGGTGGGATATTTACCCGAGTCAAATAAGCCATTGTTTTGCCCATTTACAAAATGCAGACCTAACGATCACAGATGATTGTAAAGTTATTTATCATGCATAATGCGCTATATTTTGTAAGGAATTGCTTATAGATTGGGAGTCAACACTGAGTTAAAAATCCGCCGCCGTCCACTTTTCCCGACGATTGCAGAACCTGATATATAAAAAGTAATAAGAGTTTACAATACCTGAACATTACAGACACTTTTTTGAATTATCGCTCTCTACATTTGTGCATTGTGCATTTCCATTTTAGATGTATACTTTTTTCTTAATTCAAAACTTGAGTTTTCACTTTCCCTTCATCTCGTAAACACAAAAAAGAGATAAAAGGCACATAGATCACAACAAAATGGAAACTTCAGAGTTTATGTATAGATAGAATTTAAAGCAACAAACAAATGTAAGTAAGGAAAATTTATTTACAAACCACAAATGAACACAAAAAGTTTTGTTTTCCATGTTTGGGAAATTCCACTATTTCAACCCTAATAACTTGGAATTTTATAGAAAAAGATTTTTCTACACATGTTAAAGATGCAAATGACCTATGGATCAAAACATTTTAAAGAGAACAACATTAAATTCTCAAGTGAACGTGCAGTGGAATATTTACCCAAGTCAAACAAGCCATTATCTTGCCCATTTACAAAAAGCTGACCTAACAATCATAGATGATTGTAAAGTGATTTATCAAGCATAACGGCCTATAATTTTGTAAGGAATGACATATGGATTTGGAGTCAACACTTAGTTAAAAATCGCCAGCCTCCCCCTTTTCACGATGACTGCAGAACCAGATATATAAAAACTAAAAAGAGTTTAAAATCCCTAAAAATTATCGACACTTTTTGGAATTATCTCTCTCTACATTTGTGCAATGTGCATTTCCATCTTAGAGGTATACTTTTTTCTTAAATAAAAACATGAGTTTTCACTTTCCCTACATCTCGTAAACAAAAAAAAGAGATAGAAGGAAAATAGATCACAACAAATTGAAAGTTTTAGAGTTTACGTATGGAATTAATTTAATGCAATAAACAAATGTATGTAAAAAAATTTATTCTCACACCACAAATGAACACAAAAGGTTTGTTATCCAAGTTTTTGAAATTCCACTAGTTTAACCCTAATAGCTAGGAATTTTATAAGAAAGAGATTTTTCTCCACATGTTTTAAAAAATGAATATGCATGCTTGAAACATGTTAAATATGCAAATGACCTATGGATCCAAACCTTTTAAAGAGAATAACATTAAATTCTCAAGTGTACGTGTGGTGGGATATTTACCCGAGTCAAAACAAGCCATTATTTTGCCCATTTACAAAAAGCTGACATAACGATCATAGATGATTGAAAATTGATTTACCATGGGTAACGGGCTATTTTTTTAAGGAATGACATATGGATTGCGAGTCAACACTCAGTTTAAAATCCCCCGCCTCCCCCTTTTCCCGACGTTTGCAGAACCTGATATATAAAAATTAAAAAGTTTTTACAATTCCTAAAAATTACAGATACTTTTTGGAATTATCACTCTCTGCATTTTTGCATTGTGAATTTCCATTTTAGATGTATACTTTATTTTTTAAATCAAAACTTGAGTTTCGCTTTCCCTTCATCTCCTAAACAAATAAAAGAGATAAAAGGCAAATAGATCACAACAAAATGAAAATTTTAGAGTTGAAGTATGGAAAGAATTTAAAGCAATAAAAAAATATAAATAAAGAAAATTTATACACACAGAACAAATGAACACAAAAGTTTTGTTATCCAAGTTTAGGAAATTCCACTAGTTTAACCCTAATAGCTAGGAATTTTATAAGAAAGAGATTTTTCTCCACATGTTTTAAAAAATGCATATGCATGCTTGAAATATGTTAAAGATGCAAATGACAGATCGATCCAAACCTTTTAAATAGAATAACATTAAATTCTCAAGGGTACGTGCGGTGGGATATTTACCCGAGTCAAATAAGTCATTATTTTGCCCATTTACAAAAAGTTGACCTAACGATCATAGATGATTGTAAATTGATTTATCATCCGTAACGGGCGATATTTTTGGAAGGAATTACTTTTGGATTGGGAGTCAACACTCAGTTAAAAATCCCCCACCTCCCCCTTTTCACGACGATTACAGAACCTGATATATAAAAACTAAAAACAGTTTACAATTCCTAAACATTACAGACACTTTTTGGAATTATCTCTCGCGGCATTTGGCCATTGCACATTTCCATTTTAGATGTATACTTTTTTCTTCAATCAAAACTTGAGTTTTCACTTTCCCTACATCTCATTTACAAAAAAAAGAGATAAAAGGCAAATAGATCACAACAAAATGAAAATTTTAGAGTTTATGTGTGGAAAAAATTTAAAGCAATAAATAAATGTAAGTAGAGAAACTTTATTCACACACCACAAATGAACACAAAAGTTTTGTTATCCATGTTTTGGAAATACCACTAGTTTAACCCTAATAGCTAGGAAATTTATAAGAAAGAGATATTTGTCCACATGTTTTAAAAAATGGATATGCATGCTTGAAACATGTTAAAGATGCAAATGACCTATGGATCCAAACCTTTTAAAGAGAATAACATTAAATTCTCAAGTGTACGTGCGGTGGGATATTTGCCCGAGTCAAACATGCCATTATTTTGCCCATTTACAAAAACTTTACCTAACGATCATAGATGATTATAAATTGATTTATCACACGTAAGGGGCTATATTTTTGTAAGGAATGGCTTAAGGATTGGGAGTCAATACTGAGTTAAAAATCCCCGCCTCCCGCTTTTCCCAACGATTGCAGAACCTGATATATAAAACTTAAAAGTGACTAGAATCCCTAAAATTACAGACACTTTTTGCAATTATCTCTCTCTAGATTTGTGCATTGCGCATTTCCATTTTTTATATATTCTTTTTTCTTAAATAAATTCTAGAGTTTTCGCTTTCCCTTCATCTCGTAAACTAAAAAAGAGATTAAAAGCAAATAGATAACAACAAAATAAAAATTTTAGAGTTTATGTATGGAAAGAATTTAAAGAAATAAACAAATGTAAGTAAAGGAAAATTATTCACACACCACAAATGAACACAAAATTTTTGATATCCATGTTTGGAAAATTCTACTACATCAACCCTAATAGCTCGGAATTTTATAAGAAAGAGACTTTTCTATAGATGTTTTTAAAAATGGATATGCTTGCTTGAAACATGTTAAAGATGCAAATGACCTATGGATCCAAACCTTTTAAAAAGAATAACATTAAATTCTCACGTGTACGTGCGGTGGGATATTTACTCGAGTCCAACCATCCATTATTTTGCCCACTTACCAAAAGATGACAAGATGATGATAGATGATTGTAAAGTGATTTATCATTCGTAATAGGCTATATTTTTTTAAGGAATAACTTATGGATTGGGAGTCAACACTCAGTTAAAAATCCTCTCCTCCCCCTTTTCCCAACGATTGCAGAACCTGATATATAAAAATTAAAAAGAGTTTAAAATCCCTAAAAATTACCGAAACTTATTTCCATTTTAGATGTATACTTTTTTCTTAAATCAAAACATTAGTTTTCACTTTCCCTTCATTTCGTAAACAAAAAAAAGTGATAAAAGGCAAAAAGATCACGACAAAAAGAAAATTTTAGAGTTTATGTGTGGAAAGAATTTAAAGAAATAAAAAAATGTAAGTAAAGAAAATTTATTCACACACCACATATGAACACAAAATTTTTGTTATCCATGTTTGGGAAATTCCACAAGTTTAACCCTTATAGCAGCGAATTTTATAAGAAAGAAAATTTTATCCAGATGTTTTAAAAAATGGATATGCACGCTTGAACCAAGTTAAAGATGCAAATGACCTATGGATCCAAACCTTTTAAAAAGAATAACATTAAATTCTCACGTGTACGTGCGGTGGGATATTTACTCGAGTCCAACCATCCATTATTTTGCCCACTTACCAAAAGTTGACAAAATGATGATAGATGATTGTAAAGTGATTTATCATTCGTAACAGGCTATATTTTTTTAAGGAATAAATTATGGATTGGGAGTCAACACTCAGTTAAAAATCCCCTCCTCCCCCTTTTCCCAACGATTGCAGAACCTGATATATAAAAATTAAAAAGAGTTTAAAATCCCTAAAAATTACCGAAACTTATTTCCATTTTAGATGTATACTTTTTTCTTAAATCAAAACATTAGTTTTCACTTTCCCTTCATTTCGTAAACAAAAAAAAGTGATAAAAGGCAAAAAGATCACGACAAAAAGAAAATTTTAGAGTTTATGTGTGGAAAGAATTTAAAGAAATAAAAAAATGTAAGTAAAGAAAATTTATTCACACACCACATATGAACACAAAATTTTTGTTATCCATGTTTGGGAAATTCCACAAGTTTAACCCTTATAGCAGGGAATTTTATAAGAAAGAAAATTTTATCCAGATGTTTTAAAAAATGGATATGCACGCTTGAACCAAGTTAAAGATGCAAATGACCTATGGATCCAAACCTTTTAAAAAGAATAACATTAAATTCTCACGTGTACGTGCGGTGGGATATTTACCAGAGTCAAAGAAGCCATTATTTTGCCCATTTATTGAAAGCAGACCTAACGATCTCAAATGATTGTAAAGTTATTGATTATGCGTATTACGCTATATTTTTGTAAGGAATTGCTTATAGATTGGGAGTCAACACTCAGTTACAAATCCCCCGCCTTCCGATTTTCCCGACGATTGAAGAACCTGATATATAAAAAGTAATAAGAGTTTATAATACCTAAAAATTACAGACACTTTTTGGAATTATCTCTCTCTACATTTGTGCATTGTGTATTTCCATTTTAGATGTATACTTTTTTCTTAAATAAAAAAACTTGAGTTTTCACTTTCGCTTCCTCTCATAAACGAAAAAAAAGAGATAAAAGGAAAATAGATCACAACAAAATGAAATTTTAGAGTTTATGTAGGGATAGAATTTAAAGCAACAAACAAATGTAAGTAAGGAAATTTTATTCACAAACCACAAATGAACACAAAAAATTTTGTTATCCAAGTTTGGGAAATTCCACTATTTCAACCCTTATAACTTGAAATTTTATAAAAAAGAGATTTTTCTACACACGTTAAAGATGCAAATGACCTATGGATCCAAACCTTTTAAACAGAATAACATTAAATTCTCAAGTGAACGTGCAGTGGAATATTTACCCAAGTTAAACAAGCCATTATTTTGCCCATTTACAAAAAGCTGACCTAACGATCATAGATGATTGTAAAGTGATTTATCAAGCATAACGGGTTATATTTTTGTAAGGAATGACTTATGGATTGGGAGTCAACACTCAGTTAAAAATCCCCCGCCTCCCCCTTTTAACGACAATTGAAGAACCTGATATATCAAAACTAAAAAGAGTTTGAAATCCGTAAAAATTACTAACACTTTTTGGAATTATCTCTCTCTACATTTGTGCAGTGTGCATTTCCATCTTAGATGTATACTTTTTTCTTAAATAAAAACTTGAGTTTTCACTTTCCCTACATCTCGTAAACAAAAAAAAGAGATAAAAGGAAAATAGATCACTCAAAAATGAAAATTTTAGAGTTTATGTATGGAAATAATTTAATGCAATAAAAAAATGTATGTAAAAAAAATTTATTCTCACACCACAAATGAACACAAGTTTTGTTATCCAACTTTTGGAAATTCCACTAGTTTAACCCTAATAGCTCGGAATTTTATATGAAAGAGATTTTTCTCCACATGTTTTAAAAAATGGATATGCATGCTTGAAACATGTTAAAGATGCAAATGACCTATGGATCCAAACCTTTTAAATAGAATAACATTAAATTCTCAAGTGTACGTGTGGTGGGATATTTACCCGAGTCAAACAAGCAATTATTTTGCCCATTTACAAAAAGCTGACCTAACGATCATAGATGAATGTAAATTTAATTATCATCCGTAACTGGCGTTATTTTTGGAAGGAATTACTTTTGGATTGGGAGTCAACACTCAGTTAAAAATCCCCCACCTCCCCCTATTCACGACGATTGCAGAACCTGATATATAAAAACAAAAAATAGTTTAAAATCCCTATAAAATACAGACACTTTTTTGAATTATCTCTCTCTACATTTGTGCATTGTGCATTTCCATTTTAGGTGTATACTTTTTTCTTAAATCAAAACTTGAGTTTTCACTTTCCCTACATCTTGTATACAAAAAAATGAGAAAAAAGGCAAATAGATCACAACAAAATGAAAATTTTAGAGTTTATGTGCGGAAAGAATTTCAAGTAATAAACAAATTTAAGTAGAGAAACTTTATTCACACACCATAAATGAACACAAAAGTTTTGTTATCCAAGTTTTGGAAATACCACTAGTTTAACCCTAATAACTAGGAATTTTATAAGAAAGAGATTTTTCTCCACATGTTTGAAAAAATGGATACGCATGCATGAAACATGTTAAAGATGCAAATGACCTATGGTTCAAAACCTTTTAAAGAGAATAACATTAAATTCTCAAGTGTACGTCCGATCGGATATTTTCCCGAGTCAAACAAGCCATTATTTTGCCCATTTACAAAAAGGTGACCTAACGATCATAGATGATTATAAATTGATTTATCATGTGTAATGGGCTATATTTTTGTAAGGAATGACTTAAGGATTGGGAGTCAATACTCAATTAAAAATCCCCACCTCCCCCTTTTCCCGACGATTGCAAAACCTGATATATAAAACTTAAAAGAGACTAGAATCCCTAAAAATTACAGACACTTTTTGCAGTTATCTCTCTCTACATTTGAGCATTGTGCATTTGCATTTTTTATGTATTCTTTTTTCTTAAATAAAAACTAAAGTTTTCACTTTCCCTTCTCGTAAACAAAAAAATAGATTAATGACAAATAGATAACAACAAAATGAAAATTTTAGATTTAATTTATGGAAAGAATTTAAAGAAATATTATTCACACACCACAAATGAACGCAAAAATTTTAATATCTAAGTTTGGGAAATTCTACTACGCCAACCCTAATAGCTCGGAATTTTATAAGAAAGAGATTTTTCTACAGATGTTTTTAAAAATGGATATGCTAGCTTGAAACATGTTAAAGATGCAAATGACATATGGATCCAAACCCTTTAAAGGGAAGAACATTAAATTCTCAAGTGAACGTACGGTGGGATATTTCCCTGAGCCAAACAAGCCATTATTTTGCCCATTTACAAAAAGCTTACCTAACGATCATAGATGATTGTAAAGTGATTTATCCTGCGTTACGGAATATTTTTTTTTAAGGAATGACTTATGGATTGGGGATCAACACTCAGTTTAAAATCCCACGCCTCCCCTTTTCCCAACGATTGCAAAACCAGATATATAAAAATTAAAAATTTTTTACAATCCCTAAAAATTACATAAACTTTTTGGAATTATCTCACTCAATATTTTTGCATTGTGCATTTCCATTTTAGATGAATACTTTTTTCTTAAATCAAAATTCAGTTTCGTTTTCCCTTCATCTAGTAAACAAAAAAAAGAGATAAAAGGCAAATAGATCACAACAAAATGAAAATTTTAGAGTTTATGTATGGAAAGAATTTAAAGCAATAAAAAAAATTAAGTAAAGCAAATTTATTCACAGACCACAAATGAACACAAAAGTTTTGTTATTCAAGTTTGGAAAATTCAACTAGTTCAACTCTAATAGCTCGGATATTTATAAGAAAGAGATTTTTCTGCACATGTTAAAGATGCCAATGACCTATGGATCCAAACCTTTTAAAGAGAATAACATTAAATTCTCAAGTTGTAGTGCAGTGGAATATTAGCCCGAGTCAAACAAGCCATTATTTTGCCCATTTTCAAAAAGCTTACCTAACGATTGGGATTTTTAACTGAGTGTTGACTCCCATTTATAAAAAGCTGACCTAACTATTGTAGAACCTGATATATAAAAACTAAAAAAAGTTTAAAATCCCTAAACATTACTGACACTTGTTGGAATTATCGCTCTCTACATTTGTGCGTTGTGCATTTCCATTTTAGATGTATACTTTTTTCTTAAATCAAAACATGAGTTTGCACTTTCCATTCATCTTGTAAACAAAAAAAGAAATAAAAGGCAAATAGATCACAACAAAATGAAAATTTTAGATTTGATGTGTGGAAAGAATTTAAAGCAATAAACAAATGTAAGTAAAGAAAATTTATTCACACACCACAAATGAACACAAAAGTTTTGTTATCCAAGTTTTGGAAATTCCACTATTTTAAACCTAATAGCTGGAAATTTTATATGAAAGAGATTTTTCTCCACATGTTTTAAAAAATGGATATGCATGCTTGAAACATGTTAAAGATGCAAATGACATAAGGATCCAAACCTTTTAAAGAGAATAACATTAAATTCTCGAGTGTACGTGCAGTTGGATATTTACCCGAATCAAACAAGCCATTATTTTGCGAATTTACAAAAAACTGGCCTAGCGATCCTAGATGATTGTAAAGTGATTTACAATGCATAACGGGAAATTTTTTGTAAGGAATGACTCATGTATTGGGAGTCAACATTCTGTTGAAAATACCCTGCCTCTCCCTTCTCCCGACGATTCCAGAACCAGATTAATAAAAACTAAAAAGAGTTCACAATCCCTAAAAATTCAAGACATTTTTTGGAATTATCTCTCTCTATATTTGTGCATTGTGCATTTCCATTTGAGACGTAAATTTTTTTTTTAAATAAAAACTAGAGTGTTCACTTTCTCTTCTTCTCGTAAACAAAAAAAAGAGATAAAAGGCAAATCGATCACTATTTTTTAAGGAATGACTTAAGGATTGGGAGTCAACACTCAGTTAAAAATCCCCCGCTTCCCCCTTTTTCCGACGATTGTAGAATCAGATATATAAAAACTAAAAAGAGTTTACAATCCCTAAAAATTACAGACACTTTTTGGAATTATCTCTCTCTACATTTTTGCATTGTGCATTGTGCATTTCCATTTTAGATGTATACTCTTTTCTTAAATCAAAACTTGAGTTTTCATTTTCCCTTCATCTCGTAAACAAAAAACAGATAAAAGGCCAGTAGATAACAACAAAATGAAAATTTTAGAGTTTATGTATGGAAAGAATTTATAGCAATAAACAAATGTAAGTAAATAAAATTTATTCACACACCACAAATGAACATAAAAGTTTTGTTATCCAAGTTTGAGAAATTCCACTAGTTCAACCCTAATAGCTCAAAATTTTATAAGAAAAAGATTTTTCTACACATGTTTTAAAAAATGGATATGCATGCTTGAAACATGTTAAAGATGCAAATGACCTATACATCCAAACCTTTTAAAGAGAATAACATTAAATTATACAGTGAACGTGCAGTGGGATAGTTACCTGAGTCAATCGTGTCGTTATTTTGTCCATTTACAAAAGCTGACCTAACGATCATAGATTATTGTACAGTGATTTATCATGCGTAACGGGCTATATTTTTTTAAGGAATGACTTATGGATTCGGAGTCAACACTTAGTTAAAAATCCTCTGCCTCCCCCTTTTTACCGACTATTGCAGAACCTAGAATATAAAAACTAAAAAGAGTTTACAATCCCTAAAAATTATAGACACTTTTTGGAATTACTCTCTGTACATTTGGGGATTGTGCATTTCCATTTTAGATGTATACTTTTTTCTTAAATCAAAATTTGAGTTTTCACTTTCCCTCATCTCGGAAAGAAAAAAAGAGATAAAAGGCAAATAGATCACAACAAAATTAAAATTTTAGATTCTATGTATGGAAAGAATTTAAAGCAATAAACATATGTAAGTAAAGAAAATTTATTCACGCACCACAAATGAACACAAAAGTTTTGTTATCCAAGTTTGGTAAATTCCACTAGTCCAACCCTAATTGTTTGGAACTTTTTAAGAAAGAGATTTTTCTACACATGTTTTAAAAAATGGATATGCATGCTTGAATCATGTTAAAGATGTAAATGACCGATGGATCGAAACCTTTTAAATAGAATAATATTAAATTCTCAAGTGAACGTGCGGTGGGATATTTACCTGGGTCAAACAAGCCATTATTTTGCCCATTTACAAAAAACTGACCTACCGATCATAGATGATTATAAAGTGATTTATCATGCGTAACGGGCTATATAATTTGTAAGGAATGACTTATGGATTGGGAGCCAACACTTAGTTAAAAATCCCCCACCTCCCCCTTTTATCGATGATTGCATAACTTGATGTATAAAAAGTAAAAAGAGTTTACAATCCTTGAATATTATAGACAAGTTTTGGAATTATCTCTCTCTACATTTATGCATTGTGCATTTCCATTTTAGATGTATACTTTTTTCTTAAACCAAAACTTGACTTTTCACTTTCCCGTCATCTCGTAAACAAAAAAAGAGATAAAAGGCTAATAGATCACATCAAAATGAAAATTTTAAAGTTTATGTATGGAAAGAATTTAAAGTAATAAAAAAATATAAGTAAATAAAATTTATTCACACACCACAGATAAACACAAAAGTTTTGTTATCCATGTTTGGAAAATTCCACTAGTTCAACCTAATAGCTCGTAATTTTATAAGAAAGAGATATTTCTACATATGTTTTAAAAAATGGATATGCATGCATGAAACATGTTAAAGATACAAATGACCAATAGATCCTAACCTTTTAAAGAGAATAACATTAAATTCTCAAGTGAACGTGCGGTGGGATATTTACCCGAGTCAAATAAGCCATTATTTTGCACATTTAAAAAAAGCTGACCTAACGATCTTAGATGATTGTAAAGTGATTTATCATGCGTAACGGGCTATATTTTTGTAAGGAATGACTTATGGATTGGGAGTCAACACTCAGTTAAAAATCCCTCGCCTCCCCCATTTTCCTGATGATTGCAGAACCAGATATATAAAAAACAAAAAGAGTTTACAATCCCTAAAAATTATAGACACTTTTTGGAATTATCAATCTCTACATTTGTGCATTGTGCATTTCTTTTTTAGATGTATACTTTTTTATCAAATCAGAACTTGAGTTTTCACTTTCACTTCATCTCGTCAGCAAAAAAAGACATAAAAGGTTAAACATCACAACAAAATGAAAATTTTAAAGTTTATGTATGGAAAGAATTTAAAGCAACAAACAAATGCAATTAAAGAAAATTTATTCGCACACCACAAATGAACACAAGTTTTGTTATCCTAGTTTGGGAAATTCCACTAGTTCAACCCTAATAGCTGGGAATTCTATAAGAAAGAGATTTTTCTACACATGTTTTAAAAAATGGATATGCATGCTTGAAACATGTTAAAGATGCAAATCACCTATGGATCCAAACCTTCTAAAGAGAATAACACTAAATTTTGGAGTGAACGTGCGGTGGGATATTTACTCGAGTCAAACAAGCCATTATTTTGCCCATTTCCAAAAAGCTGACCAAACGATCAAAGATGATTGTAAAATGATTTATCATGCGAAACAGGCTATATTTTTCAAAGGAATGACTTATGGATTGGAAGTCAACATTAATTTAAAAATCTCCCGCCTCCCCCTTTTCTCAACGATTGCTGAATCTGATATATAAAAACTACAAAGAGTTTAAAATCCTTAAATATTACAAACACATTTTGGAATTATCTCTGTCCTCATTTGTGAATTGTGCATTTCCATTTTAGATGTAAACTTTTTTTTTTAAATCAAACCTTGAGTTTTCAATTTCCCTTCTTCTCATAAACAAAAAAAAAAGAGATAAAAGGCAAAGAAATCACAACAAAATGAAAATTTGAGAGTTTATGTATGGAAAGAATTTAAAGTAAAAAAAAATGTCAGTTAAGAAAATTTATTCACACACAACAAATGAGCACAAAAGTTTTGTTATCCAAGTTTTAGAAATATAACTAGTTCAACCCTAGATATTTATAAGAAAGAGATTTTTCTACACATGTTAAAGATGCAAATGACCTATGGATCCAAACCTTTTAAAGAGAAAAAAATTAAATGCTCAAGTGAACATGCGGTGGGATATTTACCCGACTCCAACCATCCATTATTTTGCCCACTTACCAAAAGCTGACAAAATAATGATAGATGATTGTAAAGTGATTTATCATTCGTAACGGGCTATATTTTTCTAAGAAATGACTGATGGATTGGGAGTCAACACTCAGTTAAAAATCCCCTCCTCCCCCTTTTACCAACGATTGCAGAACCTGATATATAAAAACTAAAAAGAGTTTAAAATCTCTAAAAATTACCGAAACTTATTGGAATTATCTCTCTCTACATTTGTGCATTGTGAATTTCCATTTTAGATGTATAATTTTTTCTTAAATCAAAACTTGAGTTTTCACTTTCCCAAAACTCATATACAAAAAAAAAGCGTTAAAAGACAAATAGATCACAACAAAATGAAAATTTTAGAGTTTAGGTGTGGAACGAATTTAAAGCAATAAACAAATGTAATTAAAGAAAATATATTCACACACCACAAATGAACACAAAAATTTTGTTATCCAAATTTGTGAAATTCAATTAGTTCAACCCTAGGAGCTCATAATTTTATCAGAAAGAGATTTTTCTCCACATGTTTTAAAAAATGGATATGCATGCTTGAAACATGTTAAAGATGCAAATGACCTATGGATCCAAAGCTTTTATAAAGAATAACATTAAATTCTCAAGTGTACGTGCGGTGGGATATTTACCCGAGTCAAACAAGTCAATATTTTACCCATTTACAAAAAGCTCACCTAACAATCATAGATGATTGTAAAGTGATTTATCATGCATAACGGGCTATAATTTTTTAACGAATGACTTATGGATTAGGAGTGAACACTCAGTTAAAAATCCCCCGCCTCTCCTTTTTCCCGACGATTGATATACCTGATATATTAAACATAAAAAGAATTTACAATCCCAAAAAATTCAAGACGCTTGTCGGAATTATCTCTCTCTACATTCGTGCATTATGCATTTCCATCTTAGATGTATAATTTTTTCTTAAATCAAAACTTGAGTTTTCACTTTCCCAACATCTCATAAACAAAAAAAAGAGATAAAAGGCAAATAGATCACAACAAAATGAAAATTTTAGAGTTTATGTGTGGAAAGAATTTTAAGAAATAAGCAAATGTAAGTAAAGAAAATTTATTCACATACCACAAATGAACACAAAAGTTTTGTTATCCAAGTTTGTGAAATTCCACTACTTCAACCCTCATAGCTCAGAATTTTATAAGAAATAATTTTTTCTCCACATGTTTTAAACAATGGAAATGCATTCTTGAAACATGTTAAAGATGCAAATGACCTATGGATCCAAAACTTTTATAAAGAATAACATTAAATTCTCAAGCGTACATCTGGTGGGATATTTACCCGAGTCAAATAAGCCAATATTTTGCCCATTTACAAAAAGCTGACCTAACAATCATAGATGATTTTAAAGTGATTTATCATGCGTAACGGGCTTTATTTTTGTATGGAATGACTTATGGATTTGGAGTGAACACTCAGTTAAAAATCCCTCGCCTCTCCCTTTTCTCGATGATTGCAGAACTGATATATAAAAAATAAAAATAATTTAAAATCCCTAAAAGTTCAAGACGCTTTTTGGAATTATCTCTCTCTACATTTGTGCATTGTGCATTTCCATTTTAGATGTATACTTTTTTCTTAAAACAAAACTTGAGTTTTCACCTGCTCTTCCTTTCGTAAACAAAAAAAAGAGATAAAACTCAAATAGATCACAAC
The DNA here is from genome assembly GCF_029961685.1 of Aristolochia californica. Taxonomy (NCBI): domain Eukaryota; kingdom Viridiplantae; phylum Streptophyta; class Magnoliopsida; order Piperales; family Aristolochiaceae; genus Aristolochia; species Aristolochia californica. The sequence continues at coordinate 18,593,822 of NW_027182103.1, read as the reverse complement.
AAAATGAAAATTTAGAGTTTATGTATGGTAAGAATTTTAAGCAATAAGCAAATGTAAGTAAAGAAAATTTATTCCCACACCACAAATGAACACAAAAGTTTTGTTATCCAAGTTTTGGAAATTCAACTTGTTCAACCCTAATAGCTAGGAATTTTATAAGAAAGAGATTTTTCTACACATGTTTTAAAAAATAGACATGAATACTTGAAACATGTTAAAGATGCAAATGACCTATGGATCCAAAACTTTTAAAGAGAATAACATTAAATTCTCAAGTGAACTTGCGGGGGGGATTTTTACCCGAGTAAAACAAGCCAATATTTTGCCCATTCACAAAAAGCTGACCTAACGTTCATAGATGATTGTAAAGTGATTTATCATGCATAACGGGCTATATTTTTGTACAGAATGACTTAAGGATTGGGAGTCAACACTCAGTTAAAAATCCCCCGTCGCCCCCTTTTCTCGTCGATTGCAGAACATGATACATAAAAACTAAAAAGAGTTTACAATCTCTAAAAATTACAGTCACTTGTTGGAAGTATCTCTCTCTATATTTGTGCATTGTGAATTTCCATTTTAGATATATACTTTTTTCTTAAATCAAAACTAGTGTTTTCACTTTCCCTTCTTCTCGTAAACAAAAAAAAGAGATAAAAGGCAAATAGATCACAACAAAATGAAAATTTTAGAGTTTTTGTATGGAAATAATTTAAAGCACTACAAAAATGTAATTAAATAAAAAATTTTGACACACCACAAATGAACACAAAAGTTTTGTTATCCTAGTATTTGAAATTGCACTACATCAACCCTCATAGCTCGGAATTTTATAAGGAAAAGATTTTTCTACACATGTTTTAAAAAATGAATATGCATGCTTGAAATATGTTCAAGATGCAAATGACTTATGGATCTAAAACTTTTAAAGAGAATAACAATAAATTCTCAAGTCCACGTGCGGTGGGATATTTACCCGAGTCCAACCATCCATTATTTTGCCAACTTACCAAAAGCTGACAAAATGATGATAGATGAATGTAAAGTGATTTATCATTCGTAACGGGTTATATTTTTTTAAGGAATGACTTATGGATTGGGAGTCAACACTCAGTTAAAAGTCCCCTCCTCCCCCTTCTCCCAATGATTGCAGAACCTGATATATAAAAACTAAAAAGATTTTCAAATCCCTAAAAATTACCAAAACTTATTGGAATTATCTCTCTCTACATTTGTGCATTGTGCATTTACATTTTAGATGTATAATTTTTTCTTAAATCAAAACATGAGTTTTCACTTTCCCAACATCTCATATACAGAAAAAAAAGATAAAAGGCAAAAAGATCACAACAAAATGAAAATTTTAGAGTTTATGTGTCGAAAGAATTTAAAGCAATAAAAAATGTATGTAAAGAAAATATATTCCCACACCACAAATGAACACAAAAGTTTTGTTATCCAAGTTTGTGAAATTCCACTAGTTCAACCCTAATAGTTCAGAATTTTATAAGAAAGAGCTTTTTCTCCACATGTTTTAAAAAATGGATATGCATGCTTGAAACATGTTCAAGATGCAAATGACCTATTTATCCAAAGATTTTATAAAGAATAACATTAAATTCTCAAGTGTACGTGCGGTGGTATATTTACCCAAGTCAAACAAGCCAATTTTTTGCCCATTTACAAAAAGCTGACCTAACAATCATAGATGATTGTAAAGTGATTTATCATGCATAACGGGCTATATTTTTGTAAGGAATGACTCATGGATTAGGAGTGAACTCTCAGTTAAAAATCTCCCGCCTCTCCCTTTTCCCGACGATTGCAGAACCTGATATATAAAAAATAAAAAGAATTTACAATCCCTAAAAATTCAAGATGCTTTTTGGAATTATCTCTCTCTACATTTGTGCATTGTGCATTTCCATTTTAGATGTATACTTTTCTCTTAAAAATAAACTAGATTTTTCACTTGCCCTTCCTCTCGTAAACAAAAAAAAGAGATAAAAGGCAAATAGATCACAACAAAATGAAAATTTTAGGGTTTATGTATGAAAAATTTTTAATATTAAGCAATAACAAATGTAATTAAATAAAATTTATTCACACACCAGAAATGAACACAAAAGTTTTGTTATCCAAGTTTTGGAAATTCTAATAGCTCAGAATTTTATAAGAAAGAGATTTTTCTACACATGTTCTAAAAAATGGACATGAATACTTGAAACATGTTAAAGATGCAAATGACCTATGGATCCAAAACTTTTAAAGAGAATAACATTAAATTCTCAAGTGAACTTGCGGGGGGATTTTTACCCAAGTAAAACATGCCATTATTTTGTCCATTCACAAAAAGCTGACCAAACGTTCATAGGTGATTGTAAAGTAATTTATCATGCGTAAAGGGCTATATTTTTGTACAGAATGACTTATGGATTGGGAATCAACACTCAGTTAAAAATCCCCCGCCTCCCCCTTTTCTCGACGATTGCAGAACAAGATATATAAAAACTATAAAGAGTTTTGAATCTTTAAAAATTATAGTCACTTGTTGGCCGTATCTCTCTCTACATTTGTGCATTGTGCATTTCGATTTTAGATATATACTTTTTTCTTAAATCAAAACTAGTGTTTTCACTTTCCCTTCTTGTCGTAAACAAAAAAATGAGATAAAAGGCAAATAGAACAGAACAAAATGAATATTTTTGATTTTTTGTGTGGAAATAATTTAAAGCACTAAACAAATGTAGTTAAATAAATTTTTTTCACACACCACAAATGAACACAAAAGTTTTGTTATCCTAGTTTTTGAAATTCCACAACATCAACCCTCATAGCTCGGAATTTATAAGGAAAATATTTTCCTACACATGTTTTAAAAAATAAATATGCATACTTGAAACATGTTCAAGATGCAAATTAACACTGGATCCAAAAATTTTAAAGAGAATAACATTAAATTCTCAAGTCCACATGCAATGGGATATTTACCCGTGTCCAACCATCCATTATTTTGCCCACTTACCAAAAGTTGAAAAAATGATGATAGATGATTGTAAAGTGATTTATCATTCATAACGTGCTATATTTTTTTAAGGAATAACTTATGGATTGGGATTCAACACTCAGTTAAAAATCCCCTCCTCCCCCTTTTCCCAACGATTGCAGAACCTGATATATAAAAAGTAAAAAGATTTTAAAATCCCTAAAAATTACCAAAACTTATAGGAATTATCTCTCTTTATATTTGTGCATTGTGCATTTCCAATTTAGATGTATAATTTTTTCATAAATCAAAACTTGAGTTTTCACTTTCCAAACATCTCATATACAAAAAAAAAAAGATAAAAGGCATATAGATAACTACAAAATGAAAATTTTAGTGTTTAGGTGTGGAAAGAATTTAAAGCAATAAAAAAATGTAAGTAAAGAAAATATATTCACACACCACAAATGAATACAAAAGTTTTGTTATCCAAGTTTGTGAAATTGCACTAGTTCAATCCTAATAGCTCAGAATTTTATAAGAAAGAGATTTTTTTCCACATGTTTTAAAAAATGGATATGCATGCTTGAAACATGTTAAAGATCCAAAGGACCTATGGATCTAAACCTTTTATAAAGAATAACATTAAATTCTCAAGTGTACGTGCGGTGGGATATTTACCCGAGTCAAATAAGCCAATATTTTGCCCATATTAAAAAAGATGACCTAACAATCATAGATGAATGTAAAGTGATTTACCATGCGTAACGGGCTATATTTTTGTAAGGAATGACTTATGGATTAGAAGTGAACACTCAATTAAAAATCCCCCGCCTCTCCCTTTTCCCGACGATTGCAGAACCTGATATATAAAAAACAAAAAGAATTTACATTCCCTAAAAATTCAAGGCATTTTTTAGAATTATCTCTCTCTACATTTTTGCATTGTGTATTTCCATTTTAGATGTATACTTTTTTCTTAAAACAAAACTAGAGTTTTCACTTGCCCTTCCTCTCGTAAACGAAAAAAAGAGATAAAAGGCAAATAGATCACAACCAAATTAAAATTTTAGAGTTTATGTATGGAAAGAATTTAAATCAATAAGAAAATGTAAGAAAATAAAATTTATTCACACACCACAAATGAACACAAAAGTTTTGTTATCCAAGTTTTGGAAATTCCACTTGTTCAACCCTAATAGCTCGGAATTTTATAAGAAAGAGATTTTTCTACACATATTTTAAAAAATGGACATGAATGCTTGAAACATGTTATAGATGCAAATGACCTATGGATCCAAACCTTTTAAAGAGAATAACATTAAATTTTCAAGTGAACTTGCAGTGGGATTTTTACCCAAGTAAAACAAGCCATTATTTTGTCCATTCACAAAAAGCTGACCAAACATTCATAGGTGATTGTAAAGTGATTTATCATGTGTAAAGAGCTATATTTTTGTACAGAATGTCTTATGGATTGGGAATCAACACTCAGTTAAAAATCCCCCGCCTCCCCCTTTTCTCGACGATTGCAGAACAAGATATATAAAAACTATAAAGAGTTTTGAATCTTTAAAAATTATAGTCACTTGTTGGACGTATCTCTCTCTACATTTGTGCATTGTGCATTTCGATTTTAGATATATACTTTTTGCTTAAATCAAAACTAGTGTTTTCACTTTCCCTTCTTGTCGTAAACAAAAAAATGAGATAAAAGGCAAATAGAACAGAACAAAATGAATATTTTTGATTTTTTGTGTGGAAATAATTTAAAGCACTAAACAAATGTAGTTAAATAAATTTTTTTCACACACCACAAATGAACACAAAAGTTTTGTTATCCTAGTTTTTGAAATTCCACTACATCAACCCTCATAGCTCAGAATTTTATAAGGAAAATATTTTCCTACACATGTTTTAAAAAATAAATATGCATACTTGAAACATGTTCAAGATGCAAATTAACAATGGATCCAAAAATTTTAAAGAGAATAACATTAAATTCTCAAGTCCACATGCGATGGGATATTTACCCGTGTCCAACCATCCATTATTTTGCCCACTTACCAAAAGTTGAAAAAATGATGATAGATGATTGTAAAGTGATTTATCATTCATAACGTGCTATATTTTTTTAAGGAATAACTTATGGATTGGGATTCAACACTCAGTTAAAAATCCCCTCCTCCCCCTTTTCCCAACGATTGCAGAACCTGATATATAAAAACTAAAAAGATTTTAAAATCCCTAAAAATTACCAAAACTTATAGGAATTATCTCTCTTTATATTTGTGCATTGTGCATTTCCAATTTAGATCTATAATTTTTTCATAAATCAAAACTTGAGTTTTCACTTGCCAAACATCTCATATACAAAAAAAAAAAAAAGATAAAAGGCATATAGATAACTACAAAATGAAAATTTTAGTGTTTAGGTGTGGAAAGAATTTAAAGCAATAAAAAATGTAAGTAAAGAAAATATATTCACACACCACAAATGAATACAAAAGTTTTGTTATCCAAGTTTGTGAAATTGCACTAGTTCAACCCTAATAGCTCAGAATTTTATAAGAAAGAGATTTTTTTCCACATGTTTTAAAAAATGGATATGCATGTTTGAAACATGTTAAAGATCCAAATGACCTATGGATCTAAACCTTTTATAAAGAATAACATTAAATTCTCAAGTGTACGTGCGGTGTAATATTTACTCGAGTCAAACAAGCCAATATTTTGCCCATATTAAAAAAGATGACCTAACAATCATAGATGAATGTAAAGTGATTTACCATGCGTAACGGGCTATATTTTTGTAAGGAATGACTTATGGATTAGAAGTGAACACTCAGTTAAAAATCCCCCACCTCTCCCTTTTCCCGACGATTGCAGAACCTGATATATAAAAAACAAAAAGAATTTACATTCCCTAAAAATTCAAGGCATTTTTTGGAATTATCTCTCTCTACATTTTTGCATTGTGTATTTCCATTTTAGATGTATACTTTTTTCTTAAAACAAAACTAGAGTTTTCACTTGCCCTTCCTCTCGTAAACAAAAAAAAGAGATAAAAGGCAAATAGATCACAACCAAATTAAAATTTTAGAGTTTATGTATGGAAAGAATTTTAATCAATAAGAAAATGTAAGAAAAGAAAATTTATTCACACACCACAAATGAACACAAGAGTTTTGTTATCCAAGTTTTGGAAATTCAACTTGTTCAACCCTAATAGCTCGGAATTTTATAAGAAAGAGATTTTTCTACACATGTTTTAAAAAATGGACATGAATGCTTGAAACATGTTATAGATGCAAATGACCTATGGATCCAAACCTTTTAAAGAGAATAACATTAAATTTTCAAGTGAACTTGCAGTGGGATTTTTACCTGAGTAAAACAAGCCATTATTTTGCCCATTCACAAAAAGCTGACCTAACGTTCATAGATGATTGTAAAGTGATTTATCATGTGTAACGGTCTATATTTTGTACGGAATGACTTATGGATTAGGAGTCAACACTGAGTTAAAAATCCCCCGCCTAACCCTTTTCTCGACGATTGCAGAACATGATATATAAAAACTTAAAAGAGTTTACAATCTCTAAAAATTACAGTCACTTTTTGGACGTATCTCTCTCTACATTTGTGCATTGTGCTTTTCCATTTTAGATTTATACTTTTTTCTTAAATCAAAACTAGTGTTTTCAATTTCCCTTCTTCTCGTAAACAAAAAAAAGAGATAAAAGGCAAATAGATCACAACATAATTAAAATTTTAGAGTTTTTGTATGGAAATTATTTAATGCACTAAACAAATGTAAGTAAAGAAATTTTTTTCACACATGACAAATGAACACAAAAGTTTTGTTATCCTAGTTTTTGAAATTCCACTACATCAACCCTCATAGCTTAGATTTTTATAAGGAAAAGATTTTTCTCCACATGTTTTGAAAAATGAATATGCATGTTAGAAACATGTTCAAGATGAAAATGACCTATGGATACAAACCTTTTAAAGAGAATAGCATTAAATTCTCAAGTCCACGTGCGATGGGATATTTACCCGAGTCCAACCATCCATTATTTTGTCCATTTACCAAATGCTGACAAAATGATGATAGATGATTGTAAAGTGATTTATCATTCGTAACAGGCTATTTTTTTTAAGGAATGACTTATGGATTGGGAGTCAACACTCAGTTAGAAATCCCCTCCCCCATTTCCCAACGAATGTAGAACCTGATATATAAAACCTAAAAAGAGTTTAAAATCCCTAAAAATTACCAAAACTTATTGGAATTATCTCTCTCTACATTTGTGCATTGTGCATTTCCTTTTTAGATGTATACTTTTTTCTTAAATCAAAACTTTAGTTTTCACTTTCCCTTCATCTCGTAAACAAAAAAAATAGATAAAAGGCTAAAAAGATCACAACAAAAAGAAAATTTTAGACTTTATGTGTGGAAAGAATTTATAGCAATAAAAAAATGTAAGTAAAGAAAATTTATTCACACACCACATATGAACACAAAATTTTTGTTATCCAAGTTTGGGAAATTCCACAACTTTAACCCTAATAGCTAGGAATTTTATAAGAAATTGTTTTTATCCAGATGTTTTAAATAATGGATATGCACGATTGAACCAAGATAAAGATGTAAATGACTTATGGATCCAAACCTTTTAACAAGAATAACATTAAATTCTCACGTGTACGTGCGGTGGGATATTTACCCGAGTCAAATAAGCCATTGTTTTGCCCATTTACAAAATGCAGACCTAATGATCACAGATGATTGTAAAGTTATTTATCATGCATAATGCGCTATATTTTGTAAGGAATTGCTTATAGATTGGGAGTCAACACTCAGTTAAAAATCCCCCGCCGTCCACTTTTCCCGACGATTGCAGAAACTGATATATAAAAAGTAATAAGAGTTTACAATACCTAAACATTACAGACACTTTTTGGAATTATCGCTCTCTACATTTGTGCATTGTGCATTTCCATTTTAGATGTATACTTTTTTCTTAATTCAAAACTTGAGTTTTCACTTTCCCTTCATCTCGTAAACACAAAAAAGAGATAAAAGGCACATAGATCACAACAAAATGAAAACTTCAGAGTTTATGTATAGATAGAATTTAAAGCAACAAACAAATGCAAGTAAGGAAAATTTATTTACAAACCACAAATGAACACAAAAAGTTTTGTTTTCCATGTTTGGGAAATTCCACTATTTCAACCCTAATAACTTGGAATTTTATAGAAAGAGATTTTTCTACAGATGTTAAAGATGCAAATGACCTATGGATCAAAACATTTTAAAGAGAACAACATTAAATTCCCAAGTGAACGTGCAGTGGAATATTTACCCAAGTCAAACAAGCCATTATCTTGCCCATTTACAAAAAGCTGACCTAACAATCATAGATGATTGTAAAGTGATTTATCAAGCATAACGGCCTATAATTTTTTAAGGAATGACATATGGATTTGGAGTCAACACTTAGTTAAAAATCGCCAGCCTCCCCCTTTTCACGATGACTGCAGAACCTGATATATAAAAACTAAAAAGAGTTTAAAATCCCTAAAAATTATCGACACTTTTTGGAATTATCTCTCTCTGCATTTGTGCAATGTGCATTTCCATCTTAGAGGTATACTTTTTTCTTAAATAAAAACATGAGTTTTCACTTTCCCTACATCTCGTAAACAAAAAAAAGAGATAGAAGGAAAATAGATCACAACAAAATGAAAGTTTTAGAGTTTACGTATGGAATTAATTTAATGCAATAAACAAATGTATGTAAAAAAATTTATTCTCACACCACAAATGAACACAAAAGGTTTGTTATCCAAGTTTTTGAAATTCCACTAGTTTAACCCTAATAGCTAGGAATTTTATAAGAAAGAGATTTTTCTCCACATGTTTTAAAAAATGAATATGCATGCTTGAAACATGTTAAAGATGCAAATGACCTATAGATCCAAACCTTTTAAAGAGAATAACATTAAATTCTCAAGTGTACGTGTGGTGGGATATTTACCCGAGTCAAAACAAGCCATTATTTTGCCCATTTACAAAAAGCTGACATAAAGATCATAGATGATTGAAAATTGATTTACCATGGGTAACGGGCTATTTTTTTTAAGGAATGACATATGGATTGCGAGTCAACACTCAGTTTAAAATCCCTCGCCTCCCCCTTTTCCCGACGTTTGCAGAACCTGATATATAAAAATTAAAAAGTTTTTACAATTCCTAAAAATTACAGATACTTTTTGGAATTATCACTCGCTGCATTTTTGCATTGTGAATTTCCATTTTAGATGTATACTTTATTTTTTAAATCAAAACTTGAGTTTCGCTTTCCCTTCATCTCCTAAACAAATAAAAGAGATAAAAGGCAAATAGATCACAACAAAATGAAAATTTTGGAGTTAAAGTATGGAAAGAATTTAAAGCAATAAAAATAAATAAATAAAGAAAATTTATACACACACAACAAATGAACACAAAAGTTTTGTTATCCAAGTTTAGGAAATTCCACTAGTTTAACCCTAATAGCTAGGAATTTTATAAGAAAGAGATTTTTCTCCACATGTTTTAAAAAATGCATATGCATGCTTGAAATATGTTAAAGATGCAAATGACCGATCGATCCAAACCTTTTAAATAGAATAACATTAAATTCTCAAGTGTACGTGCAGTGGGATATTTACCCGAGTCAAATAAGTCATTATTTTGCCCATTTACAAAAAGTTGACCTAACGATCATAGATGATTGTAAATTTATTTATCATCCGTAATGGGCGATATTTTTGGAAGGAATTACTTTTGGATTGGGAGTCAACACTCAGTTAAAAATCCCCCACCTCCCCCTTTTCACGACGATTACAGAACCTGATATATAAAAACTAAAAACAGTTTACAATTCCTAAACATTACAGACACTTTTTGGAATTATCTCTCGCGGCATTTGGCCATTGTGCATTTCCATTTTAGATGTATACTTTTTTCTTCAATCAAAACTTGAGTTTTCACTTTCCCTACATCTCATTTACAAAAAAAAGAGATAAAAGGCAAATAGATCACAACAAAATGAAAATTTTAGAGTTTATGTGTGGAAAGAATTTAAAGCAATAAATAAATGTAAGTAGAGAAACTTTATTCACACACCACAAATGAACACAAAAGTTTTGTTATCCATGTTTTGGAAATACCACTAGTTTAACCCTAATAGCTAGGAAAATTATAAGAAAGAGATATTTTTCCACATGTTTTAAAAAATGGATATGCATGCTTGAAACATGTTAAAGATGCAAATGACCTATGGATCCAAACCTTTTAAAGAGAATAACATTAAATTCTCAAGTGTACGTGCGGTGGGATATTTGCCCGAGTCAAACAAGCCATTATTTTGCCCATTTACAAAAACTTTACCTAACAATCATAGATGATTATAAATTGATTTATCACACGTAAGGGGCTATATTTTTGTAAGGAATGGCTTAAGGATTGGGAGTCAATACTGAGTTAAAAATCCCCGCCTCCCGCTTTTCCCAACGATTGCAGAACCTGATATATAAAACTTAAAAGAGACTAGAATCCCTAAAAATTACAGACACTTTTTGCAATTATCTCTCTCTAGATTTGTGCATTGCGCATTTCCATTTTTTATTTATTCTTTTTTCTTAAATAAACTCTAGAGTTTTCGCTTTCCCTTCATCTCGTAAACTAAAAAAGAGATTAAAAGCAAATAGATAACAACAAAATAAAAATTTTAGAGTTTATGTATGGAAAGAATTTAAAGAAATAAACAAATGTAAGTAAAGGAAAATTATTCACACACCACAAATGAACACAAAATTTTTGATATCCATGTTTGGGAAATTCTACTACACCAACCCTAATAGCTCGGAATTTTATAAGAAAGAGACTTTTCTATAGATGTTTTTAAAAATGGATATGCTTGCTTGAAACATGTTAAAGATGCAAATGACATATGGATCCAAACCTTTTAAAGAGAATAACATTAAATTCTCAAGTGAACGTGATATGGGATATTTGCCCGAGTCAAACAATCCATAATTTTGCCTATTTACAAAAAGCTTACCTAACGATCATAGATGATTGTAAAGTGATTTATCCTGCGTTACAGGTAATAATTTTTTAAGGAATGACTTATGGATTGGGGTCAACACTCAATTTAAAATCCCCCACCTCCCTCTTTTCTCAACGATTGCAGAACCTGATATATAAAAATTAAAAAGTTTTTACAATCCCTAAAAATTACATAAACTTTTTGGAATTATCTCACTCTACTTTTTTGCATTTTGCATTTCCATTTTAGATGTATAATTTTTTCTTAAATCAAAACTTCAGTTTCACTTTCGTTTCATCTCGTAAATAAAAAAAGAGATAAAAGGCAAATAGATCACAACAAAATGAAAATTTTAGAATTTATGTATGGAAAGAATTTAAATCAATGAACAAAAGTAAGTAAAAAAAAATTATTCACAGACGAGAAATGAACACAAAAGTTTTGTTATCCAAGTTTGGAAAATTCAACTAGTTCAACCCTAATAGCTCGGATATTAATAAGAAAGAAATTTTTCTACACATGTTAAAGAGGCCAATGACCTATGGATCCAAACCTTTTAAAGAGAATAACATTAAATGCTCAAGTTATAGTGCAGTGGAATTTTAGCCAGAGTCAAACGAGCCATTATTTTGCCCATTTACAAAAAGCTGACCTAACGATCGTAGATGATTGTAAAGTGATTTATCATGCGTAATGGGCTATATTTTTGTAAGGAATGACTTATGGATTGGGAGTCAACACTCAGTTAAAAATCCCCCGCCTCCCCCTTTTTCTAACTATAGTAGAACTCGATATATAAAAACTAAAAAGAGTTTAAAATCCCAAAATATTACTGACACTTGTTGGAATTATCTCTCTCTACATTTGTTCAGTGTGAATTTCCATTTTAGATGTATACTTTTTTCTTAAATCAAAACTTGAGTTTTCACTTTCCCTTCACGTCGTATTCAAAACAAGAGATAGAAGGCAAATAGATCACAACAAAATGAAAATTTTAGATTTTATCTGTTGAAAGAATTTAAAGCAATAAACAAATGTAGGTAAAGAATATTTATCCACACACCACAAATGAACACAAAAGTTTTGTTATCCAAGTTTTGGAAATTCCACTATTTTAAACCTAATAGCTGGGAATTTTATTTTAAAGAGATTTTTCTCCACATGTTTTAAAAAATGGATATGCATGTTTGAAACAAGATGTTAAAGATGTCAGTGACTTAAGGATCCAAACCTTTTAAAGAGAATAACATTAAATTCTCAAGTGTATGTGCGGTGGGATATTTACCCAAGTCAAACAAGCCATTATTTTGCCCATTTACAAAAAGCTGGCCTAGCATTCATAGATGATTGTAAAATGATTTATCTTGTGTAACGGGCAATATATTTGTAACGAATGACTCATGTATTGGGAGTCAACACTCTGTTAAAAATCCCCCACCTCCCCCTTCTCCTGACGATTCCAGAACCAGATTAATAAAAACAAAAAAGATTTTATAATCCCTAAAAATTCAAGATATTTTTTGGAATTATCTCTCTCTACATTTGTGCATTGTGCATTTCCAATTGAGATGTATACTTTTTTCTTAAATAAAAACTAGAGTTTACACTTTCTCTTCTTCTCGTAAACAAAAAAAAAGATAAAAGGCAAATAGATCAGAACCAAATTAAAATTTTAGAGTTTATGTATGGAAAGAATTTAAAGCAATAAACTAATGTTAGTAAAGAAAATTTATTCACACACCACAAATGAACACATAAATTTTGTTATCCAAGTTTGGGAAATTCCACTAGTTCAACCCTATTTGCTCGGAATTTTATAAGAAAGAAATTTTTCTACACATGTTTTAAAAAATGGATATGCATGCTTGAAACATGTTAAAGAAGGAAATGAACTATGGATCCAAACCTTTAATATAGAATAATATTAAATTCTCAAGTGAACGTGCAGTGGGATATTTACCTGAGTCAAACTAGCCATTGTTTTGCCCATTAACAAAAAGCTGACCTAACGATCATAGATGATTGTAAAGTGATTTATCATGTGTAACGGGCTATAATTTTGTAAGGAATGACTTAAGGATTGGGAGTCAACACTTAGTTAAAAATCCCCCGCTTCCCCCTTTGCCCGACGATTGCAAAATCTGATATATAAAAACTAAAAAGTGTTTACAATCCCTAATACTTAAAGGCACTTTTTGGAATTATCTCTTGCTGAATTTGTTCATTGTGCATTTCCTTTTTAGATGTATACTTTTTTATTAAATCAAAACGAGATTTTTGGCTTTCCCCTCATCTCGTAAACAAAAAAAAGAGATAAAAGGCTAATAGATCAAACCAAAATGAAAATTTTTGAAGTTATGTGTGGAAAGAATTTAAAGCTATAAACAAATGTAAGTAAAGAAAATTTATTAACACAACACAAATGAACACAAAATTTTTGTTATCAAAGTTTGGGAAATTCCACTAGTTCAACCCTAATAGCTTGGAATTTTATAAGAAAGAGATTTTTCTACATATGTTTTAAAAAATGGACATGCATGCTTGAAACATGTTAAAGATGCAAATGAACTATGGATCCAAACCTTTGAAAGAGAATAACATTAAATTCTCAACTGAACGTGCGATGGGATATTTACCTGAGTCAAACAAGCCATTATTTTGCCCATTTACAATATGCTGACCTAAGGATCATAGATGATTGTAAAGTTATTTATCATGTGTAAGGGGTTATATTTTTTTAAGGAATGTCATATGGATTGGGAGTCAACACTCAGTTAAAAACCCCCTGCCTCCCCCTTTTCCCGACGATTGCAGTACCTGATATATAAAAACTAAAAACAGTTGACTATCCCTAAAAATTAAAGACACTTTTTGGAATTATCTCTCTCTACATTTGTGCATTGTGCATTTCCATTTTTAATTTATACTTTTTCTTAAATAAAAACTTGAGTTTTATCTTTCCCTTCATCTCGTAAACAAAAAAAAGACATAAAAGGCAAATAGATCACAACAAAATGAAAATTTTAGAGTTTATGTATGGAAATTATTAAAATAAATAAAAAAATGTAAGTAAAGAAAATTTATTCAAACACCACAAATGAACACAAAAGTTTTGTTATCCAAGTTTTGGAAATTCCACTAGTTCAACCCTAATTGCTCGAAATTTTATAAGAATGACATTTTTCTACACATGTTTTAAAAAATAGATATGCATGCATCAAACATGTTGAAGATGCAAAATGACCTATGGATGCAAAAATTTTGATAGAGAATAATATTAAAATCTCAAGTCAACGTGCGGTGGTGTATTTACTTGAGTCAAACTAGCCATTGGTTTGCCCATTTACAAAAACCTGCCCTAACGATTATAGATGATTTTAAAGTGATTTATTATGCGTAAAGGACTATATTTTTGGGAGGAATAACTTATGGATTGGCATTCAACGCTCAGTTAAAAATCCCAAGCCTCCCCCTTCTTCCGATGATTGCAGAACCTGAAATATAAAAACTGAAAATAGTTTACAATCCCAAAAAATTACAGACACTTTTTGGAATTATCTCTCTCTACATTTTGGCATTGTGAATTCCCATTATAGATGTATTATTTTTTCTTAAATCAAAACTTGAGTTTTCACTTTCCCAACATCTCATATACAAAAAAAAGAGATAAAAGGCAAATAGATCACAACAAAATGAAAATTGTAGAGTTTATGTGTGAAAAGAATTTAAAGCAATAAACAAATGTAAGTAGAGAAACTTTATTCACATGCCACAAATGAACACGAAATTTTTGCTATCCAAGTTTTGGAAATTCCACTAGTTTAACCCTAATAGCTAGGAATTTTATAAGAAAGAGATTTTTCTCCACACGTTTTAAAAAATGGATATGCAAGCTAGAAACATGTTAAAGATGCAAATGACCTATGGATCCAAACCTTTTAAAGAGAATAAAAATAAATTCTCAAGTGTTCATGCGGTGGGATATTTATCCAAGTCAAACAAGCCATTATTTTGCCCATTTAAAAACAGGTGACATAACGATCATAGATGATTGTAAATTGATTTATCATGCGTAACGGGCTATATTTTTGTAAGGAATGACTTAAGGATTTGGAGTCAACACTACGTTAAAAATCCACCGCCTCCCCCTTTTCCCAACGATTGCAGAACGTGTTATATAAAACTAAAAGGAGTCTACAATCCCTAAAAATTACAGATACTTTTTACAATTATCTGTCTCTACATTTGTGCATAGTGCACTTCCATTTTTTATGTATTCTTTTTTCTTAAAAAAAAACTAGAGTTTACACTTTCTCTTAATCTCATAAAAAAAAAAGATTTTAGATTATATGTATGGAAAGAATTTAAAGAAATAAACAAATGTAAGTAAAGAAAATTTATTCACACTCCACAAATGAACACAAAAGTTTTGTTATCCAAGTTTGGGAAATTCTACTACATCAACCCTAATAGCTAGGAATTTTATAAGAAAGAGATTTTTCTACACATATTCTAAAAAATGGATACGCATGCTTGAAACATGTTAAAGATGCAAATGACCTATGGATCCAAAACTTTTAAAGAGAAAAACATTAAATTCTCAAGTGAACGTGCGGTGGGATATTTTCCCGAGTCAAATTATTTTGCCCATTTACAAAAAGTTTACCTAACGATCATAGACGATTGTAAAGTGATTTATCCTGCGTAACGGGCTATATTTTTTTAAGGAATCACTTATGGATTGGGAGTCAACACTCAATTTAAAATCCTCCGCCTCCCCCTTTTCCCGACGATTGCAGAACCTGATATAAAAAAATTAAAAAGTTTTTACTATCCCTAAAAATTACAGAAAATTTTTGGAATATCTCTACATTTGTGCTTTAAGCATTTCCATTTTAGATGTATAATTTTTTTCTTAAATCAAAACTTGAGTTTCGCTATCACTTCATCTCGTAAACAAAAAAAAAAAGAGATAAAAGGCAAATAGACCACAACAAAATGAAAATTTTAGAGTTTATGTATGGAAAGAATTTAAAGCAATAAACAAATGTAAGTAAAAAAAATTATTCACACACCACAAATGGTTCACACAAGTTTTGTTATCCAAGTTTGTTAAATTCCACTAGTTGAACCTTAATAGATCGGAATTTTATAAGAAAGAGATTTTTCTACACATGTTCTAAAAAATGGATATGCATGCTTGAAATGTTAAAGAAGCAAATGACATATGGATCCAAACCTTTTTAAGATAACAACATTAAATTCTCAAGTGAACGTGTGGTGGGATATTGACCCGAGTCAAACAAACCATTATTTTGCCCATTTTCAAAAAGTTGACCTAACGATCACAGATGATTTATCATTCGTAAAGGGCTATATTTTTGTAAAGAATTACTTATGGATTGGGAATCAACACTCTGTTAAAAATCCCCTACCTCCCCCTTTTCCCAACGATTGTTGAACCAGATATATAAAAAGTAAAAAGAGTTTATAATCCCTAAAAATTACTGACACTTTTTGGAATTATCTCATTCTACATTTGTGCATTGTGCATATCCATTTTAGGTGTATACTATTTTCTTAAATCAAAACTTGAGTTTTCACTTTCCCTTCATTTTGTAAAAAAAAAAAAGGAAAAAGGCAAATAAATCACAACAAAATGAAAATTTTAGAGTTTATGTATGGATAAAATTTAAAGCAATAAACAAAAGTAAGTAAAGAAAATTTATTCACACACCACAAATGAACACAAAAGTTTTGTTATCCCAGTTTTGGAAATTCAACTAGTTCAACCCTAATAGCACGTATATTTATAAGAAAAAGATTTTTCTGCACATGTTAAAGATGCCAATGACCTATGGATCCAAACCTTTTAAAAAGAATAACATTAAATTCTCAAGTTAACGTGGGGTGGAATTTTTGCCCGATTCAAACAAGCCATTATATTTCCAATTTACAAAAAGCTGACCTAATGATCATAGTTGATTGTAAAGTGATTTATCATGCGTAACAGGCTATATTTTTGTATGGAATGACTTATGGATTCGTAGTCAACACTCAGTTAAAAATCCCTCGCCTCCCCCTTTTCCTAACTATAACAGAACCTAATATATAAAAATTAAAAATAGTTTAAAATCCCTAAAAATTCCTAACACTTGGTTGAATTATCTCTCTCTACATTTGTGCATTGTCCATTTCCATTTTAGATGTATACTTTTTTATTAAATCAAAACTTGAGTTTTCACTTTCCCTTCATCTCGTAAAAAAAAAAGAGATAAAAGGCAAATGGATCTCAAAAAAATCAAAATTTTAGAGTTTATGTGTAGAAATAATTTAAAGCAATAAACAAAAGTAAGTAAAGAAAATTTATTCACTCACCACAAATGAACATAAAATTTTGTTATCCAAGTTTGGGAAATTCCATTAGTTTAACCCAATAGCTGAGAATTTTATAAGAAAGACATTTTTTCTCCACATGTTTTAAAAAATGGATATGCATGCTTGAAACATGTTAAAGATGCAAATGACCTATGAATCCAAACCTTTTATAGAGAATAACATTAAATTCTCTAGTGTACGTGCGGTGGGATATTTACCCGAGTCAAACAAGCCATTATTTTTCCCATTAACAAAAAGCTGGCCTAGTGAACATAGATGATTGTAAAGTGATTTATCATGCGTAACGGGCAATATTTTTGTAAGTAATGACTTATGTATTGGGAGTCAACACTCTGTTAAAATTCCCCCGCCTCCCACTTCTCCCGACGATTCCAGAACCTGATATATAAAAACTAAAAAGAGTTTACAATCCCTAAAACTTCAAGAAACTTTTTGGAATTATTTCTCTCTTCATTCGTGCATTGTGCATTTCCATTTTAGATGTATACTTTTTTCTTAAACCAAAACTTGTGTTTTCACTTTCCCTTCATCTCGTAAACAAAAAAGAAGAGATAAAAGGTAATTTAATCACAACAAAATGAAAATTTGTGAAGTTATGTATGGACACAATTTAAAGCAACAAACAAATGTAAGTAAAGAAATTTTATTAAGAAAGATATTTTTCTACACATGTTTTAAAAAATGGATATGCATTCATGAAACATGTAAAAGATGCAAATGACCTATTGATCCAAACCTTTTAAAGAGAATAACATTAAATTCTCAAGCAAACATGCGGTGAGATAATTACCCGAGTCAAACAACCCATTATTTTACCCATTTACATAAAGTTGACCTAACGATCATAGATGAATGTAAAGTGATTTTCAAACGTAACGGGGCTATATTTTTGTAAGGAATGATTGATGGATTGGGAGTCAAGAATCAGTTAAAAATTCCCCGCCTCCCCCTTTTCCCGACAATTGCAGAACACGATATATAAAAACTAAAAAGTGTTTACAATCTCAAAAAATTAAAGGTACTTTTTTGAAATATCTCTCTCTTCATTTTTGCATTGTGCATTTCCATTTTATATGTATACTTTTTTATTAAATCAAAAGTTGTGTTTTCACTTTCCCTACATCTCGTAAAAAAAAAAAAAAAGATAAAAGGCAAATTGATCAAACCAGAATAAAATTTTTAGAGTTTATGTATGGAAATAATTTAAAGAAATAAACAAATATAGGTAAAAAAAATTTATTCACACACCACAAATGAACACAAAAGTTTAGTTATCCAAGTTTGGGAAATTCCCCTAGTTCAACCATAATAGCTTGTAAGTTTAAAAGAAAGAGATTTTTCTACTTATGTTTTAAAAAATGGATATGCACGCTTGAAACATGTTAAAGATGCAAATGACCTATGGATCCAAGCCTTTTAAAGAGAATAACATTAAATTTTCAAGTGAACGTGTGGTGGGATATTTACCCGAGTCAAACAAGCTTTTATTTTGCCCATTTACAAAAAGCTGACCTAACGATCATAGATGATTGTAATGTGATTTATCATGTGTTACGGGGCTATATTTTTGTAAGGAATGACTTATAGATTGGGAGTTAGCACTCAGTTAAAAATCGCTCACCTCCCCCTTTTCCCGACGATTGCAGAACCTGATATATAAAAACTAAAAAGAGTTTACAATCCCTAAAAAGTAAAAACACTTTTTGGAATTATCTCTCTCTGCATTTGTGCATTGTGAATTTCCTTTTTAGATGTATACTTTTTTCTTAAGTCAAAACTAGAGTTTTCACTTTCCCTTCATCTCGTAAAGAAAAAAAAGAGAAAAAAGGCTAATAGATCAAACCAAAATGAAAATTTTTGAAGTCATGTATGGAAAGAATTTAAATCGATAAACAAATGTAAGTAAACAAAATTATTAACACAGCACAAATGAACACAAAATTTTTGTTATCCAAGTTCGGGAAATTCCACTAGTTCAACGCTAATAGCTTGGAATTTTATCAGAAAGAGATTTTTTTACTTATGTTTTGAAAAAAGGATATGCATGCTTGAAACATTTTAAAAATGCAAAAGAACTTTGGATCCAAACCTTTGAAAGAGAATAACATTAAATTCTCAAGTGAACGTGTGGTGGGATATTTACCCGAGTCAAACAAGTCATTATTTTGCCCATTTACAAAATGCTGACCTAACGATCATAGATGATTGTAAAATTATTTATCATGTGTAACGGGCTATATTTTTTTAAGGAATGACATATGGATTGGAGTCAACACTCAGTTAAAATCCCCCGCCTCCCCCTATTCCCGACGATTGCAGTACCTGATATATAAAAACTAAACAGAGTTGACAATCCCTAAAAATTAAAGACACTTTTGGGAATTATCTCTCTCTAGTTTTGTGTATTGTGCATTTCCATTTTAGATTTATACTTTTTTTTTAAATCAAAACTTGAGTTTTCACTTTCCCTTTATCTCGCAAACAAAAAACAAAAGAGATAAAAGGCAAATAGATCACAACAAAAAGAAAATTTTAGAGTTTATGTATGGAAATAATTTAAAGGAATAAAAAAATGTAAGTAAAGAAAATTTATTCACGCACCAAAAATGAACACAAAATTTTTATTATCCTAGTTTGGGAAATTCCACTAGTTCAACCCAAATAGCTCGGAATTTTATTAGAAAGAGATTTTTCTACACATGTTTTAAAAAATGGATATGCATGCTTGAAAAATATTAAAGATTCAAATGACCTTTGGATCCAAATATTTTATAGAGAATAATATTAAATTCTCTAGTGAACGTGCGGTGGGATATTTACCTTAGTCAAACTAGCCATTGTTTTGTCCATTTAAAAAAAAACTGACCAAACGATCATAGATGATTGTAAAGTGATTTATCATGCGTAATGAGCTTTATTTTTTGAAGGAATGACTTATGGATTGGCTTTCAACACTCAGTTAAACATCCCGAGCCTCCCCCTTTTCCCGACGATTGCGGAACCTGAAACATAAAAACTGAAAATAGATTACAATCACTAAAAATTACAGACAATTTTTGAAAATATCTCTCTCTAAATTTGTGCATTGTAAATTTCCTTTATAGATGTATACTTTTTTATTAAATCAAAACTTGACTTTTCACTTTCCCTTCATCTCGTAAACAAAAAAAAGAGATAAAAAGAAAATAGTTCACAACAAAATGAAAATCTTAGAGCCAATGTATGGAAATAATTTAAAGCAAAAAAAAAATGTAAATATAGAAAAAAATTTCACACACCACAAATGAACACACAAGATTGTTATCCAAGTTTTGGAAATTCCTCTAGCTCAACTCTTTTTGCTCGGAATTTTACAGAAAGAGATTTTTCTTCACATGTTTTAAAAAATGGATATGCATTCATGAAACATGTTAATGATGCAAATGACCTATTGATCCAAACCTTTTATAGAGAAAAACATTAAATTCTCAAGCGAACATGCGGTGGGATATTTACATGAGTCAAACAAGCCATTATTTTGCCTATTTAAAAAAAGTTGACCTAACGATCATAGATGATTGTCAAGTGATTATGATGTGTATAGGGGCTATATTTTTGTAAGGAATGACTTATGGATTGGGAGTCAACACTTAGTTAAAAATCCCCTGCCTCCCCCTTTTCCCGACGATTGCAGAGACTGATATATAAAAAAAAAAGAGTTTATAATCCCAAAAAATTAAAGACTCTTTTTCGAATTATCTCTCTCTACATTTTTGCATTGTGCATTTCCATTTTAGATGTATACTATTTTCTTAAATCAAGACTAGAGTTTTCACTTTCCCTTCATCTCGTAAACAAAAAAAAGAGATAAAAAGCTAATAGATCAAACCAAAATGAAACTTTTTAAGGTTATGTATGGAAAAAATTAAAAGAAATAAACAAATCTAAGTAAAAAA
The DNA here is from genome assembly GCF_029961685.1 of Aristolochia californica. NCBI lineage: Eukaryota > Viridiplantae > Streptophyta > Magnoliopsida > Piperales > Aristolochiaceae > Aristolochia > Aristolochia californica. The sequence goes on along the minus strand of NW_027182103.1, from coordinate 18,572,394 downwards.
AATTTATTAACACACCACAAATGAACAAAAAAATTTTGTTATCCAAGTTTGGGAAATTCCACTAGTTCATCCCTAATAGCTTGGAATTTTATAACAAAAAGACTTTTCTACTTATGTTTTAAAAAATGGATATGCATGCTTGAAAATGTTAAAGTTGCAAATGACCTATGGATCCAAACCTTTTAAAGAGAATAACATTAAATTCTCAAGTGAACATGCAGTGGGATATTTACCCGAGTCAAACAAGCCATTATTTTGCACATTTACAAAAAGCTGACCTAACGAACATAGGTGATTGTAAAGTTATTTATCATGCATAACGGGCTATATTTTTGTAAGGAATGACTTATGGATTGGTAGTCAACACTAAGTTAAAAATCCCCCGCCTCCCCCATTTCCCGACGATTCCAAAACCTGATATATAAAAACTAAAAACTATTTACAATCCCTAAAAATTACTGGCACTTTTTGGAATTATCTCTCTCTACATTTGTGCATTGTGCATTTCCATTTTAGATGTGTACTTTTTTCTTAAATCAAAACTAGAGTTTTTACTTTCCATTTATGTCGTAAACAAATAAAAGAGATAAAAGGCAAATAGATCACAACAAAATGAAAATTTTAGAGTTGATGTATGGAAAGAATTTAAAGCAATAAAAAAATCTAAGTAAAGATAATTTATTCACACACCTCAAATGAACACAAAAGTTTTTTTATCCTAGTTTGGGAAATTCCACTAGTTTAACCCTAATAGCTTGGAATTTTATAAGAAAGAGATTTTTCTACACATGTTTTAAAAAATGGATATGCATGCTTGAAACAAGTTAAATATTCAAATGACCTATGGATCCAAACCTGTTAAAGAGAATAATATTAAATTCTCAAGTGAACGTGCAGTGGGATATTTACCTAAGTCAAACTAACCGTTATTTTCCTCATTTACAAAAAGCTGACCTAACGATCTTAGATGATTGTAAAGTGATTTATCATTCGCAACGGGAAATATTTTTGTAAGGATTGACTTATGGATTGGCATTCAACACTTAGTTAAAAATCCCTTGCCTCCCCCTTTTCCTGATGATTGCAGAACCTGATATATAAAAATTGAAAATTGTTTACAATCCCTAAAAATGACAGACACTTCTTGGAATTATCTCTCTCTACATTTGTGTATTTTGAATTTCCATTATAGATGTAAACTTTTTTCTTAAATCTAAACTTGAGTTTTCACTTTCCCTTCAACTTGTAAACAAAAAAAAAAAAAAAAAAAAAGATAAAAGGCAAATAGTTCACAAAAAAATGAAAATTTTAGAGTTTATGTATGAAAATAAAATAAATAAATAAACAAATGTAAATAAAGAAACTTTATTCACACACTGCAAATGAACACAAAAGTTTTTTATCCAAATTTAGAAAATTACACTTGCTCAACCCTAATAGCTCAGAATTTTATAAGAAAAGGATTTTTCTACACATATTTTATAAAATGGAAATGCATGCTTGAAACATGTTAAAGATGCAACTGACCTATGGATCAAAACCTTTTAAAGAGAATAACATTAAATTCTTAAGTGAACGTATAGTGGGATATTTACCCGAGTCAAACAAGCCATTATTTTGCCCATTTACAAAAAGCTAACCTAAGGATCATATATGATTGTAAAGTGATTTATCCTGGATTACGGGCTATATTTTTTTAAGGAATGACATATGGATTGGGAGTCAACACTCAGTTAAAAATCCCCCACCTCCCCCTTTTCCCGACAATTGCAGAACCTGATATATAAAAAATAAATAGAGTTTACAATTCATAAAAATTAAAGACTCTTTTTAGAATTATCTCTCTCTACATATTGTGCATTGTGCATTTCCATTTTAGATGTTTAGTTTTTTTGTAAATCAAACCTTGAGTTTTCACTTTCCCTTCATCACGTAAAAAAAAAATGAGACAAAAGGTAAATATATCACAACAAAATGAAAAGTTTAGAGTTTATATATGGAAAGAACTTAAAGAAATAAAGAAATGCAAGTAAAGAAAATTTATTCACACACCACGAATGAACACAAAAGTTTTGTTATCCAAGTTTGGGAAAATCCACTAGTTCAACCTTATTTGCTCGGAATTTTATAAGAAAGTGATTTTTCTACACATGTTTTAAAAAATGGATAAGCATGGTTGAAACATGTTAAAGATGCAAATGACCTATGGATCCAAACCTCTTAAAGAGAATAACATTAAATTCTAAAGTAAACGTGTGTTGGAATATTTACACGAGTCAAACAAACCATTATTTTGCCCATTTAAAATCCCTAAAAATTATAGACACTTTTTGAAATTATCTCTCTCTGCATTTTTTCATTGTGCTTTTCCATTTTAGATGTATTCCTTTTTTTTTAAATAAAAACTAGAGTTTTCACTTTCTCTTCATCTCGTAAACATAAAAAAGAGATAAAAGGAAAATAGATCACACCAAAATGCAAAATTTTAGAGTTTATGTATGGAAAGAATTTAAAGCAATAAACAAATGTAAGTAAATAAAATTTATTCACACACCACAAATGAACACAAAAGTTTTGTTATCCAATTTTGGGAAATTCCACTAGTTCAACCCTAATAGCTCAGAATTTTATAAGAAAGAGATTTTTCTCCACATGTTTGAAAAAATGGATATGCATGTTCAAGATGCAAATGACATATGGATCCAAACCTTTTTTAAAGAATAACATTAAATTCTCAAGTGTACGTGCGGTGGGATATTTACCCGAGTCAAACAAGCCAACATTTTGCCTGTTTACAAAAAGCTGACCTAAAAATCATAGATGATTGTAAAGTGATTTATCATGTGTAACGGGCTATATTTTTTTAAGGAATGACTTATGGATTAGGAGTGAACACTCTGTTAAAAATCCCCCGCCTCTCCCTTTTCCTGACGATTGCAGAACCTGATATAAAAAAAATAAAAAGAATTTACAACCCCTAAAAATTCAAGAAAATTTTTGGAATTATCTCTCTCTACATTTGTGCATTGTGCTTTTCCATTTTAGATGTATACATTTTTATTAAAAAAAAAACTAGAGTTTTCACTTGCCCTTCCTCTCGTACACAAAAAAATGAGATTGAAGGCAAATAGATTACAACAAAATGAAAATTTTAGAGTTTATGTATGGAAAGAATTTTAAGCAATAAGCAAATGTAAGTAAAGAAAATTTATTCAAACACGACAAATGAACACAAAAGTTTTGTTATCCAAGTTTTGGAAATTCAATTGTTCAACCCTAATAGCTCGGAATTTTATAAGAAAGAGATTTTTTACACATGTTTTAAAAAATGGACATGAATGCTAGAAACATGTTAAAGATGCAAATGACCTATGGATCCAAACCTTTTAAACAGAATAACATTAAATTCTCAAGTGAACTTGCGAGCGGGATTTTTACCCGAGTAAAATAAGCCATTATTTTGCCCACTCACAAAAAGCTGACCTAACGTTCATAGATGATTTTAAAGTGATTTATCATGCGTAACGGGCTATATTTTTGTACGGCATGGCGAATGGATTGAAATTCAACACTCAGTTAAAAATCCCCCGCCTCCACCTTTTCTCGATGATTGCAGAACATGGTATATAAAAACTAAAAAGAGTTTACAATCTCCAAAAATTATAATCACTTTTTGGAAGTATCTCTCTCTACATTTGTGCATTGTGCATTTCCATTTTAGATATACTCTTTTTTCTTAAATCAAAACTAGTGTTTTCACTTGCCCTTCTTCTCATAAACAAAAAAAAGAGATAAAAGGCAAATAGATCATAACAAAATGAAAATTTTAGAGTTTTTGTATGGAAATAATTTAAAGCACTAGACAAATGTAATTAAATAAAGTTTTTTCACACACCGCAAATGAACACAAAAGTTTTGTTATCCAAGTTTTTTAAATTCCACTACATCAACCCTCAATGCTCGGAATTTTATAAGGAAAAGATTTTTCTACACATGTTTTAAAAAATGAATATGCATGCTTGAAACATGTTCAAGATGCAAATGACCCATGGATCCAAACCTTTTAAGGTGAATATAATTAAATTCTCAAGTCCACGTGCGGTGGGATATTTACCCGAGTCCAACCATCCATTATTTTGCCCACTTACCAAAAGCTGACAAAATGATGATAGATGATTGTAAAGTGATTTATCATTCGTAACGGGCTATAATTTTTTAAGGAATGACTTATGGATTGGGAGTCAACACACAGTTAAAAATCCCCTCCTCCCCCTTTTCCCAACGATTGCAGAACCTGATATATAAAAACTAAAAAGATTTTAAAATCCCTAAAAATTACCGAAACCTATTGGAATTATCTCTCTCTACATTTTTGCATTTTTCATTTCCATTTTAGATGTATAATTTTTTCTTAAATCAAGACTTGAGTTTTCACTTTCCCAACATCTCATCTACAAAAAAAATGAGATAAAAGGCAAATAGATCACAACAAAATGAAACTTTTCGAGTTCATGTGTGGAAAGAATTTAAAGCAATAAAAAAATGTAAGTAAAGAAAATATATTCACACACCACAAATGAACACAAAAGTTTTGTTATCCAAGTTTGTGAAATTCCACTAGTTCAACCCTAATAGTTTAGAATTTTATTAGAAAGAGATTTTTCTCCACTTGTTTTAAAAAATGGATATGCATGCTATAAACATGTTAAAGATGCAAATGACCTTTGGATCCAAACCTTTTACAAAGAATAACATTAAATTCTCAAGTGTACGTGCAGTGGGATATTTACCCGAGTCAATCAAGCTAATATTTTGCCCATTTACAAAAAGATGACCTAACAATCATAGATGATTGTAAAGTGATTTATCTTGTGTAACGGGCTATATTTTTGTAAGGAATGACTTATGGATTAGGAGTGAACACTCAGTTAAAAATACCCCGCCTCTCCCTTTTCTCGACGATTGCAGAACCTGATGTATAAAAAATAAAAAGAATTTACAATCCCTAAAAATTCAAGACATTTTTTGGAATTATCTCTCTCTACATTTGTGCATTGTGCATTTCCATTTTAGATGTATATTTTTTTCTTAAAACAAAACTAGAGTTTTCACTTGCCCTTCATCTCGTAAACAAAAAAAAGAGATAAAAGGCTAATAGATCACAACTAAATTAAAATTTTAGAGTTTATGTATGGAAAGAATTTTATGTAATAAGAAAATGTAAGTAAAGAAAATTTATTCACACACCACAAATGAACACAAAAGTTTTGTTATCCAAGTTTTGGAAATTCAACTTTTTCAACCCTAATAGCTCGGAATTTATAAGAAAGAGATTTTTCTACACATGTTTTAAAAAATGGACATGAATGCTTGAAACATGTTAAAGATGGAAATGACCTATGGATCCAAACCTTTTAAAGAGAATAACATTAAATTCGTAAGTAAACTTGCGGTGGGATTTTTATTCGATTAGAACAAGCCATTATTTTTCCCATTCACAAAAAGCTGACCAAATATTCATAGTTGATTGTAAAGTGATTTATCATGCATAACGGTCTATATTTTTGTACGGAATGACTTTTGGATTGGGAGTCAACACTCAGTTAAAAATCTCCCGCTTCCCCCTTTTCTCGATGGTTGCAGAACATGATATATAAAAACTAAAAAGAGTTTACAATCTCTAAAAATTACAGTCACTTATATGACGTATCTCTCTCTAGATTTGTGCATTGTGCATTTCCATTTTAGATATATACTTTTTTCTTAAATCGAAACTAGTGTTTTCACTTTCCCATGTTCTTGTAAACAAAAAAAAAAAGAGATAAAAGGCAAATAGATCACAACATAATGAAAATATTAGAGTTTTTGTATGGAAATAATTTAAAGCACTAAACAAAAATAAGTAAAGAAATTTTTTTCACACACCACAAATGAACACAAAAGTTTTGTTATCCTAGTTTTTGAAATTCCAGTACATCAACCCTCATAGCTTGGAATTTGATACGGAAAGATTTGTCTACACATGTTTTAAAAAATGAATATGCATGCTTGAAACATGTTCAAAATGCAAATGACCAATGGGTCCAAACCATTTAAAGAGAATAACATTAAATTCTTAAGTCCACGTGCGGTGGGATATTTACTTGAGTCCAACCATCCATTATTTTGCCCACATACCAAAAGTTGACAAAATGATGATAGATGATTGTAAAGTGATTTATCATTCGTAACAGGCTATATTTTTTTAAGGAATAACTTATGGATTGGGAGTCAACACTCAGTTAAAAATCCCCTCCTCCCCTTTTCCCAACGATTGCAGAACCTGATATATAAAAATTAAAAAGAGTTTAAAATCCCTAAAAATTACCGAAACTTATTTCCATTTTAGATGTATACTTTTTTCTTAAATCAAAACATTAGTTTTCACTTTCCCTTCATTTTGTAAACAAAAAAAAGTGATAAAAGGCAAAAAGATCACGACAAAAAGAAAATTTTAGAGTTTATGTGTGGAAAGAATTTAAAGAAATAAAAAAATGTAAGTAAAGAAAATTTATTCACACACCACATATGAACACAAAATTTTTTTTATCCATGTTTGGGAAATTCCACAAGTTTAACCCTTATAGCAGGGAATTTTATAAGAAAGAAAATTTTATCCAGATGTTTTAAGAAATGGATATGCACGCTTGAACCAAGTTAAAGATGCAAATGACCTATGGATCCAAACCTTTTAAAAAGAATAACATTAAATTCCCACGTGTACGTGCGGTGGGATATTTACTTGAGTCCAACCATCCATTATTTTGCCCACTTACCAAAAGTTGACAAAATGATGATAGATGATTGTAAAGTGATTTATCATTCGTAACAGGCTATATTTTTTTAAGGAATAACTTATGGATTGGGTGTCAACACTCAGTTAAAAATCCCCTCCTCCCCCTTTTCCCAACGATTGCAGAACCTGATATATAAAAATTAAAAAGAGTTTAAAATCCCTAAAAATTACCGAAACTTATTTCCATTTTAGATGTATACTTTTTTCTTAAATCAAAACATTAGTTTTCACTTTCCCTTCATTTCGTAAACAAAAAAAAGTGATAAAAGGCAAAAAGATCACGACAAAAAGAAAATTTTAGAGTTTATGTGTGGAAAGAATTTAAAGAAATAAAAAAATGTAAGTAAAGAAAATTTATTCACACACCACATATGAACACAAAATTTTTGTTGTCCATGTTTGGGAAATTCCACAAGTTTAACCCTTATAGCAGGGAATTTTATAAGAATGAAAATTTTATCCAGATGTTTTAAAAAATGGATACGCACGCTTGAACCAAGTTAAAGATGCAAATGACCTATGGATCCAAACCTTTTAAAAAGAATAACATTAAATTCTCACGTGTACGTGCGGTGGGATATTTACTCGAGTCCAACCATCCATTATTTTGCCCACTTACCAAAAGTTGACAAAATGATGATAGATGATTGTAAAGTGATTTATCATTCGTAACAGGCTATATTTTTTTAAGGAATAACTTATGGATTGGGAGTCAACACTCAGTTAAAAATCCCCTCCTCCTCCTTTTCCCAACGATTGCAGAACCTGATATATAAAAATTAAAAAGAGTTTAAAATCCCTAAAAATTACCGAAACTTATTTCCATTTTAGATGTATACTTTTTTCGTAAATCAAAACATTAGTTTTCACTTTCCCTTCATTTCGTAAACAAAAAAAAAGTGATAAAAGGCAAAAAGATCACGACAAAAAGAAAATTTTAGAGTTTATGTGTGGAAAGAATTTAAAGAAATAAAAAAATGTAAGTAAAGAAAATTTATTCACACACCACATATGAACACAAACTTTTTGTTAGCCATGTTTGGGAAATTCCACAAGTTTAACCCTTATAGCAGGGAATTTTATAAGAAAGAAAATTTTATCCAGATGTTTTAAAAAATGGATATGCACGCTTGAACCAAGTTAAAGATGCAAATGACCTATGGATCCAAACCTTTTAAAAAGAATAACATTAAATTCTCACGTGTACGTGCTGTGGGATATTTACTCGAGTCCAACCATCCATTATTTTGCCCACTTACCAAAAGTTGACAAAATGATGATAGATGATTGTAAAGTGATTTATCATTCGTAACAGGCTATATTTTTTTAAGGAATAACTTATGGATTGGGAGTCAACACTCAGTTAAAAATCCCCTCCTCCCCCTTTTCCCAACGATTGCAGAACCTGATATATAAAAATTAAAAAGAGTTTAAAATCCCAAAAAATTACCGAAACTTATTTCCATTTTAGATGTATACTTTTTTCTTAAATCAAAACATTAGTTTTCACTTTCCCTTCATTTCGTAAACAAAAAAAAGTGATAAAAGGCAAAAAGATCACGACAAAAAGAAAATTTTAGAGTTTATGTGTGGAAAGAATTTAAAGAAATAAAAAAATGTAAGTAAAGAAAATTTATTCACACACCACATATGAACACAAAATTTTTGTTATCCATGTTTGGGAAATTCCACAAGTTTAACCCTTATAGCAGGGAATTTTATAAGAAAGAAAATTTTATCCAGATGTTTTAAAAAATGGATATGCACGCTTGAACCAAGTTAAAGATGCAAATGACCTATGGATCCAAACCTTTTAAAAAGAATAACATTAAATTCTCACGTGTACGTGCGGTGGGATATTTACTCGAGTCCAACCATCCATTATTTTTCCCACTTACCAAAAGTTGACAAAATGATGATAGATGATTGTAAAGTGATTTATCATTCGTAACAGGCTATATTTTTTTAAGGAATAACTTATGGATTGGGAGTCAACACTCAGTTAAAAATCCCCTCCTCCCCCTTTTCCCAACGATTGCAGAACCTGATATATAAAAATTAAAAAGAGTTTAAAATCCCAAAAAATTACCGAAACTTATTTCCATTTTAGATGTATACTTTTTTCTTAAATCAAAACATTAGTTTTCACTTTCCCTTCATTTCATAAACAAAAAAAAGTGATAAAAGGCAAAAAGATCACGACAAAAAGAAAATTTTAGAGTTTATGTGTGGAAAGAATTTAAAGAAATAAAAAAATGTAAGTAAAGAAAATTTATTCACACACCACATATGAACACAAATTTTTTGTTATCCATGTTTGGGAAATTCCACAAGTTTAACCCTTATAGCAGGGAATTTTATAAGAAAGAAAATTTTATCCAGATGTTTTAAAAAATGGATATGCACGCTTGAACCAAGTTAAAGATGCAAATGACCTATGGATCCAAACCTTTTAAAAAGAATAACATTAAATTCTCACGTGTACGTGCGGTGGGATATTTGCTTGAGTCCAACCATCCATTATTTTGCCTACTTACCAAAACTTGACAAAATGATGATAGATGATTGTAAAGTGATTTATCATTCGTAAAAGGCTATATTTTTTTAAGGAATAACTTATGGATTGGGAGTCAACACTCAGTTAAAAATCCCCTCCTCCCCCTTTTCCCAACGATTGCAGAACCTGATATATAAAAATTAAACAGAGTTAAAAATCCCTAAAAATTACCAAAACTTATTACCATTTTAGATGTATACTTTTTTCTTAAATCAAAACATTAGTTTTCACTTTCCCTTCATTTCGTAAACAAAAAAAAGTGATAAAAGGCAAAAAGATCATGACAAAAAGAAAATTTTAGAGTTTATGTGTGGAAAGAATTTAAAGAAATAAAAAAATGTAAGTAAAGAAAATTTATTCACACACCACATATGAACACAAAATTTTTTTTATCCATGTTTGGGAAATTCCACAAGTTTAACCCTTATAGCAGGGAATTTTATAAGAAAGAAAATTTTATCCAGATGTTTTAAAAAATGGATACGCACGCTTGAACCAAGTTAAAGATGCAAATGACCTATGGATCCAAACCTTTTAAAAAGAATAACATTAAATTCTCACGTGTACGTGCGGTGGGATATTTACTCGAGTCCAACCATCCATTATTTTGCCCACTTACCAAAAGTTAACAAAATGATGATAGATGATTGTAAAGTGATTTATCATTCGTAACAGGCTATATTTTTTTAAGGAATAACTTATGGATTGGGTGTCAACACTCAGTTAAAAATCCCCTCCTCCCCCTTTTCCCAACGATTGCAGAACCTGATATATAAAATTAAAAAGAGTTTAAAATCCCTAAAAATTACCGAAACTTATTTCCATTTTAGATGTATACTTTTTTATTAAATCAAAACATTAGTTTTCAATTTCCCTTCATTTCGTAAAAAAAAAAAGTGATAAAAGGCAAAAAGATCACGACAAAAAGAAACTTTTAGAGTTTATGTGTGGAAAGAATTTAAAGAAATAAAAAAATGTTAGTAAAGAAAATTTATTCACACACCACATATGAACACAAAATTTTTGTTATCCATGTTTGGGAAATTCCACAAGTTTAACCCTTATAGCAGGGAATTTTATAAGAAAGAAAATTTTATCCAGATGTTTTAAAAAATGGATATGCACGCTTGAACCAAGTTAAAGATGCAAATGACCTATGGATCCAAACCTTTTAAAAGGAATAACATTAAATTCTCACGTGTACGTGCGGTGGGATATTTACTCGAGTCCAACCATCCATTATTTTGCCCACTTACCAAAAGTTGACAAAATGATGATAGATGATTGTAAAGTGATTTATCATTCGTAACAGGCTATATTTTTTTAAGGAATAACTTATGGATTGGGAGTCAACACTCAGTTAAAAATCCCCTCCTCCCCCTTTTCCCAACGATTGCAGAACCTGATATATAAAAATTAAAAAGAGTTTAAAATCCCTAAAAATTACCGAAACTTATTTCCATTTTAGATGTATATTTTTTTATTAAATCAAAACATTAGTTTTCACTTTCCCTTCATTTCGTAAACAAAAAAAAGTGATAAAAGGCAAAAAGATCACGACAAAAAGAAAATTTTAGAGTTTATGTGTGGAAAGAATTTAAAGAAATAAAAAAATGTAAGTAAAGAAAATTTATTCACACACCACATATGAACACAAAATTTTTTTTATCCATGTTTGGGAAATTCCACAAGTTTAACCCTTATAGCAGGGAATTTTATAAGAAAGAAAATTTTATCCAGATGTTTTAAAAAATGGATATGCACGCTTGAACCAAGTTAAAGATGCAAATGACCTATGGATCCAAACCTTTTAAAAAGAATAACATTAAATTCTCACGTGTACGTGCGGTGGGATATTTACCCGAGTCAAAGAAGCCATTATTTTGCCCATTTATTGAAAGCAGACATAACGATCTCAGATGATTGTAAAGTTATTTATTATGCGTATTACGCTATATTTTTGTAAGAAATTGCTTATAGATTGGGAGTCAACACTCAGTTAAAAATCCCCCGCCTTTCGATTTTCCCGACGATTGAAGAACGTGATATATAAAAAGTAATAAGAGTTTATAATACCTAAAAATTACAAACACTTTTTGGAATTATCTCTCTCTACATTTGTGCATTGTGTATTTCCATTTTAGATGGATACTTTTTTCTTAAATAAAAAAACTTGAGTTTTCACTTTCGCTTCCTCTCATAAACGAAAAAAAAGAGATAAAAGGAAAATAGATCACAGCAAAATGAAAATTTTAGAGTTTATGTAGGGATAGAATTTAAGCAACAAACAAATGTAAGTAAGGAAATTTTATTCACAAACCACAGATGAACACAAAAAGTTTTGTTATCCAAGTTTGGGAAATTCCACTATTTCAACCCTTATAACTTGAAATTTTATAAAAAAGAGATTTTTCTACACATGTTAAAGTTGCAAATGACCTATGGATCCAAACCATTTAAACAGAATAACATTAAATTCTCAAGTGAACGTGCAGTGGAATATTTACCCAAGTTAAACAAGCCATTATTTTGCCCGTTTACAAAAAGCTGACCTAACGATCATAGATGATTGTAAAGTGATTTATCAAGCATAACGGGTTATATTTTTGTACGGAATGACTTATGGATTGGGAGTCAACACTCAGTAAAAAATCCCCCGCCTCCCCCTTTTAACAACAATTGAAGAACCTGATATATCAAAACTAAAAAGAGTTTAAAATCCCTAAAAATTACTAACACTTTTTGGAATTATCTCTCTCTACATTTGTGCAGTGTGCATTTCCATCTTAGATGTATACTTTTTTCTTAAATAAAAACTTGAGTTTTCACTTTCCCTACATCTCGTAAACAAAAAAAAGAGATAAAAGGAAAATAGATCACACCAAAATGAAAATTTTAGAGTTTATGTATGGAAATAATTTAATGAAATAAAAAAATGTATGTAAAAAAAATTTATTCTCACACCACAAATGAACACAAAAGTTTTGTTATCCAACTTTTGGAAATTCCACTAGTTTAACCCTAATAGCTCGAAATTTTATATGAAAGAGATTTTTCTCCACATGTTTTAAAAAATGGATATGCATGCTTGAAACATGTTAAAGATGCAAATGACCTATGGATCCAAACCTTTTAAATAGAATAACATTAAATTCTTAAGTGTACGTGCGGTGGGATATTTACCCGAGTCAAACAAGCAATTATTTTGCCCATTTACAAAAAGCTGACCTAACGATCATAGATGAATGTAAATTGAATTATCATCCGTAACTGGCGTTATTTTTGGAAGGAATTACTTTTGGATTGGGAGTCAACACTTAGTTAAAAATCCCCCGCCTCCCCCTATTCACGACGATTGCAGAACCTGATATATAAAAACCAAAAACAGTTTAAAATCCCTATAAAATACAGACATTTTTTTGAATTATCTCTCTCTACATTTGTGCATTGTGCATTTCCATTTTAGGTGTATACTTTTTTCTTAAATCAAAACTTGAGTTTTCACTTTCCCTACATCTCGTATACAAAAAAATGAGAAAAAAGGCAAATAGATCACAACAGAATGAAAATTTTAGAGTTTATGTATGGAAATAATTTAATGAAATAAAAAAATGTATGTAAAAAAAATTTATTCTCACACCACAAATGAACACAAAAGTTTTGTTATCCAACTTTTGGAAACACCACTAGTTTAACCCTAATAGCTAGGAATTTTATAAGAAAGAGATTTTTCTCCACATGTTTTAAAAAATGGATACGCATGCATGAAACATGTTAAAGATGCAAATGAGCTATGGTTCAAAACCTTTTAAAGAGAATAACATTAAATTCTCAAGTGTACGTCCGGTCGGATATTTTCCCGAGTCAAACAAGCCATTATTTTGCCCATTTACAAAAAGGTGACCTAACGATCATAGATGATTATAAATTGATTTATCATGTGTAATGGGCTATATTTTTTTAAGGAATGACTTAAGGATTGGGAGTCAATACTCAATTAAAAATCCCCACCTCCCCCTTTTCCTGACGATTGCAAAACCTGATATATAAAACTTAAAAGAGACTAGAATCCCTAAAAATTACAGACACTTTTTGCAATTATCTCTCTCTACATTTGAGCATTGTGCATTTGCATTTTTTATGTATTCTTTTTTCTTAAATAAAAACTAAAATTTTCACTTTCCCTTTTCGTAAACAAAAAAAGAGATTAATGACAAATAGATAACAACAAAATGAAAATTTTAGATTTAATGTATGGAAAGAATTTAAAGAAATAAACAAATGTAAGTAAAGAAATATTATTCACACACCACAAATGAACACAAAAATTTTAATATCTAAGTTTGGAAAATTCTACTACATCAACCCTAATAACTCGGAATTTTATAAGAAAGAGATTTTTCTACAGATGTTTTTAAAAATGGATATGCTAGCTTGAAACATGTTAAAGATGCAAATGACATATGGATCCAAACCTTTTAAAGGGAAGAACATTAAATTCTCAAGTGAACGTGCGGTGGTATATTTTCCTGAGCCAAACAAGCCATTATTTTGCCCATTTACAAAAAGCTTACCTAACGATCATAGATGATTGTAAAGTGATTTATCCTGCGTTACGGACTATTTTATTTTAAGGAATGACTTATAGATTGGGGATCAACACTCAGTTTAAAATCCCACGCCACCCCTTTTCCCAACGATTGCAAAACCAGATATATAAAAATTAAAAAGTTTTTACAATCCCTAAAAATTACATAAACTTTTTGGAATTATCTCACTCAATATTTTTGCATTGTGCATTTCCATTTTAGATGAATACTTTTTTCTTAAATCAAAACTTCAGTTTCACTTTCCCTTCATCTAGTAAACAAAAAAAAGAGATAAAAGGCAAATAGATCACAACAAAATGAAAATTTTAGAGTTTATGTATGGAAAGAATTCAAAGCAATAAAAAAAATTAAGTAAAGCAAATTTATTCACAGACCACGAATGAACACAAAAGTTTTGTTATTCAAGTTTGGAAAATTCAACTAGTTCAACCCTAATAGCTCGGATATTAATAAGAAAGAGATTTTTCTGCACATGTTAAAGATGCCAATGACCTATGGATCCAAACCTTTTAAAGAGAATAACATTAAATTCTCAAGTTGTAGTGCAGTGGAATATTAGCCCGAGTCAAACAAGCCATTATTTTGCCCATTTTCAAAAAGTTTATCTAACGATTGGGATTTTTAACTGAGTGTTGACTCCCATTTATAAAAAGCTGACCTAACTATTGTAGAACCTGATATATAAAAACTAAAAAAAGTTTAAAATCCCTAAACATTACTGACACTTGTTGGAATTATCACTCTCTACATTTGTGCGTTGTGCATTTCCATTTTAGATGTATACTTTTTTCTTAAATCAAAACATGAGTTTGCACTTTCCCTTCATCTTGTAAACAAAAAAAGAGATAAAAGGCAAATAGATCACAACAAAATGAAAATTTTAGATTTGATGTGTGGAAAGAATTTAAAGCAATAAACAAATGTAAGTAAAGAAAATTTATTCACACACCACAAATGAACACAAAAGTTTTGTTATCCAAGTTTTGGAAATTCCACTATTTTAAACCTAATAGCTGGAAATTTTATATGAAAGAGATTTTTCTCCACATGTTTTAAAAAATGGATATGCATGCTTGAAACATGTTAAAGATGCAAATGACCTAAGGATCCAAACCTTTTAAAGAGAATAACATTAAATTCTCAAGTGTACGTGCAGTTGGATATTTACCCGAATCAAACAAGCCATTATTTTGCGCATTTACAAAAAACTGGCCTAGCGATCATAGATGATTGTAAAGTGATTTATCATGCGTAACGAGAAATATTTTGTAAGGAATGACTCATGTATTGGGAGTCAACATTCTGTTAAAAATACCCTGCCTCCCCCTTCTTCCGACGATTCCAGAACCAGATTAATAAAAACTAAAAAGAGTTCACAATCTCTAAAAATTCAAGACATTTTTTGGAATTATCTCTCTCTATATTTGTGCATTGTGCATTTCCATTTGAGACGTAAATTTTTTTTTTAAAATAAAAACTAGAGTTTTCACTTTCTCTTCTTCTCGTAAACAAAAAAAAGAGATAAAAGGCAAATCGATCACTATTTTTTAAGGAATGACTTAAGGATTGGGAGTCAACACTCAGTTAAAAATCCCCCGCTTCCCCCTTTTCCCGACAATTGCAGAATCAGATATATAAAAACTAAAAAGAGTTTACAATTCCTAAAAATTAAAGACACTTTTTGAAATTATATCTCTCTGCATTTGTGCATTGTGCATTTGATTTTTAGATGTATACTTTCTTCTTAAATACAAACTCGAGTTTAGGCTTTCCCTTCATCTCGTAAAGAAAAAAAAGAGATAAAAGGCTAATAGATCAAACTAAAATGAAAATTTTTGAAGTTATGTACGGAAAGAATTTAAAGTAATAAAAAAAGTATGTAAATAAAATTTATTCAAAACCCACAAATGAACACAAGTTTTGTTATCCAAGTTGGGGAAATTCCTCTAGTTCAACCCTAATAGCTCGGAATTTTATAAGAATGAAATTTTTCTACATATGTTTTAAAAAATGGATATGCATGCTTGAAACATGTTAAAGATGCAAATGATTTATGGATCCAAATATTTTAAAGAGAATAATATTAAAATCTCAAGTGAACGTGCGGTGGGATATTTATCTGAGTCAAACTAGCCATTGTTTTGCCCATTTACAAAAACCTGACCTAACGATCATAGATGATTGGAAAGTGATTTATTATGCGTAACGGGCTATATTTTTGGAACGAATGACTTATGGATTGGCATTCAATGCTCAGTTAAAAATCCCCAACCTCCACCTTTTCCTGACGATTGCTGAACCTGAAATATAAAAACTGAAAACAGTTTACAATCCCTAAAAATTACAGACAGTTTTCTGAATTATCTCTCTCTACAATTGTGCATTGTGTATTTTCATTTTAGATGTATAATTTTTTCTTAAATCAGAACTTGAGTTTCACTTTCCCTTCATCTCGTAAACAAAAAAAGGAGATAAAAGGCAAATAGATCACAACATAATGAAAATTTTAGAGTTTATGTATGGAAAGAAATTAAAGCAATAAAAAAATGTAAGTAAAAAAATTTTATTCACACGCCACAAATGAACACAAAAAAATTTTTATCCAAGTTTGTGAAATTCCACTAGTTCAACCCTAATAGCTCAGAATTTTATAAGAAAGAGATTTTTCTACACATGCTTTAAAAAATGGATATGCATGCTTGAAACATGTCAAAGATGCAAATGACCTATGGATCCAAACCTTTTTAAGATAATAACATTAAATTCTCAAGTGAACATGCGGTGGGATATTGACCCGAGTCAAACAAGCCATTATTTTGCTCATTTACAAAAAGTTGACCTAACGATCACAAATGATTTTAAAGTTATTTTTCATTTGTAACAGGCTATATTTTTGTAGAGAATTACTTATGGATTGGGAGTCAACACTCTGTTAAAAATTCCCTACCTCCCCCTTTTCTCGACGATTGCTGCACCAGATATATAAAAAGTAAAAAGAGTTTACAATCCCTAAAAATTACAGACATTTTTTTGAATCATCTCTCTCTACATTTGTGCATTGTGCATATCCATTTTAGGTGTATACTGTTTTCTTAAATCAAAACTTGAGTTTTCACTTTTCCTTCATTTCGAAAACAAAAAAAAGATATTAAAGGAAAATAGATCACAAAAAAATGAAAATTTAAGAGTTTATGTATGGATAAAATTTAAAGCAATAAACAAAAGTAAGTAAAGAAAATTTATTCACACACCACAAATGAACACAAAAGTTTTGTTATCCAAGTTTTGGAAATTAAACTAGTTCAACGCTAATAGCTCGGATATTTATAAGAAATAGATTTTTCTACACATGTTAAATATGCCAATGACCTATGGATCCAAACCTTTTAAAGAGAATAACATTAAATTCTCAAGTTAACGTGAGGTGGAATATTTGCCCGAGTCAAACAAGCCATTATTTTTCCAATTTACGAAATCTGACCTAACGATCATAGATGATTGTAAAGTGATTTATCATGCGCAACGGGCTATATTTTTGAATGACTTATGGATTGGGAGTCAACACTCAGTTAAAAATCCCCCGCCTCCCCCTTTTCCTAACTATTGCAGAACCTGATATATAAAAATTAAAAAGAGTTTAAAATCCCTAAAAATTACTGACACATGTTGGAATTATCTCTTTTTACATTTATGCATTGCGCATTTCCATTTTAGATGTATACTTTTTTCTTAAATCAAAACTTGAGTTTTCATTTTCCCTTCATCTCGTGAACAAAAAAAGAGAGAAAAGGCAAATAGATCACAACAAAATGAAAATTTTAGAGTTTATGCGTGGAAATAATTTAAAGCAATGAACAAAAGTAAGTAAAGAAAATTTATTCACACACCACAAATGAACATAAAATTTTGTTATCCAAGTTTGGGAAATTCCATTAGTTTAACCGAATAGCTAGGAATTTTACAAGAAAGAAATTTTTCTCCACATGTTTTAAAAAATGGATATTTACATGCTTGAAACATGTTAAAGATGCAAATGACGTATGGATCCAAACCTTTTTTCGAGAATAATATTAAATTCTCAAGCGTACATGCGGTGGGATATTTACCCGAGTCAAACAAGCCATTATTTTGCCCATTAAGAAAAAGTTGGCCTAGCGATCATAGATGATTGTAAAGTGATTTGTCATGCGTAACGGGCAATATTTTTGTAATGAATGACTTATGTATTGGGAGTCAACACTCTGTTAAAAATCCCCCGCCTCCCCCTTCTCCCGAAGATTCCAGAACCTGATATATAAAAACAAAAAAGAGTTTACAATCCCTAAAAATTCAAGGCACTTTTTAGAATTATCTCTCTCTACATTTGTGCATTGTGCACTTTCATTTTAGATGTATACTTTTTTCTTAAACCAAAACTTGAGTTTTTACTTTCCCTTCATCTCGTAAACAAAAACAAGAGATAAAAGGCAAATTGATCACAACAAAATGAAAATTTTTGAAGTTATGGAAAGAATTTAAAGCAATATACAAATGTAAGTAAAGAAAATTTATAAAGAAAGATATTTTTCTACACATGTTTTAAAAAATGGATATGCATTCATGAAACATGTAAAAGATGCAAATGACCTATTAATCCAAACCTTTTAAAGTGAATAACATTAAATTCTCAAGCTAACATGCGGTGGGAAAGTAAGTAACGAAAATTTATTCACAGACCACAAATGAACTCAAAAGTTTTGTTATCCAAGTTTGGAAAATTCAACTAGTACAACCCTAATAGCTCGGATATTTATAAGAAAGATATTTTCTACACATGCTAATATGGATCCAAACCTTTTAAAGAGAATAACATTAAATTCTCAAGTTATAGTGCGGTGGAATATTAGCCCGAGTCAAACAAGCCATTATTTTTCCCATTTACAAAAAGCTGACCTAACAATCATAGATGATTGTAAAGTGATTTTCATGCGTAACGGGGCTATATTTTTGTAAGGAATGACTTATGGATTGGGTGTCAACAATCAGTTAAAAATCCTCCACCTCCCCCTTTTCCAGACGATTGCAGAACCTGATATATAAAAACTAAAAAGAGTTTACAATCTCTAAAAATTAAAAAAAAAATTTTGAATTATCTCTCTCTTCATTTTTTCATTGTGCATTTCCATTTTATATGTATACTTTTTTCTTAAATCAAAATTTTAATTTTCACTTTCCCTTCATCTCGTAAACAAAAAAAAAGAGATAAAAGGCAAATAGATCAAACCAAAACAACAAATTTAGAGTTTATGTAAGGAAATAATTTAAAGCAATAAACAAATGTAGGTAAAGAAATTTATTCACACACCACAAATGAACACAAAAGTGAATTTATCCAAGTTTGGGAAATTCCACTAGTTCAACCCTAATAGCTTGTAAGTTTAAAAGAAAGAGATTTTTCTACTGATGTGTTAAAAAATGGATATGCATGCTTGAAACATGTTAAAGATGCAAATGACCTACGGATCCAAGCCTTTTAAAGAAAATAACATTAAATTTTCAAGTGAACGTGCGGTGGGATATTTACCCGAGTCAAACAAGCTTTTATTTTGCCCATTTACAAAAATCTGACCTAATGATCATAGATGATTGTAATGTGATTTATCATGTGTTATGGGGCTATATTTTTGTAAGGAATGACTGATGGATTGGGTGTTAACAGTCAGTTAAAAATCACTCGCCTCCCCCTTTTCTCGATTATTACAGAACCTGATATATAAAAACTAAAAAGAGTTTACCATCCCTAAAAAATTAAAAACACTTTTTGGAATTATCTCTCTCTGCATTTGTGCATTGTGAATTTCCTTTTTAGATGTATACTTTTTTCTTAAGTCAAAACTATAGTTTTCACTTTCCCTTCATCTCGTAAACAAAAAAAAGAGATAAAAGGCTAATAGATCAAACCAAAATGAAAATTTTTGAAGTTATGTATGGAAAGAATTTAAAGTAATAAACAAATTTAAGTAAAAAAAATTTATTATATAAAAAAAAAAAAGAGTTTATAATCCCTAAAAATTATAGACACTTTTTGGAATTATCTCTCTCAACATTTGTGCATTGTGCATTTCCATTATAGGTGTATACTTTTTTCTTAAATCAAAACTTGAGTTTTCACTTTCCCTTCAGCTCGTAAACAAAAAAAAGAGACAAAAGGCAAATACATGACAACAAAATGAAAATTTTAGAGTTCAAGTAAGGAAGGAATTTAAAGCAATAAACAAATATAAGTAAAGAAAATTTATTCGCACAACACAAATGAACACAAAATTTTGTTATCATACTTTAGGGAATTCCACTAGTTCATCCCTAATAGCTCGGAATTTTATTAGAAAGAGATTTTTCAACACATGTTTTAAAAAATGGATATGCATGTTTGAAACATGTTAAAGATGCAAATGACCTATGGATCCAAACGTTTTAAAGAGAATAACATTAAATTCTCAAGTGAACGTGCGGAGGGATATTTGCCCCTGTCAAACAAGCCATTATTTTGCCCAGTTAAAAAAAGCTGACCTAATGATCATAGATGATTGTACTGTGATTTATCATGTGTAATGGGCTATATTTTTGTAAGGAATGACTTATGGATTGGTCGTCAACTCTCAGTTAAAAATCCCTAGCTTCCCCCTTTTCCCGATGTTTACAGAACTGGATATATAAAAACTAAAGAAGAGTTTACAATCCCTAAAAATTACAGACACCTTTATGAATTATCTCTATCTACTTTTGTGTATTGTGCATTTCCATTATAGATTTATTCTTTTTTTCTTAAATCAAAACTTGAGTTTTCACTTTCCCTTGATCTCATAAAAAAATAAAAATAAAAGGACAATAGATCACAACAAAAAGAAAATTTTAGAGTTTATGTTTGGAAAGAATTTAAAGAAATAAACAAATGTAAGTAAATAAAATTTATTCACACACCACAAATGAACACAAAAGATTTGTTATCCAAGTTTGGGAAATTCCACTTGTTCAACACTAACAGCTTGGAATTTTATAAGAAAGAGATTTTTCTACACTTGTTTTAATAAATGGATAAGCATGCTTGAAACTTGTTAAAGATGAAAATGACCTATGGATCCAAACCATTTAAAGAGAATAAAATTAAATTCTCAAGTGAACGTGCGGTGGGATATTTGCCCCTATCAAACAAGCCATTATTTTGCCTAGTTGAAAAAATTTGACCTAACGATCATAGATGATTGTAAAGTGATTTATCATGTGCAATGGGCTATATTTTTTTAAGGAATGACTTATGGATTGGGAGTCAACTCTCAGTTAAAAATCCCCGCTTTCCCCTTTTCATGATAGTTGCGGAACCTGATATATAAAAACTAAAAAGAGTTTACAATCCCTAAAAATTACAGACACCTTTCTGAATTTTCTCTCTCTACATTTGTGCATTGTTTATTTCCATGATATATGTATCCTTTTTTCTTAAATCAAAACTTGGTTTTCACTTTCTCTTGATCTCATAAACAACAAAAATAGATAAAAGGACAATAGATCACAACAAAAAGAAAATTTTAGAGTTTAAGTATGGAAAGAATTTATAGCAATAAACAAATGTAAGTAATTTAAATTTTTTCACATACCACATATGAACACAAAAAGATTTTTTATCAAAGTTTGGGAAATTCAACTAGTTCAACTCTAATAGCTCGGAATTTTATAAGAATGAGATTTTTCTACACATGTTTTAAACAATGGATATGCATGCTTGAAACATGTTAAAGATTCAAATGACCTATGGACCCAAACCTTTTCAAGAGAATAACATTAAATTCCCAAGTGAACGTGCGGTGGGATATTTACCCGAGTCAAACAAGCCATTATTTTGCACATTTAAAGTTGACCTAACGATCATAGATGATTGTAAAGTGATTTATCATGCATAACGGGCTATACTTTTGTGAGGAATGACTTTTGGATAGGGAGTCAATACTCAGGTAAAAGTCCCCCACTTCCCCCTTTTTCCTGACGATTATAGAACCTGATATATAAAAACTAAAAAGATCTTACATTCCCTAAGAATTACTATCACTTTTTTGAATTATCTCTCTCTAGATTTGTGAATTGTGCATTTCCATTTGCACATGTATACTTTTTCTTAAATCAAAACTTGAGTTTTTGCTTTCACTTCATCACGTAAACAAAAAAAAGAGATAAAAGGCAAATAGATCACAACAAAATGAAAATTTTAGAGTTTATGTAAGGAAATAATTTAAAGCAATAAACAAATGTAAGTGAAGATAATTTATTCACACACCATAAATAAACCCAAAAAGATAATTTATGTATGGGAAATTCCACTAGTTCAACCCCAATAGTTTGGAATTTTATAAGAAAATGATTTTTCTACACAAGTTTTAAAAAATGGTTGTGCAAGCTTGAAACTTGTTCAAGAGGCAAATGACCTATTGATCCAAACCTTTTAAAGAGAATAACATTAAATTCTCAAGTGAACGTAGGGTGAGATATTTACCCGAGTCTAACAAGCCATTATTTTGCCCATTTACAACGAGTTGACCAAACGATCATAGATGATTGTAAAGTGATTTATCATGCGTAACAGGTTATATTTTTGAAAGGAATGACATATGGATTGGGAGTCAACACTCAGTTAAAAATCCCCCCCTCCCTCTTTTCCCGATGATTGCAGAACCTGATATATAAAAACTAAAAAAAGTTTACAGTCCCAAAAAATTACAGACATTTTTTGGAATTATCTCTCTCTATATTTGTGCATTGTTTATTTCCATTTTAGATGCATACTTTTTTATTAAATGAAAACTTGAGTTTTCACTTTCCCTTCTTCTCGTATACAAAAAAAAAGATCAAAGACAAATAGATCACAACAAAATGAAAATTTTAGAGTTTATGTATGGAAAGAATTTAAAGAAATAAACAAATGTAAGTAAAGAAAATTTATTCACTCACCACAAATGAACACAAAAATTTTGCTATCCAAGTTTGGGAAATTCCACTAGATCAACCCTATTAGCTCGGTAATATTTAAGACAGAGATTTTTCTACACATCTTTAAATAAATAGACATGCATTCTTGAAACATGTTAAAGATGCAAATTACCTATGGATCCAAACCTTTTAGAAGAGAATAACATTAAATTCTCAAGTCAACGTGCGATGGGATATTTACCCGAGTCAAACAAGCCATTATTTAAACCATTTACATAAAGCTGACCTAACGATCATAGATTATTTTAAAGTGATTGATCTTGCGTAACGGGCTATATTTTTGTAAGGAATGAGTTATGAATTGGGAGTCAACACTCAGTTAAAAATCCCCCGCCTCCCCCTTTTCCCAACGATTGCTGAACTTGATATATAAAAACTAAAAAGAGTTTACAATCCCTAAATATTGTAAACACTTTTTTGAATTATCTCTCTCTACATTTGTGCATTGTGCAAATCCATTTTAGATGTATACTTTTTTATTAAATATAAACTTCAGTTTTCATTTTCCCATCATCTCGTAAACAAAAAAAGAGACAAAAGGCAAATAGATCACAACAAAATCAAAATTTTAGAGTTTATGTATGGAAAGAATTTAAAGCAATAAAAAAATGTATGTAAATAAAATTTATTCACTCACCCCAAATAAACACAAAAATTTTGCTGTCCAATTTTGGGAAATTCCACTAGATCAACCCTATTAGCTCTGTATTTTTTTAGAAAGAGTTTTTTCTACACATGTTTAAATAAATGGATATTCATTCTTGAAACATGTTAAAGATGCTAATGACCTATGGATCCAAACCTTTTAAAGACAATAACATTAAATTCTCAAGTGAACGTGCAGTGGGATATTTACCCGAGTCAAACAAGCCATTATGTTACCCATTTACAAAAAGCTGACCTAACAATCAGAGATGATTTTAAAGTGATTTATCATGTGTAACAGGCTATATTTT
Source organism: Aristolochia californica (assembly GCF_029961685.1). Classification (NCBI taxonomy): domain Eukaryota; kingdom Viridiplantae; phylum Streptophyta; class Magnoliopsida; order Piperales; family Aristolochiaceae; genus Aristolochia; species Aristolochia californica. Next base: position 18,548,418 of record NW_027182103.1, on the reverse strand, counting down.
TGTAAGGAATGAGTTATGAATTGGGAGTCAACACTCAGTTAAAAATCCCCCGCCACCCCATTTTCCCAACGATTGCAGAACTTGATTAATAAAAACTAAAAAGAGTTTACAATCCCTAAAAATTACAGACACTTTTAGGAATTATCTCTCTCCACATTTGTGCATTGTGCATTTCCTTTTTTGAATTATACTTTTTTCTTAAATCAAAACTTGAGTTTTCACTTTCCCTTCATATCGTAAACAAAAAAAAGAGATCAAAGGCAAATAGATCACAAAAAAAAAAAAATTTAGAATTTATGTATAAAAAAAATTTTAAGTAATAAAAAAATGTAAGTAAAGAAAATTTATTCACGCACCGCAAATGAACAAAAAATTTTTGTTATCCAAGTTTAGGAAATTCCACAAGTTCAACCCTAATAACTAGGAATTTAATAAGAAAGATTTTTCTGCACATGTTTTAAAAAATGGATATGCATGCTTGAAACATGTTAAAGATGAAAATGACCTATGGATCCAAACTTTTTCAAGAGAATAATATTAAATTCTCAAGTGAACGTGCGATGCGATATTTACCCGTGTCAAACAAGCCACTATTTTGCCCATTTACGAAAAGCTCACCTAACGATGATAGATGATTGTAAAGTGATTTAACTTGCACAACGAGCTATATTTTTGTAAGGAATGACTTATGGATTGGGAGTTAACAATCAGTTAAAAATCCCTACCTCCCCCTTTTCCCGACGATTGCCAAACCTCAAATATAAAAACTAAAAAGAGTTTACAATCCCTAAACATTACAGACACTTGTTGGAATTATCTCTCTCTACATTTGTGCATTGTGCATTTCCATTTTAGATGTATACTTTTTTCATAAATCAAAACTTGAGTTTTCACTTTCCCTTCACATCGTAAACAAAAAAAGAGATAAAAGGCAAAAAGATCATAACAAAATGAAAATTTTAGAGTTTAAGTATGGAAAGAATTTAAAGCACTAAAAAAATGTAAGTACAAAAAATTTATCCACACACAAAACAAATGAACACAAAATTTTTGTTATCCAAGTTTGGGAAATTCCACTAGTTGAACACTAATTGCGAATAAATTTATCAGAAAGAAATTTTTCTACAGATGTTGTAAAAAATGGATATGCATGCTTGAAACTTGTTAAATATGAAAATGACCTTTGGATAAGAACCTTTTAAAGAGAACAACATTAAATTTTCAAGTGAACATGTGGTGTGATAGTTACACGAGTCAAACAAGCCATTATTTTGCCCATTTACAAAAAGCTGACCAAATGATCATAGATGATTGTAAAGTGATTTAACATGTGCAATGAGCTATATTTTTTTAAGGAATGACTTAAGGATTGGTAGTCAACACCCACTTAAAAATCCCCCGCTTCCCCCTTTTCCAGACGATTGCAGAACCTAATATATATAAACCAAAAAGAGTTTACAATCCTTAAAAATTACAGAGGCTTTTAGGAATTATGTCTCCCTACATTTGTGCATTGTGCATTTCCTTTTTTGATCTATACTTTTTTCTTAAATCAAAACTTGAGTTTTCACTTTCTCTTCATCTCCTAAACTAAAAAAGAGATAAAAGGCAAATTGATCACAACAAAATGAAAATTTTAGAGTTTATGTATCGAAATAATTTAAAGAAATAAACAAATGTAAGTAAAGAAAATTTATTCACACACCACAAACGAACACAAAATTTTTGTTTTTGGGAAATTCCACTAGTTCAACCCTAATAGCTCAGAATTTTATAAGAAAGAGATTATTCTACACATGTTTTAAAAAATGGATTTGCACGCTTGAAACATATTAAAGATACAAATGACCTATCGATCCAAACCTTTTAAAGAGAATAACATTAAATTCTCAAGTTAATGTGCGGAATGAAATTTACCCGATTCAAACAAGCCATTATTTAGCCCATTTACAAAAAGCTGACATGACAATCATAGATGATTTTAAGGTGATTTATCATGTGTAACAAGCTACATTTTTCTAAGGAATGACTTATGTATTGGGAGTCAACACTGAGTTAAAAATCCCCCGCCTCCCCCTTTTTTCGACTATTGCAGAACTTGATATATAAAAAGTAAAAAGAGTTTAAAATCCCTAAAAATTACAGACACTTTTTGGAATTATCTCTCTCTACATTTGTGAAATGTGCATTTCCATTTTAGATGTATACTTTTTTCTTCAATCAAAACTTGAGTTTTCACTTTCCCTTCATCACGTAAACAAAAAAAGAGATAAAAGACAAATAGATCAGAACAAAATGAAAATTTTAGAGTTTTAAGTACGGAAAGAAATTAAAGCAATAAAAAAAGGTAAGTAAATAAAATTTATTCACACACTAGAAATGAACACAAAAGTTTTGTTATCCTAGTTTTGGAAATTCCACTAGTTCAACCCTAATTGCACAGAATTTTATAAGAAAGATTTTTCTACACATGTTTTAAAAAATTTAAATGCAAGCTTGAAACATGTTAAAGACGCAAATGGCCTATGGATCCAAACCTTTTACAGAGAACAACATTAAATTTTCAAGTCAACTTGCGGTGGAATATTTACCTGAGTCAAACAAGCCATTATTTTTCCTACTTACAAAAAACTGACCTAACGATCATATATGATTGTAAAATGATTTATCATGCGTAACGGGCTATATTTTTTTAATGAATAACTTATGGATTGGGAGTCAACTCTAAGTTAAAAATCCCCCGCCTCCCCCTTTTCCCGACGATCGTAGAGCCTGATATATAAAAACTAAAAAAAGTTTACAATCCCTAAAATTTACAGACACTTTTTTGAATTATCTCTCTCTACATTTGTCCATTGTGCATTTCCATTTTAGATGTATACTTTTTTCTTGAATAAGAACTTGAGTTTTCACTTTCCCTTCATCTCGTAAACAAAAAAAAGGGATAAAAGGCAAATAGATCACAACAAAAAGAAAATTTTAGAGTTTATGAATGGATAGAATTTAAAGCAATAAAAAAATCTAAGTAAACAAAATTTATTCACACACCACAAACGAACACGAAAGGTTTTTTTATCCAAGTTTGGGAATTTTCACTTGTTCAACCCTAATAGCTCGGAATTTTATAAGAAAAAGATTTTTCTGCACATGTTTTAAAAAATGGATATGCATGCTTGAAACTTGTTAAAGATGAAAATGACCTATGGATCCATACCTTTTAAAGAGTATAATATTAAATTCTAGTGTGAACGTGTGGAGGAATATTTACACGAGTGAAACAGGCCATTATTTTGCCCATTTACAAAAAGTTGACGTAAGGATCATACGTGAGTTTAATGTGATTTATCATCCGTAACATGCAATATTTTTTTAAGGAATGAATTATGTATTGGGAGTCAACACTCAATTTAAAATCCCCTGCCTCCGACTTTTCTTGACGATTGCAGAACCTGATATATAAAAACTAAAAAAAGTTTACAATCCCTAAAAATTACAGACACTTTTTGGAATTATCTCTCTACATTTTTGCATTGTGAGTTTTCATTGTAGATATATACTTTTTTCTTTAATCAAAACATGAGTATTCACTATCCCATCATCTCGTATACAAAAAAAAAGAGAAAAAAAGCAAATATATCACAACAAAATGAAAATTTTAGAGGAATTGAAAGCAATAAACAAATGTAAATAAAGAAAATTAATTCACACACCACAAATGAACACAAAAGTTTTGTTATCCAAGTTTGGAAAATTCCACTAGTAGAGAAAAAAAGCAAATATATCACAACAAAATGAAAATTTTAGAGGAATTGAAAGCAATAAACAAATGTAAATAAAAAAAAATTAATTCACACACCACAAATGAACACAAAAGTTTTGTTATCCAAGTTTGGAAAATTCCACTAGTTCAACCCTAATAGCTCAGAATTTTATATGAATGAGATTTTTCTACACATGTTTTAAAAAAGGATATGCATACTTGAAACAAGTTAAAGATGTAAATCACCAATGGATCCAAACGTTTTAAAGAGAATAACATTAAATTCTTAAATGAACGTGCGGTGGCCTATTTACCCGAGTCAAACAAGCCATTATTTTGCCCACTTACAAAAAGCTGACCTAACGATCATAGATGTTTGTAAATTGATTTATTATGAGTAACCGACAATATTTTTGTAGGGAATGACTTATGGATTGGGAGTTGACTCTCAGTTAAAAATCCCCTACCTCCCCCTTTTCCAAATGATTATAGAACCTGACATATAAAAAATAAAAAGAGTTTAAAATCCCTAAAAATTACAGACACTTTTTGGAATTATCTCTCTAAATTTGTGCACTGTGAATTTCCATTATCGATGTATATTTTTTTCTTAAATCAAAACTTGAGTTTTCACTTTCCCTTCAGTTCGTAAACACAAAAAAGAGATAAAAGGCAACTAGATCACAACAAAATGAAAATTTTAGAATTCATGTATGGAAATAATTTAAAGTAATAAACAAACGAAGTAAAGAAAATTTATTCACACAATACAAATGAACACAAAAAGTTTTGTTATCTAAGTTTTGGAATTTCCACTTCTTCAGCCCTAATAGCTCGGAATTTTATTAGAAAAAGATTTTTCAACACATGTTGTAAAAAATGAATATGCATGCTTGAAACTTGTTAAAGATGCAAATGACCTATGGATCCAAACCTCTTAAAGAGAATAACATTAAATTCTCAAGTGAACGTGTGGTGGGATATTTTCTCGAGTCAAACTAGCCATTATTTTGCCCACTTACAAAAAGCTGACCTAACGATCATAGATGATTGTAAAGTGATTTATAATGTGTAATAGGCAATATTTTTGTAAAGAATAACTTCTAGATTGGGAGTCAACTCTCAGTAAAAAATCCCCTGCTTTCCCCTTTTCCCAACGACTGCAGAATCTGATATCTGAAAACTAAAAAGTGTTTACAACCCTTAAACATTATAGAGACTTTTTGGAATTATCTCTCTCTACATTTGTGCATTGGGCATTTCCAATATAGATGTATACTTTTTTCGAAAATAAAAACTTTAGTTTTCTGTTTCCTTTCAGCTCGTAAATAGGAAAAAGAGATAAAAGGCGAATAGATCACAATAAAATGAAAATATTAGACTTTATGTATGGAAAGATTTAAAGCAATAAAAAAAGTACGTAAATAAAATTTATTCACACACCAAAAATGAACACAAAAGTTTTTTTATCAAAGTTTGGGAAATTCCACTAGTTCAACCCAAATAGCCAAGAATTTTATAAAAAAAGAGATTTTTCTACACATTTTTAAAAAAATGGATATGCGTGCTTGAAACATGTTCAAGATGCAAATGACCTATGGATCCAAACCTTTTAAATATAATAACAATAAATTGTCAAATGAACTTGGGGTGGGCTATTTACCCGAGTCAAACAAGCCATTATTTTGGCCAATTACAAAAAGTTGACCTAACAATCATAGATGTTTATAAATTTATTTTTATTGAGTAACGAGCAATATTTTTCTAAGGAATGACTTATGGATTAGGATTCAACTCTCAGTTAAAAATCCCCTGCCTCCCCCTTTTCCAAATGATTGCAGAACCTGACATATAAAAATAAAAAAGAGTTTAATCCCTAAAAATTACAGACACTTTTTGGAACTATCTCTCTCAAAATTTGTGCATTGTGCATTTCCATTATAGATGTATACTTTTTCCTTAAATCAAAACTTGAGTTTTCACTTTCCCTTCAGATCGTAAACAAAAAAAAGTGATAAAGGGTAAATAGATCACAACAAAATGAAAATTTTAGAGTTTATGTATGGAAATAATTTAAAGCAATGAACAAATGAAGTAAAGAAAATTTATTCAAAAAACACAAATGAACACAAAAGTTTTGCTATCCAAGGTTGGGAATTTCCACTTGTTCAACCCTAATAGCTCAGAATTTTATAAGAAAGAGATTTTTCTACACATATTTTAAAAAATGGATATGCATGCTTGAAACATGTTAAAGATGCAAATGACCTATGGATCCAAACCTTTTATAGAGAATAACATTAAATTCTCAAGTGAATGTGCGGTGGGATTTTTACCCGAATCAAACAAACCATTATTTTGCCCATTTAAAGAAAGCTGTCCTAACGATCACAGATGATAGTAAAGTTATTTATCATGTGTAACGGGCTATATTTTTGTAAGGAATGACTTATGGATTGGGAGTTAACACTCAGGTAAAAGTCCCTCGCTTCCCCCTTTTACCGACAATTGCAGAACCTGATGTATAAAAAATAAAAAGAGTTTACAATCCCTATGAATTACAATCACTTTTTTGAATTATCTAGCTCTACATTTGTGCATTTTGCATTTCCATTTTAGATGTTTATTTTTTTCTTAAATCAGAGCTTGAGTTATCTCTTTCCCTTCATCTCGTAAACAAAAAAAAAAGGATAAAAGATAAATAGATCACAACAAAATACAAATTTAAGAGGTTATGTATGGAAAATATTTAAAGCAGTAAACAAATGTAAGTGAATATAATTTATTCACACACCACAAATGAACACAAAAGTTTTGTTATCCAAGTTTGGAAAATTCCACTAGTTCAACCCTAATAGCTTGGAATTTTATAAGAAAGAGATTTTTCAGCACATGTTTTAAAAAATGGATATGCATGCATGAAACATTTTCAAGATGCAAATGGCCTATTGATCCAAACCTTTTAAAGAGATTAACATTAAATTCTCAAGTGAACGTACGGTGAGATATTTACCCGAGTCTAACAAGCCATTATTTTGCCCATTTACAAAAAGCTGACCAAACGATCACAGATGATTATAAAGTGATCTATCATGCGTAACGAGCTATATTTTTTAAAGGAATGACTTATGGATTGGGAGTCAACACTCAGTTAAAAATCCCCTGCCTCCCCCTGTTTCGGACAATTGTAGAACCTGATATATAAAAACTAAAAAGATTTTACAATCCCTAAAAATTATAGTCACTTTTTGGAATTATCTCTCTCTACATTTGTGGATTATTAATTTCCATTTTAGATGTAAACTTTTTTATTAAATCAAAACTAGAGTTTTCACTTTCTCTTCATCTCGTAAACAAAAAAAAGAGATAAAAGGCAAATAGATCACAACAAAATGAAAATTTTAGAGTTTATGTATGGAAAGAATTTGAGGCAATAAACAAATGTAAGTAAAGAAATTTTATTCACTCACCACAAATGAACACAAAAATTTTTGCTATCCAAGTTTTGGAAATTCCACTAGATCAACCCGATCAGCTCGATAATGTTTTAGAAAGATATTTTTCTACACATGTATAAATAAATGGATATGCATTCTTGTAACATGTTAAAGATGCAAATGACCTATGGATCCAAACCTTTTAAAGAGAATAACATTAAATTCTCAAGTGAAGGTGCGGTGGGATATTTACCGGAGTAAAACAAGCCATTATTTTACCCATTTACATAAAGCTCACCAAACGATTATAATGATTTTAAATTTATCATGCGTAATGGGCTATATTTTTGTAAGGAATGAGTAATTGATTAGGAGTCAACACTCAGTCAAAAATTCCCCGCCTCCCCCTTTTCCCAACGATTGCCGAACTTGCTGTATAAAAACTAAAAAGAGTTTACAATCCTTAAAAATTGTAAACACTTTATGGAATTATCACTCTCCAAATTTGTGCATTGTGCATATCCATTTTAGATGTATACTTTTTCCTTAAATATAAACTTGAGTTTTCACTTTCCCATCATCTCATAAACAACAAAAGAGATAAAAGGCAAATAGATCACAACAAAATAAAAATTTTAGAGTTTATGTATGGAAATAATTTAAAGCAATAAAAAAATGTAAGTAAATAAAATTTATTCACTCACCACAAATGAACACAAAAATCTTGCTATCCAAGTTTGGGAAATTCCACTAGATCAACCCTATTAGCTCGGTATTTTTTTAGAAAGATATTTTTCTACACATGTTTAAATAAATGGGTACGCATTCTTGAAACATGTTAAAGATGCAAATGACCTATAGATCCAAACCTGTTAAAGAGAATAACATTAAATTCTCAAGTGAACGTGCGGTGGGATATTTACCCGAGTCAAACAAGCCATCATTTTACACATTTACATAAAGCTGACCTAACGATCATAGATGATTTTAAAGTGATTCATCATGCGTAACGGCCTATATTTTTGTAAAGAATGAGTTATGAATTGGGAGTCAACACTCTGTTAAAACTCCCCCGCCTCCCCCTTTTCCCAACGATTACCGAACTTGATATATAAAAACTAAAAAGAGTTTACAATCCCTAAAAGTTATTAACACTTTTTGGAATTATCTCTCTCAACATTTGTGCATTGTGCAATTCCATTTTAAATGTATACTTTTTTCTTAAATATAAACTTGAGTTTTCACTTTCCCATCATCTCGTAAACAGAAAAGGAGATAAAAGGCTAATAGATCACAACTAAATGAAAATTTTAGAGTTTCTGTATAAAAAGAATTTAAAGCAATAAAAAAATGTAAGTAAATAAAATTTATTCACTCACCACAAATGAACACAAAAATTTGGCAATCCATGTTTGGGACATTCCACTACATCAACCCTATTAGCTTGGTATTTTTTTAGAAAGAGATTTTTTTACACATGTTTAAATTAATGGATACACATTCTTGAAACATGTTAAAGATGCAAATGACCTATGGATCCAATCCTTTTAAAGAGAATGACATTAAATTCTCAAGTGAACGTGGGGTCGGATATTTACCCGATTCAAACAAGATATTATTTTACCCATTTAAATAAAGGTGACCTAACGATCATAGATGATTTTAAAGTGATTTATCATGCGTAACAGGCTATATTTCTGTAAGGAATGAGTTATGAATTGGGAGTCAACACTCAGATAAAAATCCCCCGCCTCCCCCGATTCCCAACGATTGCCAAACTTGATATGTTAAAACTAAAAAGATTTCACAATCCCTAAAAATTGAAAACACTTTTTGGAAATATCTCTCTCTACATTTGTGCATTGTTCATATCCATTTTAGATGTATACTTTTTTCTTAAATATAAACTTGAGTTTTCACTTTCCCATCATCTCGTCAACAAAAAAAGACATAAAAGGGAAATTGATCACAACAAAATGAAAATTTTACAGTTTATTTATGGAAAGAATTTAAAGCAATAAAAAAATGTAAGTAAATAAAATTTATTCACTCACCACAAATGAACACAAAACTTTTGCTATCCAAGTTTAGGAAATTCCACTAGATGAACCCTATTAGCTCAGTACTTTTTTAGAAAGAGATTTTTCTACACATTTTTAAATAAATGGATAGGCATTCTTGAAACATGTTAAAGATGCAAATGACCTATGGATCCAAACCTTTTAGAAGAGAATAACATTAAATTCTCAAGTCAACGTGCGGTGGGATATTTACCCGAGTCAAACAAGCCATTATTTAACCCATTTACATAAAGCTGACCTAACGATCATAGATTATTTTAAAGTGATTGATCATGCGTAACGGGCTATATTTTTGTAAGGAATGAGTTATGAATTGGGAGTCAATACTCAGTTAAAAATCCCCCGCCTTCCCCTTTCACAACGATTGCTGAACTTGATATATAAAACCTAAAAAGAGTTTACAATCCCTAAAAATTGTAAACACTTTTTTGAATTATCTCTCTCTACATTTGTGCATTGTGCATATCCATTTTAGATGTATACTTTTTTATAAAATATAAACTTCAGTTTTTATTTTCCCATCATCTCGTAAACAAAAAAAGAGACAAAAGGCAAATAGATCACAACAAAATCAAAATTTTAGAGTTCATGTATGGAAAGAATTTAAAGCAATAAAAAAATGTGTGTAAATAAAATTTATTCACTCACCCCAAATGAACACAAAATTTTTGTTGTCCAGGTTTGGGAAATTCCACTAGATCAACCCTATTAGCTCTATATTTTTTTAGAAAGAATTTTTTCTACACATGTTTAAATAAATGGATATTCATTCTTGAAACATGTTAAAGATGCAAATGACATATGGATCCAAACCTTTTAAAGAGAATAACTTTAAATTCTCGAGTGAACGTGCGGTGGGATATTTACCAGAGTCAAACAAGCCATTATGTTACCCATTTACAAAAAGCTGACCTAACAATCAGAGATGATTTTAAAGTGATTTATCATGTGTCACGGGCTATATTTTTGTAAGGAATGAGTTATAAATTGGGAGTCAACACTCAGTTAAAAATCCACCGCCACCCCATTTTCCCGACGATTGCAGAACTTGATATATAAAAACTAAAAAGAGTTTACAATCACTAAAAATTACAGACACTTTTAGGAATTATCTCTCTCCACATTTGTGCATTGTGCATTTCTTTTTTTAAATTTTACTTTTTTCTTAAATCAAAACTTGAGTTTTCACTTTCCCTTCATCTCGCAAACAAAAAAAGAGATCAAAGGCAAATATATCACAAAAAAAAGAAAATTTTATAGTTTATGTATAGAAAGAATTTAAAGCAACAGAAAAATGTAAGTAAATAAATTTGTTTCACTCACGACAAATGAACACAAATATTTTTCAATACAAGTTTGGCAAATTCCACTAGATCAACCCTATTAGCTCGGTAATTTTTAAGACAGAGATTTGTCTACACATGTTTAAATAAATGGATACGCATTCTTGAAACATTTTAAAGATTCTAATGACCTATGGATCCAAACCTTTTAAAGAGAAAAACATTAAATTCTCAAGTAAAGTGCGGTGGGATATTTACCCGAGTCAAACAAGCCATTATTTAACACATTTACATAAAGCTGACCTAACGATCATAGATGATTTTAAAGTGATTGATCATGCGTAACGGCCTATATTTTTGTAGGAATGAGTTATTAATTGGGAGTCAACACTCAGTTAAAAATTCCCCGCATCCTCCTTTTCCCGATTGCTGAACTTGATATATAAAAACTAAAAAGAGTTTACAATACCTAAAAAATGTAAACACTTTTTTGAATTATATCTCTCTACATTTGTGCATTGTGCATACCTATATTAGATGTATATTTTTTTATTAAATATAAACTTCAGTTTTCATTTTCCCATCATCTCGTAAACAAAAAATGAGATAAAAGGTAAATAGATCACAACAAAATAAAAATTTTTGAGTTTATGCATGGAAAGAATTTAAAGCAATAAAAAATGTATATAAAAAAAATTTATTCACTCACCCCAAATGAACACAAAAATTTTGATGTGTAAGTTTGCTAAATTCCACTAGATCAACCCTATTAGTTCTGTATTTTTTTAGAAAGAGTTTTTTCTACACATGTTTAAATAAATGGATATTCATTCTTGAAACATGTTAAAGATGCAAACAACCTATGGATCCAAACCTTTTAAAGAGAATAACATTAAATTCTCAAGTGAACGTGCGGTGGAATATTTACCCGAGTCAAACAAACCATTATGTTACCCATTTACAAAAAGCTGACCTAACAATCAGAGATGATTTTAAAGTGATTTATCATGTGTAACGGGCTATATTTTTGTAAGGAATGAGTTATGAATTGGGAGTCAACACTCAGTTAAAAATCCCCCACCTCCCCGTTATCCCAACGATTGCCGAACTTGATATATCAAACCTAAAAAGAGTTTACAATCCCTAAAAATTATAAACACTTTTTGGAATTACCTCTCTCTGCATTTGTGCATTGTGCTTATCCATTTTTTATGTATACTTTTTTCGTAAATATAAACTTGAGTTTTCACTTTCCCATCTTGTAAACAAAAAAAGAGATAAAAGGCCAATAGATAACAACAAAATTAAAATTTTATAGTTTATGTATAGAAAGAATTTAAAGCAACACAAAAATGTAAGTAAATAAAATTTTTTCACTCACCACAAATGAACACAAAAATTTTGCAATCCTAGTTTGGCAAATTCCACTAGATCAAACCTATTAGCTCGGTAATTTTTTAGATAGAGTTTTGTCTACACATGTTTAAATAAATGGATACACAATCTTGAAACATGTTAAAGATGCTAATGACCTATGGTTCCAAACCTTTTAAAGAGAATAACATTAAATTCTCAAGTGAACGTGCGGTGGGATATTTACCCGAGTCAAACAAGCCATTATTTAACCCATTTACATAAAGCTGACCTAACCATCATAGATGATTTTAAAGTGATTGATCATGCGTAACGGGCTATATTTTTGTAAGGAATGAGTTATTAATTGGGAGTCAACACTCAGTTAAAAATCCCCCGCCTCACCCTTTTCCCAACGATTGCTGAACTTGATATATAAAAACTATAAAGAGTTTACAATCCCTAAAAATTGTAAACACGTTTTTGAATTATCTCTCTCTACATTTGTGCATTGTGCATATCCATTTTAGATGTATACTTTTTTATTAAATATAAACTTCAGTTTTCATTTTCCCGTCATCTCGTAAACATAAAAAGAGATAAAAGGCAAATAGATCACAACAAAATCAAAATTTTACAGTTTATGTATGGAAAGAATTTAAAGCAATAAAAAAATATATTTAAATAAAATTTATTCACTCACTCCAAATGAACACAAAATTTTGCTGTGAAAGTTTTGGAATTTCCACTAGATCAACCCTATTAGCTCTGTATTTTTTTAGAAAAAGTTTTTTCTACACATGTTTAAATAAATGGATATTCATTCTTGAAACATGTTAAAGATGCAAATGACCTATGGATCAAAACATTTTAAAGAGAATAACATTAAATTCTCAAGTGAACGTGCGGTGGGATATTTACCCGAGTCAAACAAGCCATTATTTAACCTATTTACATAAAGCTGACCTAACCATCATGGATGATTTTGAAGAGATTGATCGTGCATAACGGGCTATATTTTTGTAAGAAATGAGTTATGAATTGGGAGTCAACACTCAGTTAAAAATCCCCCGCCTCCCCCTTTTCCCAACGATTGCTGAACTTGATATATAAAAACAAAAAAAAGTTTACTATCCCAAAAAATTGTAAACGCTTTTTTGAATTATCTCTCTCTGCATTTGTGCATTGTGCATATCGATTTTAGATGTATACTTTTTTATTAAATATAAACTTCAGTTTTCATTTTCCCATCATCTCGTAAACAAAAGAAGAGATAAAAGGCAAATAGATCACAACAAAATCAAATTTTTTGAGTTTATGTATGGAAAGAATTTAAAGCAATAAAAAAATGTATGTAAAAAAAATTTATTCACTCTCCCCATATGAACACAAAAATTTTGCTGTGCAAGTTTGGGAAATTCCACTAGATCAACCCTGTTAGCTCTGTATTTTTTAAGAAAGAGTTTTTTTTACACATGTTTAAATAAATGGATATTCATTCTTGAAACATGTTAAAGATGCAAATGACCTATGGATCAAAACCTTTTAAAGAGAATAACATTAAATTCTCAAGTGAACGTGCGGTGGTATATTTACCCGAGTCAAACAAACCATTATGTTACCCATTTACAAAAACCTGACCTAACAATCAGAGATGATTTTAAAGTGATTTATCATGTGTAACGGGCTATATTTTTGTAAGGAATGAGTTATGAATTGGGAGTCAACACTCAGTTAAAAATCCCCCACCTCCCCGTTATCCCAACGATTGCCGAACTTGATATATCAAACCTAAAAAGAGTTTACAATCCCTAAAAATTATAAACACTTTTTGGAATTACCTCTCTCTGCATTTGTGCATTGTGCTTATCCATTTTTTATGTATACTTTTTTCGTAAATATAAACTTGAGTTTTCACTTTCCCATCTTGTAAACAAAAAAAGAGATAAAAGGCCAATAGATAACAACAAAATTAAAATTTTATAGTTTATGTATAGAAAGAATTTAAAGCAACACAAAAATGTAAGTAAATAAAATTTTTTCACTCACCACAAATGAACACAAAAATTTTGCAATCCTAGTTTGGCAAATTCCACTAAATCAAACCTATTAGCTCGGTAATTTTTTAGATAGAGTTTTGTCTACACATGTTTAAATAAATGGATACACAATCTTGAAACATGTTAAAGATGCTAATGACCTATGGTTCCAAACCTTTTAAAGAGAATAACATTAAATTCTCAAGTGAACGTGCGGTGGGATATTTACCCGAGTCAAACAAGCCATTATTTAACCCATTTACATAAAGCTGACCTAACCATCATAGATGATTTTTAAGTGATTGATCATGCGTAACGGGCTATATTTTTGTAAGGAATGAGTTATTAATTGGGAGTCAACACTCAGTTAAAAATCCCCCGCCTCACCCTTTTCCCAACGATTGCTGAACTTGATATATAAAAACTATAAAGAGTTTACAATCCCTAAAAATTGTAAACACGTTTTTGAATTATCTCTCTCTACATTTGTGCATTGTGCATATCCATTTTAGATGTATACTTTTTTATTAAATATAAACTTCAGTTTTCATTTTCCCATCATCTCGTAAACATAAAAAGAGATAAAACACAAATAGATCACAACAAAATCAAAAATTTAGAGTTTATGTGTGGAAAGAATTTAAAGCAATAAAAAAATGTATGTAAATAAAATTTATTGACTCACCCCAAATGAACACAAAAATTTTGCTGTGCAAGTTTTGGAAATTCCACTAGATCAACCTATTAGCTCTGTATTTTTTTAGAAAGAGTTTTTCCTACACATGTTTAAATAAATGGATATTCATTCTTGAAACATGTTAAAGATGCAAATGACCTATGGATCAAAACCTTTTAAAGAGAATAACATTAAATTCTCAAGTGAACGTGCGGTGGCAAATTTACCCGAGTCAAACAAGCCATTATGTTACCCATTTACAAAAAGCTGACCTAACAATCAGAGATGATTTTAAAGTGATTTATCATGTGTAACGGGCTATATTTTTGTAAGAAATGAGTTATGAATTGGGAGTCAACACTCAATTAAAAATCCCCCGCCTCCCCGTTATCCCAACGATTGCCGAACTTGAATTATAAAACCTAAAATGAGTTGACAATCCCTAAAAATTATAAACACTTTTTGGAATTATCTCTCTCGGCATTTGTGCATTGTGCTTATACATTTTTTATTGATACTTTTTTCTTAAATATAAACTTGAATTTTCACTTTCCCATCATCTTGTAAACAAAAAAAGAGAAAAAAGGCAAATAGATAACAACAAAATTAAAATTTTATTGTTTATGTATAGAAAGAATTTAAAGAAACACAAAAATGTAAGTAAATAAATTTTTTCCACTCACGACAAATGAACACAAAAAATTTGCAATCCAAGTTTGGCAAATTCCACTAGATCAACCCAATAGCTCAGTAATTTTTAAGACAGAGATTTGTCTACACTTTTTTAAATAAATGGATACGCATTCTTGAAACATGTTAAAGATGCTAATCACCTATGGATCCAAACCTTTTAAACTGAAAAACATTAAATTCTCAAGTGAACGTGCGGTGGGATATTTACCCGAGTCAAACAAGCCATTATTTAACCCATTTACATAAAGCTGACATAACCATCATATATGATTTTAAAGTGATTGATCATGCGTAACGGGCTATATTTTTGTACAGAATGAGTTATGAATTGGGAGTCAACACTCAGTTAAAAATCCCCCACCTCCCCCTTTTCCCATTGATTGCTGAACTTGATATAGAAAAACTAAAAAGAGTTTACAATCCCTAAAAATTGTAAACACTTTTTTGAATTATCTTTCTCTACATTTGTGCATTGTGCATATCCATTTTAGATGTATACTTTTTTATTAAATATAAACTTCAGTTTTCATTTTCCCATCATCTCGTAAACAAAAAAAGAGAGAAAAGGCAAATTTTGGAAATTCCACTAGATCAACCCTATTAGCTCTGTATTTTTTTAGAAAGAGTTTTTTCTACACTTGTTTAAATAAATGGATATTCATTCTTGAAACATGTTAAAGATGCAAATGACCTATGGATCCAAACCTTTTAAAGAAAATAACATTAAA
This sequence comes from Aristolochia californica, assembly GCF_029961685.1. Taxonomy (NCBI): domain Eukaryota; kingdom Viridiplantae; phylum Streptophyta; class Magnoliopsida; order Piperales; family Aristolochiaceae; genus Aristolochia; species Aristolochia californica. Next base: position 18,532,368 of record NW_027182103.1, on the reverse strand, counting down.
TTCTCAAGTGAACGTGCGGTGGCATATTTACCCGAGTCAAACAAGCCATTATGTTACCCGTTTACAAAAAGCTGGCCTAACAATTCGAGATAATTTTAAAGTGATTTATCATGTATAATGGGATATATTTTTCTTCGGAATATGTTATGAATTGGGAGTCAACACTCAGTTAAAAATCCCCCGCATCCCCGTTTTCCCAATGATTGCCGAACTTGATATATAAAACCTGAAAAGAGTTTACAATCCCTAAAAATTATAAAGACTTTTTAGAATTATCTCTCTCTGCATTTGGGCATTGTGCTTATCTATTTTTTATGTATAATTTTTTCTTAAATATAAACTTGAGTTTTCACTTTCCCATCATCTTATAAACAAAAAAAGAGATAAACAGCAAATAGTACTAACAAAATTAAAATTTTATAGTTTATGTATAGAAAGAATTTAAAGCAACACAAAAAAGTAAGTAAATAAAAATTTTTCACTCACCACAAATGAACACAAAAATTTTGTAATCCAAGTTTGGCAAATTCCACTAGATCAAACCAATTAGCTCGGTAATTTTTAATACAGAGATTTTTCTACACATGTTTAAATAAATGGATACGCATTCTTGAAACATGTTAAAGATGCTAATGACCTATGGTTCCAAACCTTTTAAAGAGAATAATATTAAATTCTCAAGTGAACGTGCGGTGGGATATTTACCCGATTCAAACAAGCCATTATTTAACCCATTTACATAAAGCTGACCTAACCATCATGGATGATTTTGAAGAGATTGATCATGCGTAATGGGCTATATTTTTGTAAGGAATGAATAATGAATTGGGAGTCAACACTCAGTTAAAAATCCCCCGCCTCCCCCTTTTCCCAACGATTGCTAAACTTGATATATAAAAACAAAAAAAAGTTTACTATCCCTAAAAATTGTAAACGCTTTTTTGAATTATCTCTCTCTGCATTTGTGCATTGTGCATATCGATTTTAGATGTATACTTTTTTATAAAATATAAACTTCAGTTTTCATTTTCCCATCATCTCGTAAACAAAAGAAGAGATAAAAGGCAAATAGATCACAACAAAATCAAATTTTTTGAGTTTATGTATGGAAAGAATTTAAAGCAATAAAAAAATGTATGTAAAAAAAATTTATTCACTCACCCCAAATGAACACAAAAATTTTGCTTGGCAAGTTTGGGAAATTCCACTAGATCAACCCTATTAGCTCTGTATTTTTTTAGGAATAGTTTTTTCTACACATGTTTAAATAAATGGATATTCATTCTTGAAACATGTTAAAGATGCAAATGACCTATGGATCAAAACCTTTTAAAGAGAATAACATTAAATTCTCAAGTGAACGTGCGGTGGCATATTTACCCGAGACAAACAAGCCATTATGTTACCCATTTACAAAAAGCTAACCTAACAATCAGAGATGATTTTAAAGTGATTTATCATGTGTAACAGGCTATATTTTTTTAAGGAATGAGTTATGAATTGGGAGTCAATACTCAGTTAAAAATCCCCCGCCTCCCCGTTTTCCCAACGATTGCCGAACTTGATATATAAAACCAAAAAAGAGTTTACAATCCCTAAAAATTATAAACACTTTTTGGAATTATCTCTCTATGCATTTGTGCATTGTGCTTATCCATTTTTTATGTATACTTTTTTCTTAAATATAAACTTGAGTTTTCACTTTACCATCATCTTGTAAACAAAAAAAGAGATAAAAGGCAAATAGTAACAACAAAATTAAAATTTTATAGTTTATGTATAGAAAGAATTTAAAGCAACACAAAAATGTAAGTAAATAAAATTTTTTCACTCACCACAAATGAACACAAAAATTTTGCAATCCAAGTTTGGCAAATTCCACTAGATCAAAACTATTAGCTCTGTAATTTTTAAGACAGAGATTTGTCTACACATGTTTAAATAAATGGATACGCATTCTTGAAACATGTTAAAGATGCTAATGACCTATGGTTCCAAACCTTTTAAAGAGAATAACATTAAATTCTCAAGTGAACGTGTGGTGGGATATTTACCCGTGTCAAACAAGCCATTATTTAACCCATTTACATAAAGCTGACCTAACCATCATGGATGATTTTAAAGTGATTGATCAAGCGTAACGGGCTATATTTTTGTAACGAATGAGTTATGAATTGGGAGTCAACACTCAGTTAAAAATCCCCCGTCTCCCCCTTTTCCCAACGATTTCTGAACTTGATTTTTAAAAACAAAAAAGAGTTTACAATCCCTAAAAATTGTAAACACTTTTTTGAATTATCACTCTCTACATTTGTGCATTGTGCATATCCATTTTAGATGTATACTTTTTTATTAAATATAAACTTCAGTTTTCATTTTCCCATCATCTCGTGAACAAAAAAAGAGATAAAAGGCAAATAGATCACAACAAAATCAAAATTTTTGAGTTTATGTATGGAAAGAATTTAAAGCAATAAAAAATGTAAGTAAATAAAATTTATTCACTCACCACAAATGAACATAAAAATATTGCTATCCAAGTTTGGGAAATTCAACTAGATTAACCCTATTAGCTCAGTATTTTTTAAGACAGAGATTTGTCTACACATGTGTAAATAAATGGATACGCATTCTTGAAACATGTTAAAGATGCAAATGACCTATGGATCCAATCTTTTTAAAAACAATAACATTAAAATCTCAAGTGAACTTGCGGTGGGAAATATACCCGAGTGAAACAAGCCATTATTTTACCCATTTACATAAAGTTGACCTAACGATCATAGATGATTTTACATTGATTTTTCATGCATAACGGGCTATATTTTTGTAAGGAATGAGTTATGAATTGGGAGTCAACACTCAGTTAAAAATCCCCCGCGTCCCCCTTTTCCCAACGATTGTCGAACTTGATATATAAAAACTAAAAAAATTTACAATCCCTAAAATTTATAAATATTTTTTGGAATTATCTCTCTCTACATTTGTGCATTGTGCATATCCATTTTAGATGTATACTTTTTTCTTAAATATAAATTTGAGTTTTCACTTTGCCACCATCTCGTAAACAAAAAAAGAGATAAAAGGCAAATAGATTTTAGAGTTTATGTATGGAAAGAATTTAAAGAAATAAAAAAATGTAAGTAAATAAAATTTATTCACTCACCACAAATGAATACAAAAATTTTGCTATCCAAGTTTGGGAAATTCTACTAGATCAACCCTATTAGCTCTGTATTTTTTTAGAAAGAGTTTTCTCTACACATGTTTAAATAAATGGATATGCATTCTTGAAACATGTTAAAGATGCAAATGACCTATGGATCCAACCCTTTTAAAGAGAATAACATTAAATTCTCAAGTGAACGTGCGGTTGGATATTTAACCGAGTCAAACAAGCCATTATGTTACCCATTTACAAAAAGCTGACCTAATAATCTAGATGATTTTAAAGTGTTTTATCATGCGTAATGGGCTATTTTTTGTAAGGAATGAGTTATGAATTGGGCGTCAACACTCCGTTAAAATTCCCCGCCACCCCCTTTTCTTAACGATTGCCGAATTTCATATATAAAAACTAAAAAGAGTTTACAATCCCTAAAAATTATAAACACTTTTTGGAATTATCTCTCTATGCATTTGTGCATTATGCTTATCCATTTTTTATGTATACTTTTTTCTTAAATATAAATTTGAGTTTTCACTTTCCCATCATCTCGTAAACAAAAAAAGAGATAGAAGGCAAATAGATCAATAAAAAATAAAAATTTTAGAGTTTATGTATGGAAAGAATTTAAAGCAATAAAAAAATGTATGTAAATCAAATTTTTTCACTCACTACAAATGAACACAAAAATTTTGTTATCCCAGTTTGGGAAATTCCACTAGATCAACACTATTAGCTAGGTATTTTTTTAGAAAGAGATTTTTTTACACATGTTTAAATAAATGGATATGCATTCTTGAAACATGTTATAGATGCAAATGACTTATGGATCCAAACGTTTTGAAGAGAATAACATTAAATTCTCAAGTGAACGTGCGGAGGGATATTTACCTGAGTCAAACAAGACATTATTTTACCCATTTACAAAAAGCTGATCTATCGATCATTGATGATTTTAAAGTGATTTTTCATGTGTAATGGGCTATATTTTTTTAAGGAATGAGTTATGAATTGGGAGTCAACACTCAGTTAAAAATCCCCCGCCTTCCCCTTTTCCCAACGATTGTCGAACTTGATATATAAAAACTAAAAAGAGTTTACAATCCCTAAAACTTGTAAACACCTTTTGGAATTATCTCTCTCTAAATTTGTGCATTGTGCATATCCATTTTAGATGTACACTTTTTCTTTAATATAAAATTGAGTTTTCATGTTCCCATCATCTCGTAAACAAAAAAAGAGATAAAAGGCAAATAGATCAGAAAAAAATGAAAATTTTAGAGTTTATGTATGGAAAGAATTTAAAGCAATGAAATTAATGTAAGTAAATAAAATTTATTCACTCACCACAAATGAACACAAAAATTTTGCTATCCAAGTTTGGGAAATTCCACTAGATCAACACTATTAGCTCGGTATTTTTTTAGATAGAGATTTTTCTACACATGTTTAAATAAATGGATATGCATTCTTGAAACATGTTAAAGATGCAAATGACCAACGGATCCAATCCTTTTAAAGAGAATAACATTAAATTCTCAAGTGAACTTGCGGTGGGATATTTACCCGAGTCTAACAAGCCATTATTTTACCCATTTACATAAAGCTGACCTAATGATGATAGATGATTTGAAATTTATCATGCATAACGGGCTATATTTTTGTAAGGAATGAGTTCTGTATTGGGTGTCAACACTCGGTTAAAAATCCCCCGCCTCCCCCTTTTCCCAACGATTGCCGAACTTGATATATAAAAACTAAAAAGAGTTTACAATCCCTAAAAATTATAAGCACTTTTTGGAATTATCTCTCTCTACATTTGTGTGTTGTGCATATCCATTTTAGATGTACACTTTTTTCCTTAAATGAACACAAAATTTTGCTATCCAAGTTTAGGAAATTGCACTAGAACAACCCTATTAGCTCGGTATTTTTTTAGAAAGAGATTTTTTTACACATGTTTAAATAAATGGATATGCATTTTTGAAACATGTTATAGATGCAAATGACCTATGGATCCAAATGTTTTAAAGAGAATAACATTAAATTCTCAGGTGAACGTGCGGAGGGATATTTACCCGAGTCAAACAAGCCATTATTTTACCTATTTACAAAAGGCTGACCTATCGATCATTGATGATTTTAAAGTGATTTATCATGTGTAACGGGCTATATTTTTTTAAGGAATGAGTCATGAATTGGGAGTCAACACTCAGTTAAAAATCCCCCGCCTTCCCCTTTTCCCAACGATTATCGAACTTGATATATAAAAACTAAAAAGAGTTTACAATCCCTAAAACTTGTAAACACTTTTGGGAATTATCTCTCTCTAAATTTGTGCATTGTGCATATCCATTTTAGATGTATACTTTTTTCTTTAATATAAAATTGAGTTTTCACTTTCCCATCATCTCGTAAACAAAAAAAGAGATAAAAGGCAAATAGATCAGAAAAAAAATGAAAATTTTAGTGTTTATGTATGGAAAAAATATAAAGCAATGAAAAAATGTAAGTAAATAAAATATATTCACTCACCACAAATGAACACTAAAATTTTGTTATCCAAGTTTGGGAAATTCCACTAGATCAACACAATTAGATAGGTATTTTTTTAGAAAGAGATTTTTTCTACACATGTTTAAATAAATGGATATGCATTCTTGAAACATGTTAAAGATGCAAATGACCTATGTATCCAAACGTTTTAAAGAGAAAAACATTAAATTTTCAAGTGAACTTGCGGAGAGATATTTACCCGAGTCAAACAAGCTATTATTTTACCCATTTACAAAAAGCTGACCTATCGATCATAGATGATTTTAAAGTGATTTATCATGTGTAACGGGCTATATTTTTTTAACGAATGAGTTATGAATTTGGAGTCAACACTCAGTTAAAAATCCCCCGCCTTCCCCTTTTCCCAATGATTGCCGAACTTGATATATAAAAACTAAAAAGAGTTTACAATCCCTAAAACTTGGAAACACTTTTGGGAATTATCTCTCTCTAAATTTGTGCATTGTGCATATCCATTTTAGATGTATACTTTTTTCTTTAATATAAAATTGAGTTTTCACTTTCCCATCATCTTGTAAACAAAAAAAGAGATAAAAGGCAAATAGATCAGAAAAAAAATGAAAATTTTATTGTTTATGTATGGAAAAAATATAAAGCAATGAAAAAATGTAAGTAAATAAAATTTATTCACTCCCCACAAATGAACACAAAAATTTTGCTATCCAAGTTTGGGAAATTCCACTAGATCAACACTATTAGATCGGTATTTTTTTAGAACGAGATTTTTCTACACATGTTTAAATAAATGGATATGCATTTTTGAAACATGTTAAAGATGCAAATGACCTATGGATCCAAACGTTTTAAAGAGAATAACATTAAATTCTCAAGTGAACGTGCGGAGGGATATTTACCCAAGTCAAACAAGCCATTATTTTACCCATTTACAAAAAGCTGACCTAACGATCATAGATAATTTTAAAGTGACTTATCATGCGTAACGGGCTATAGTTTTGTAAGGAATGAGTTATGAATTGGGAGTCAACACTCAGTTAAAAATCCCCCGCCTTCCCCTTTTCCCAACGATTGCCGAACTTGATATATAAAAACTAAAAAGAGTGTACAATCCCAAAAATTTGTAAACACCTTTTGGAATTATCTCTCTCTAAATTTGTGCATTGTGCATATCCATTTTAGATGTACACTTTTTTCTTTAATATAAAATTGAGTTTTCATGTTCCCATCATCTCGTAAACAAAAAAAGAGATAAAAGGCAAATAGATCAGAAAAAAATGAAAATTTTAGAGTTTATGTATGGAAAGAATTTAAAGCAATGAAATTAATGTAAGTAAATAAAATTTATTCACTCACCACAAATGAACACAAAAATTTTGCTATCCAAGTTTGGGAAATTCCACTAGATCAACACTATTAGCTCGGTATTTTTTTAGATAGAGATTTTTCTACACATGTTTAAATAAATAGATATGCATTCTTGAAACATGTTAAAGATGCAAATGACCAACGGATCCAATCCTTTTAAAGAGAATAACATTAAATTCTCAAGTGAACTTGCGGTGGGATATTTACCCGAGTCTAACAAGCCATTATTTTACCCATTTACATAAAGCTGACCTAACGATGATAGATGATTTTAAATTTATCATGCGTAACGGGCTATATTTTTGTAAGGAATGAGTTCTGTATTGGGTGTCAACACTCGGTTAAAAATCCCCCGCCTCCCCCTTTTCCCAACGATTGCCGAACTTGATATATAAAAACTAAAAAGAGTTTACAATCCCTAAAAATTATAAGCACTTTTTGGAATTATCTCTCTCTACATTTGTGTGTTGTGCATATCCATTTTAGATGTATACTTTTTTCTTTAAATGAACACAAAATTTTGCTATCCAAGTTTAGGAAATTGCACTAGAACAACCCTATTAGCTCGGTATTTTTTTAGAAAGAGATTTTTCTACACATGTTTAAATAAATGGATATGCATTCTTGAAACATGTTAAAGATGCAAATGACCTATGGATCCAAACCTTTTAAAGAGAATAACATTAAATTCTCAAGTGAACGTTTGGTGGGATATTTACCCGAGTCAAACAAGCCATTATTTTACCCACTTACATAAAGCTGACCTAACGATCATAGATGGTTTTAAATTGATTTATCATGCGTAACGGGCTATTTTTTTTAACGAATGAGTTATGAATTGGGAGTCAACACTAAGTTAAAAATCGCATGCCTCCCCCTTGTCCCAACAATTGCCGAACTTGATATATAAAAACTAAAAAAAGTTTACAATCCCTAAAAATTATAAACAATTGTGCATTGTGCATATCCTTTTTAGATGTATACTTTTTTCATAAATATAAACTTGATTTTTCACTTTCCTTTCATCTCGTAAACAAAAAAAAAAGATAAAAGGTAAATAGATCACAACAAAATGAAAATTTTAGAGTTTATGTATGGAAAGAATTTAAAGTAATAAAAAAATGTAATTAAATAAAATTTAGTCACACACCACAAATGAACACAAAAGTTTTGTTATCCAAGTTTGGGAAATTCCACTAGATCAACCTAAATAGCTCGGAATTTTAAGAAATAGATATTTCTACACATGTTTTAAAAAATGGATATGCATGCTTGAAACATGTTAAAGATGTTAAGGACCTATGGATCCAATCCTTTGAAAGTGAATAACATTAAATTCTCAAGAGAGCCATTATTTTGACCATTTTGAAAAAGTTGACCTAACAATCATAGATGACTGTAAAATGATTTATCATGCGTAACGGGCTATATTTTTTTAAGGAATGACTTATGGATTGCGAGTCAACACTCAGTTAAAAATCCCCTGCCTCCCCCATTTCCCGACGATTGCAAAACCTAATATATAAAAACTAAAAGAGTTTACTATCCCTAAGAATTATAGACACTTTTAGAAATTATCTCTCTATACATTTTTGCATTGGGCATATCCTTTTTTTATGTAAACTTTTTTCTTAAATCAAGACTTGAATTTTCACTTTCCCTTCATATCGTAAACAAAAAAAGAGATAAAAGGAAAATAGATCACGACAAATTGAAAATTTTAGAGTTTATGTATGGAAAGAATTTTAAAAAATAAACAAATGTAAGTAAAGAAAATTTATTCACTCACCACAAATGAACACAAAAATTTTGTTATCCAAGTTTGGGAAATTCTACTTGTTCAACCCAAATAGCTCGGAATTTTTTAAGAAATAGATTTTTCTTCACCTATTTTAAAAAATGGATATGCAAGCTCCAAACATGTTAAAGATGTAAATGATTTATGGATCAAAACCTTTTAAAGAGAACAACATTAAATTTTCAAGTGAACGTGCGATGCGATATTTGCTTGAGTCAAAGAAGCCATTATTTTGCCTATTTACAAAAAGTTGACCTAACGATCATAGATGATTGTAAAGTGATTTAACTTGCACAACGAGCTATATTCTTTTAAGGAATGACTTATGGATTGGGAGCCAACACTCATTTAAAAAGCCCCGCCTCCTCCTTTTCCCAACGATTACAGAACCTGATATATAAAAACTAAAAAGAGTTTACAATCCCCAAAAATTACAGACACTTGTTGGAATTATCTCTCTCTACATTTGTGCATCGTGCATTTCCATTTTAGATGTATACTTTTTTCATAAATCAAAACTTGAGTTTTCACTTTTCCTTAATCTCGTAAATAAAAAATAAAGATAAAAGACATATAGATCACAAGAAAATGAAAATTTTAGAGTTTATGTATGGAAAGAATTTAAAGCAATAAAGTAAATGTAAGTAAAGAAAATTTATTCACACACCACAAATGAACACAAAAGTTTTGTTATCCAAGTTTGGGAAATTCCACTAGATCAACACTAATAGCTCGGTATTTTATAAGAATGAGATTTTTCTACATATGTTTTAATAATTGGATATGCATGGTTGAAACATGTTAAAGATGCTAATGACCTATGGATCCAAACCTTTTAAAGAGAATAACATTAAATTCTGAAGTGTGTGGTGGGATATTTACCAGAGTCAAACAAGCCATTATTTTACCCATTTACAAAAAGCTAACCTAACGATCATAGATGATTTTAAAGTGATTTTTCATGCATAACGGGGTATGTGTTTGAAAGGAATGACTTATGGATTGGAAGTCAACACTCAGTTAAAAATCCCCTGCTACCCCCTTTTCTCGACGATTGTCGAACCTGATATATAAAAACTTAAAAGTGTATACAATCCCAAAATATAATAAACACTTTTTGGAATTATATCTCTCTACATTTTTGAAAAGTTCATTTCCATTTTAGATGTATACTTTTTTCTTAGATCAAAACTTGAGTTTTCAGTTTCCCTTCATCTAGTAAACAAAAAAAAGAGATAAAAGGCAAATAGATCACAACAAAATGAAAATTAGAGTTTAAATATGGAAAGAAATTAAAGCAATAAACAAATGTAAGTAATGAAAATTTATTCATGCACCACAAATGAACACAAAAGTTTTTTTATCCAAGTTTGGGAAATTCCACTAGTTCAACCCTAGTAGCTCGGAATTTTATAAGAAAGATATTTTTCTACACATGTTTTAAAAAAAATGTATGTGCATGCTCGAAACATGTTAAAGATACAAATAACCTATGGATCAAAACCATATGGATCCAAAATTTTAAAGTGAATGACATTAAATTCTCAAGTGAAGGTGCGATGGGATATTTACCCAACTCAAACAAGCCATTATTTTGCCCATTTACAAAAAGCTGACCTAAAAATCATAGATGATTGCAAAGTGATTTATCATGCGTAAAGGGCTATATTTTTGTAAGGAATGAGTTATGAACTTGGATTCAATTGAGCAACTCAAACAAGCCATTATTTTGCCCATTTACAAAAAGCTGACCTAAAAATCATAGATGATTGCAAAGTGATTTATCATGCGTAAAGGGCTATATTTTTGTAAGGAATGAGTTATGGACTTGGATTCAACACTCAGTTAAAAATCCCCGCCTCCCCCTTTACAATCCCTAAAAATTATAGACACTTTTTGGAAATATCTCTCTCTAAATTTGTGCATTGTGCATTTCTATTTTGGATGTATAATTTTTTAATAAATCAAAACTTGAGTTTTCACTATCCCTTCATGTCGTAAACAAAAAAAGAGATAAAAGGAAATAGATCACAATAAAATGAAAATTTTATAGTTTATGTATGGAAAGAATTTAAACCAATAAACAAATGTAAGTAAAGAAAATTTAACCACACACCACAAATGAACACAAAATTTTTGTTTTTGGGAAATTCCACTAGTTCAACCCTAATAGCTCGGAATTTTATATGAAAACGATTTTTCCACACATGTTTTAAAAAATGGATATGCATGCTTGAAACATTTTAAAGATGCAAATTACCTATGGATCCAAACCTTTTAAAGAGAATAACATTAAATTCTCAAGTGAACGTTCGGTGGGATATTTACCAGAGTTAAGCAACCCATTATTTTGCCCATTTACAAAAATCTGACCTAATGATCATAGATGATTGTAAAGTTATTTAGCATGTGTAACGGGCTATATTTTTTTTTTGGAATGACTTATGGATTGAGAGTCAACTCTATGTTAAAAATCCCCCACTTCCCCCTTTTCCAGACGATTGCAGAACCTGATATATAAAAACTTAAACGAGTTTACAATCCCTAAAAATTATAGTCACTTTTAGGAATTATCTCTCTCTACATTTGTGCATTGTGCATTTCCGTTTTAGATATATACTTTTTTCTTAAATCAAAACCATACTTTTCACTTTCCCTTCATCTTGTAAACAAAAAAAGAGATAAAAGGCAAATAGATCACAACAAAATGATAATTTTGGAGTTTATGAATGGAAAGAATTTAAAGCAATAAATAAATGTAAGTAAAGAAAATTTATTCAAACACCAAAAATGAACACAAAAGTTTTTTTATCCAAGTTTGGGAAATTCGAGTAGTTCAACCCTAATAACTCGGAATTTTATAGGAAAAAGATTTTTCTACACTTGTTTTAAAAAATGGATATGCATGCTTGAAACATGTTAAAGATTTAAATGACCTATGGATCCAAACCTTTTAAAGATAATAACATTAAATTCTCAAGTGAACGTGCGGTGGGATATTTACTCGAGTTAAATAAGCCATTGTTTTGCCTATTTACCAAAAGCTGACCAAACGATCATAGATGATTGTAAAGTGATTTTTCATGCTTAACGGGATATATTTTTGTAAGGATTGACTTATGGATTGGGAGTCAACAATAACAAATGTAAGTAAAGAAAATTTATTCACACACCGCAAATGAACACAAAAGTTTGTTATCCAGGTTTTGGAAATTCTACTTGCATAACCCTTATAGCTCGGAATTTTATAAGAAAGAGATTTTTCTACACATGTTTTAAAAAATGGATATGCATGGTTGAAACTTGTTAAAGATGCAAATGACCTATGGATCCAAACCTTTTAAATAGAATAACATTAAATTCTGAAGTGAACGTGCGGTGGGGTATTTACAAAAGTCAAACAAGACATTATTTTACCCATTTACAAAAAGTTGAACTAACGATCATATGTGATTGTAAAGTGATTTATCATGCATAACACGCTATATTTTTGTAAGGTATGACTAATGGATTGTGAGTCAACTCTCAGATAAAAATCCCCCACCTACCCCTTTTCCCAACGATTGCATAACCTGATATAAGAAAACTAAAAAGAGTTTACAATCCCAAAAAATTACAAACACTTTTTGGAATTATCTCTATCCACATTTGTGCATTGTGCATTTCCATTTTAGATGTGTACTTTTTTCTTAAATCAAAACTTGAGTTTTCACTTTCCCTTCATCTCGTAAAAAAAAAAAGACATAAACGACAAATAGATCTGAACAAAATGAAAATTTTAGAGTTGAAGCATGGAAAGAATTCAAAGCAATAAATAAATTTAAGAAAAGAAAATTTATTCACACACCACAAATGAACACAAAAGTTTTGTTATCCAAGTTTGGTAAATTCCAATAGTTCATCCCAAACAGCTCGGAATTTTATAAGAAAGAGATTTTTCTACACATGTTTTAAAAAACGGATATGCATGCTTGAAACATCTTAAAGATGCAAATGACCGATGGATAAAAACCTTGTAAAGAGAATAACACGAAATTCTCAAGTGAACGTGTGGTGGGATATTTACCCTAGTCAATCAAGCCAATATTTTCCTCATTTACAAAAATCTGACATAACGATCATAGATGATTGTAAAGTGATTTTAAGTTGCGCAACGGGCATCTTTTTTTGTAAGAAATTACTTATGGATTGGGAGTCAACACTCAGTTAAAAATCCCACGCCTCCCCTTTTCCCAACGATTGTAGAACCTAATATATAAAACATAAAAAGAGTTTACAATCCCTAAAAATTCCAGACACTTTTTGGAATTATCACTCTCTAGATTTGTGCATTGTGCATTTCCATTTTAGATGTAAACTTTTTTCTTAAATCAAAACTTGAGTTTTCCCTTTCTATTAATCTCATAAACCAAAAAAAGAGATAAAAGGAAAATAGATCACAACAAAATGAAAACTTTAGAGTTGATGTAGGGAAAGAATTTAAAGCAATAAATAAATGTATGAAAAGAAAATTTATTCACACACCACAAATGAAATCAAAAGTTTTGTTATCCAAGTTTGGGAAATTCCACTAGTTCAACCCTAATAGCTCGGAATTTTATAAGAAAGAGATTTTTCTACACATGTTTTAAAAAATGGATATGCATACTTGAAACATGTTAAAAATGAAAATCACCTATGGATCCAAACCCGAGTCAAACAAGCCATTATTTTTCCCATTTACAAAAAGCTGGTCTAATGATCATAGATGATTTTAAAGTGATTTAACATGCGTAAAGGGCTATATTTTTTATGGAATGACTTATGGATTGGGTGTCAACACTCAGTTAAAAATCCCTAGCCTCCCCCTTTTCCCGACGATTGCAGAACCTGATATATAAAAACTAAAAAGAGTTTACAATCCCTAAAAATTACAGAAACTTTTTGGAATTATCTCTCTCTGCATTTGTGCTATGTGCATTTCCATTTTAGATTTATGCTTTTTTCTTAAATCAAAACTTGAGTTTTCACTTTCCCTTCATCTCGTAAACAAAACAAAAAGAGATAAAAGGCAAATAGGTCACAACAAAATGAAAATTTTAGAGTTGATGTATGAAAATAATTTAAAGCAATAAAAAAATGTATGTAAAGAACATTTATTTATACAACACAAATGAACACAAAAGTTTTGTTATCCATGGTTGGGAAATTCCACTTGTTCAACCCTAATAGCAAAGAATTTTCTAAGAAAGAGATTTTTCTACTCATGTTTTAAAAAATTGATATGCATGCTTCAAACATGTTAAAGATGCGAATGACCTAAGGATCCAAACCTTTTCAAGAGAATAATATTAAATTCTCAAGTGAAGGTGCGGTGGGATATTTACCCGAGTCAAACAAGCCATTCTTTTGCCCATTTAAAAAAAGTTGACCTAACGCTCATAGAAGATTGCAAAGTGATTTATCATGTGTAACGGGCTATATTTTTGTAAGCAATGACTAATGGATTGGGAGTCAACACGTAGTTAAAATCCTCTGCCTCCCCTTTTCATGATGATTGCAGAACCTGATATATAAAAACTAAAAAGAGTTTACAATCCCTAAAAATTACATGCACTTTTTGGAATTATCTCTCTCTACATTTGTGCATTTTGTATTTCTATTTTAGAAGTATACTTTTTTCTTCAATAAAAACTTGAGTTTTCACTTTCTGTTCATCTCGTAAACAAAAAAAAGAGATAAAAGGCAACTAGATCACAACAAAATGAAAATTTTAGAGTTGATGTATGGAAAGAACTTTAAGCAATAAAAAAAATGTAAGTAAAGAAAATTTATTCACACAAAAAAATGAACACAAAAGTTTTGTTATCCATGTTTGGGAAATTCCTCTAGTTCAACCCTAATAGCTCAAAATTTTATAGGAAAGAGATTTTTCTACACATGTTTTAAAAAATGGATATGCATGCTTGAAACATGTTAAAGATGCAAATGACCTTTGGATCCAAACCTTTTAAAAAGAATAACATTAAATTCTCAAGTGAACGTGCGGTGGGATATTTACGCGAGTCAAACAAGCCATTATTTTGGCCATTTACAAAAAGCTGGCCTAACGATCATAGATGATTGTAAAGTGATTTATCATGCGTAACGGGCTATAATTTTGTAAGGAATGACTTATGGATTGGGTGTCAACACTAAGTTAAAAATCCCCCGCCTCCGCCTTTTCGTGACGATTGCAGAACCTGATATATAAAAACTAAAAAGAGATTACAATGCCTAAAAATTACAGACACTTTTTGGAATTATCTCTCTCTAAATTTTTGCATTATGCATTTATATTTTAGATGTATTCTTTTTTCTTTAATCAAAACTTGAGTTTTCATTTTCCCTTCATCTCGTAAACAAAAAAAAGAGATTAAAGGCAAACAAATCACAACAAAATGAAAATTTTAGAGTTTATGTATGGAATGAATTTAAAGCAATAAACAAATGTAAGTAAAGAAAATTTATTCACACACCACAAATTAACACAAATGTTTTGTTATCCATGTTTGGGAAATTCTACTTGTTCAACCCTAATAGCTCAGAATTTTATATGAAAGAGATTTTTCTACACATGTTTTAAAAAATGCATATGGATGCTTCAAACATATTAAAGATACAAATGACCAATGGATCCACACCATTTAAAGAGAATGACATTAAATTCTCAAGTGAAGGAGCGGTGGGATATTTACCCAAGTCAAACAAGCCATTATTTTGCCCATTTTCAAAAAGTTGACCCAACAATCATAAATGATTGCAAAGAGATTTATTCTGCATAACAAGCTATATTTTTTTAAGGAATGACTAATGGAATTGGTGTCAACACTCAGTTAAAAATCTCCCACCTCCCCTTCTTCCTGACGATTGCAGAACCTGATATATAAAAACTAAAAAGAGTTTACATGCCTAAAAATTACAGACACTTTTTGGAATTAACTCTCTCTACATTTGTGCATTGTGCATTTCCATTTTAGATGTATACTTTTTTCTTAAATCAAAACCTGAATTTTCACTTTTCCTTCATTACGTAAAAAAAAAAAGATAAAAAGGAAAATAGATCACAACAAAATGAAAATTTTAGAGTTTATGTATGGAAATAATTTATACCAATAAACAAATTAAGTAAAAAAATTTATTCACACACCACTAATGAACACAAAAGTTTTGTTATCCAAGTTTGGGAAATTCCACTAGTTCAACCCTAATAGCTCGGAATTTTATAGGATAGATATTTTTCTACATATGTTTTAAAAAATTGATATGCATGCTTGGAACGTGTTAAAGATGCAAATGACCAATGGATCCAAACCTTTTGAAGAGAATAACATTAAATTCTCAAGTGAACGTGCGGTGGGATATTTACCTGAGTCAAACAAGCCATTACTTTGTCCATTTACAAAAAGCTGGCCAAACGATCATAGATGATTGTAAAGTGATTTATCATGCATAACGGGCTATATTTTTGTAAGGAATGACTTATGGATTGGGTGTCAACACTCAATTAAAAATCCCCCACCTCCCCTTTTTCCCGACGATTGTAAAACCTGATATATAAAAACTAAAAAAAGTTTACAATCCCTAAAAATTACAGACACTTTTTGGAATTATTTGTCTCTACATTTGTGCATTGTGCATTTCCATTCTAGATGTAAACTTTTTTCTTAAATCAAAATTTGAGTTTTAACTTTCCCTTGATCTCGTAATTAAAAAAAAAGAGATAAAAGGAAAATAGATCACAACAAAATGAAAATTTTAGAGTTTATGTATGGAAAAAATTTAAAGCAATAAACAAATGTATGTAAATAAAATTTATTCACACACCCCAAATGAACACAAAAGTTTTGTTATCCATGTTTGGGAAATTCCACTTGTTCAACCCTTATGGCCCAAAATTTTGTATGAAAGAGATTTTTCTACACATGTTCTAAAAAATGGTTATGCCTACTTAAAACATGTTAAAGATGCAAATAACCTATGGATCCAAACATTTTAAAGAGTATAACATTAAATTCTCAAGTGAAGGTACGGTGGGATATTTACCCGAGTCAAACAAGCCACAATTTTGCCCATTTAAAAAAATCTGACCTAACAATCATAGATGATTTCAAACTGATTTATCATGTGTAATGGGCTATATTTTTTTAAGGAATGACTAATGGATTGGGAGACCACACTCATTCAAAAATCCACCGCCTCCACCTTTTCCTGACTATTGCAGAACCTGATAAATCAAAACTACAAAGAGATTACAATCCCTAAAAATTACAGACACTTTTTGGAATTATCTCTCTCTACATTTTTACTTTGTGAATTTCCATTTAAGATGTATACTTTTTTCTTAAATCAAAACTTGAGTTTTCACTTTCCCTTCATCTTGTAAACCAAAAAAAAAGATAAAAGGAAAATAGATCACAACAAAATGAGAATTTAAGAGTTTATGTATGGAAATAATTTAAAGCAATAAACGAATTAAAGTAAAGAAAATTTATTCACACACCCCAAATGAACACAAAAGTTTTGTTATCCAAGTTTGGGAAATTCCACTAGTTCAACCCTAATAGCTCAGAAATTTAGAAGAAAGATATTTTTCTTCACATGTTTTAAAAAATGTATGTTCATGCTTGAAACATGTAAATATACAAGTAACCTATGGATCCAAACCTTTTAAAGTGAATAACATTAAATTCTCAAGTGAAGGTGCGATGGAATATTTACCTGAGTCAAACAAGCCATTATTTTGCCCATTTAAAAAAAGCTGACCTAAATATCATAGATGATTGCAAAGTAATTTGTCATGCATGAAGGGCTATATTTTTCTAAGGAATGACTAATGGATTGGGAGTCAACACTCAGTTAAAAATCACCCGCCTCCCCCTTTTCCCGACTATTGTAAAACTTGATATATAAAAACTTAAAAGAGTTTACAATCCCTAAAAATTACAGACACTTTTTGGAATTATCTCTCCCTACATTTGTGCATTGTGCATTACCATTTTAGATGTATACTTTTTCTTAAATAAAAACTTGAGTTTTCACTTTCCCTTTTTCTCATTAAAAAAATGAGATAAAAGGCAAATAGATTTCAACAAAATGAAAATTTTAGAGTTTATGTATGGAAAAAATTTAAACCAATAACAAATTTAAGAAAAGAAAATTCATACACACACCACAAATGAACACAAAAGTTTTGTTATCCAAGTTTGAGAAATTCCACTAACTCAACAATAGTAGCTCGGAATTTTATTAGAAAGAGATTTTTCTACACATGTTTTAAATAATGGATATGCATGCTTGAAACATGTTAAAGATGCAAATGACCTATGGATCCAAACCTTTTAAAGTGAATAACATTAAATTCTCAAGTGAACGTGCGGTGGGAAATTTACTCGAGTCAAACAAGCCATTATTCTGCCCATTTACAAAAAGCTGGCGCAACGATCATAGATGATTGTAAAGTGATTTATCATGCGTAACGGGCTATAGTTTTTTAAGGAATGACTTATGGATTGGGTGTCCACACTCAGTTAAAAATCCCCCGCCTTCCCCTTTTCCCGACGATTGCAAAACCAGATATTTAAAAAGTAAAAAGAGTTTACAATCCCTAAAAATTACAGGCAATTTTTGGAATTATCTCTCTCTACATTTGTACATTGTGCATTTCAATTTTAGATATATACTTTCTTCTTAAATCAAAACTTGGGTTTTCACTTAGCCTTCATCTCGTAAACAAAATAAGAGATAAAAGGCAAATAGATCACAACAAAATGAAAATTTTAGAGTTTATGTATGGAGAGAATATATAATAATAAAAAATGTAAAAAAAAAAAAATTATTCACACATCTGAAATGAACACAAAAGTTTTGTTATCCAAGTTTGAGAAATTCGTCTAGTTCAACCCTAATAGCTCGGAATTTTATAAGAAAGAGATTTTTCTACACATGTTTTAAAACTTGTATATGCATGTTGGAAACATGTTAAATATGCAAATGACCTATGGATCCAAACCTTTTAAAGAGAATAACATTAAATTCTCAAGTGAATGTGCGGTGGGATATTTACCCGAGTCAAACAAGCCATTATTTTTCCCATCTACAAAAATCTAACCTAACGATCACATATGATTGTCATGTAATTTATCATGCATAACGGGCTATATTTTCATAAGGAATGACTTATGGATTGGGAGTCAAAACTCAGTTAAAAATCTCCCGCCTCCCCTTTTCCCGACGATTGCATAACCTGATATATAAGAACTAAAAAGAGTTTAAAATCCCAAAAAATTACAGGCACTTTTTGGAATTATCTCTCTCTACATTTGTGCATTGTGCATTTCCATTTCAGATGTATACTTTTTTCCTTAATTACCACTAGAGTTTTCACTTTCCCTTCATCTCGTAAACAAAAAAAAGAAGTAAAAGGCCAATAGATCACAACAAAACAAAAAATTTAGAGTTCATGTATGGAAAGAATTTAAAGAAATAAACAAATGTAAGTAAAGAAAATTTATTCACACACCACTAATCAACACAGAAGTTTTGCTATCCAAGTTTTGGAAATTCCACTAGTTCAACCCAAATAGCTCAGAATTTTATTAGAAAGAGATTTTTCTACACAAGTTTTAACAAAATGGATAGGTATGCTTGAAATATGTTAAAGATTAAAATGACCTGTGGATCTAAATCTTTTAAAGAGAATAACAATAAATTCTCAAGTGAACGTGCAGTGAGATATTTACCCAAGTCAAACAAGCCACTATTTTGCATATTTAAAAAAAGCTGACCTAACGATCATAGATGACTGTAAAGTGATTTATCATGTGTAACGAGCTATATTTTTGTAAGGAATGAGTTATGGATTTGGAGTCAACACTTAGATAAAAAAATACCTCGCCTCCCCTTTTCCCGATGATAACAGAACCTGATATATAAAAAATAAAAAGAGTTTACAATCCCTAAAAATTTTAGAATTATCTCTCTCTACATTTGTGCACTGTGCATTTCCATTTTAGATGTATAATTATTTTTTTAATCAAAACTTGAGTTTTCACTTTCCCTTCGTCTCTTAAATAAATAAAAAGACATAAAAAGCAAATAGATCACAACGAAATGAAAATTTTAGAGTTTATGTATGAAATGCATTTAAAGAAATTAAAAAATGTAAGTAAAGGAAATTTATTCACACACCACAAATGATCACAAAAGTTTTGTTATCCAAGTTTGAGAAATTCCAAAAGTTCAACCCAAATAGCTCGGAATTTTATTAGAATGAGATTCTTCTACACATGTTTTAAAAAATGGATATGCATGCTTGAAACTTGTTAAAAATGCAAATCACCTATGGATCCAAAACTTTTAAAGAAAATAACGTTCAATTCTCAAGTGAACGTGCGGTGGGATATTTAACCGAGTCAAACAAGCCATTATTTTGCCCATTTACAAAAAGTTGACCTAACGATCATAGATGATTGTAAAGTGATTGATCATGTGTAATGGGCTATATTTTTGTAAGGAATGTCTTATGGATTTGGAGTCAACGCTCAGTTAAAAATCCTCTGCCTCCCCTTTTCGTGACGATTGCAGAACCTGGTAAATAAAAACTAAAAAGAGTTTACAATCCCTAAAAATTACAGAGATTTTTTGGAATTATCTCTCTCTACATTTGTGCATTGTCCATTTCTATTTTAGATGTATGCTTTTTTATTAAATCAAAACTTGAGTTTTCACTTTCCCTTCATCTCGTAAACAAAAAAAAAGAGATAAAAAGCAAATAGATCAGAAAAAAATGAAAATTTTATAGTTTATATATGGAAATAATTTAAAGCAATAAACAAAAGTAAGTAAAGAAAATTTATTCACACACCACAAATGAACACAAAAGTTTTGTTATCCAAGTTTTGGAAATTCCACTAGTTCAAGCCTAATAGCTCGGAATTTTATAGGAAAGAGATTTTTCTTCACATGTTTTAAAAAATGGATATGCATGCTTGAAACATGTTAAAGATGCAAATTACCTATGGATCCAAACCTTTTAAAGAGAATAATGTTAAATTCTCAATTGAAGGTGCGGTGGGATATTTACCCGAGTCAAACAAGCCATTATTTCGCCCATTTACAAAAAGTTGACCTAATGATCATAGATGATGGAAAAGTGATTTATCATGCGTAACGGGCTATATTTTGTAAGGAATGACTTATGGATTTGGAGTTAACACTCTGTTAATAATCCCCTGCCTCCCCCTTTTCCTGGCGATTGAAGAACCTGATATATAAAAACAAAAAAGCGTTTACAATCCCTAAAAATTACAACCACTTTTTGGAATTATCTCTCTCTACATTTTAAATGTAAACTTTTTTCTTAAATTGAAACTTGAGTTTTCACTTTCCCTTCATCTTGTAAACAAAAAAAAGAGATCAAAAGGCAAATAGATCACAAAAAAATGAAAATTTTATAGTTTAAGTATGGAAAGAATTGAAAGCAATAAACAAATGTATTTAGTGAAGAAATTTGATTCACACACCACAAATGAACACAAAATTTTTGTTTTTGGCAAATTTCATTAGTTCAACCCTAATAGCATGGAATTTTATAAGAAAGAGATTGTTCTACACATGTTTTAAAAAAAGGATATGCATGCTTGAAACATGTTAAAGATGCAAATGACCTATGGATCCAAACCTTTTAAAGAGAATAACATTCAATTTTCAAGTGAACGTGCAGTGGAATATTAACTCTAGTCAAACAAGCCATTATTTCCCCTATTTACAAAAAGCTGATGTAACGATCATAGATGATTGTAAAGTGATTTAGCATGCGAAACGATCTATATTTATGTATGGAATTAATTATGGATTGACAGTCAACACTCGGTTAAAAATCCCCCGCCTCGCCCTTTACCTGACGATTGAAGAACCTGATATATAAAAACTAAAAAGAGTTTACAAACCCTAAAAATTATAGACACTTTTTAGAATTATCTGCCTTTACATTTTTGCATTGTGCGTTTCCATTTTGGATGAATAGTTTTATCTTAAATCAAAACTTGAGTTTTCACTTTCCCTTCATCTTGTAAACAAAAAGAAGAGATAAAAAGCAAACAGATCACAACAAAATGAAAATTTTAGAGTTTATTGATGGAAATAATTTAAAGCTATGAAAAAATGTAATTAAAGAAAATTTATTCAAACACCACAAATGAACACAAAAGTTTTGTTATCCTAGTTTGGGAAATTCCACTAGTTCAATCCAAATAGCTCAAAATTTTATAAGAAAGAGATTTTTCTACACATATTTTAAAAAATAGATATGCATGCTCGAAACATGTTCAAGATGCAAATGACCTATGAATCCAATCCTTTTAAAGAGAATAACATTAAATTTTCAAGTGAACGTGTGGTGGGATTTTTACCTGAGTCATACAAGCCATTATTTTGCCCATTTACAAAAACTGACCTAACGATCATAGATGATTGGAAAGAGATTTATCATGCGTAATAGGCTATATTTTTGTAAGGAATGACTTATGGATTGGGATTCAACACTAAGTTAAAAATCCCCCGCCTCCCCCTTTTCCTGACAATTGAAGAACCTGATATATAAAAACTAAAAAGAGTTTACAACCCCTAAAAATTATCGACACTTTTTGGAATTATCTCTCTCTACATTTTTGTAATGTACGTTTCCATTTTAAATGTATACATTTTTCTTAAATAGAAACTTCAGTTTTCACTATCCCTCCATCCCGTAAACATTAAAAAGAGATAAAAGGCAAATAGATCACAAAAAAATGAAAATTTTAGAGTTGATGTATGGAAAGAATTTAAAGCAATAAACAAATGTAGGTAAAGAAAATTTATTCACACCCCACAAAAGAACACAAAAGTTTTGTTACCCAAGTTTGGGAAATTCTGCTAGATCAACCCTAAAAGCTCAGAATTTTATAAGAATGAGTTTTTTCTACTCATCTTTTAAAAAATTGATCAGCATGCTTGAAACATGTTAAAGATGCAAATGACCTATGGATCCAATCCTTTTAAAGAGAATAACATTAAATTTTCAAGTGAACGTGAGGTGGATATTTTCCCGAGTCAAATAAGCCATTATTTTGGCCTTTTACAAAAAGCTGACCTAACAATCATAGATGATTGTAAAGTGATTTATCATGCGTAATGGGCTATATTTTTGTAAGGAATGACTTATGGATTAGGAGTCAACACTCGGTTAAAAATCCTCCACCTCCCCCTTATCCTCGCCGATTGCAGAACCTGATATATAAAAACTAAATAGAGTTTACAATCCCTAAAAGTTACAGACACTTTTTGGAATTATCTCCCTCTAAATTTGTGCATTGTGCATTTCCATTTTAGATGTATACTTTTTTCTTAAATCAAAACTTGGGGTTTCACTTTCCCTTCATCTCGTAAACAAACCAAAGAGATAAAATGCAAATAGATCACAACAAAATGAAAATTTTAGAGTTGATGTATGGAATGAATTAAAAGCAATAAACTAAATTAAGTAAATCAAATTTTTTCACATTCCACACAAAAGTTTTGTTATCAAAGTTTGGGAAATTCCACTTGTTCAACCCTAATAGTTCGGAATTTTATATGAAAGAGATTTTTCTCCTCATGTTTTAAAAAATGGATATGCATGCTTGAAACATGTTAAAGATGCAAATCACCTATGGATCCAAACCTTTTAAAGAGAATAGCATTAAATTCTCAGGTGAACGTGCGGTGGGATATTTACCCGAGTCAAACAAGCCATTATTTTGCCCATTTACAAAAATCTGACCTAACGATCATATATGATTGTAAAGTGATTTAGCATGCGTAACGGCCTATATTTTTGTAAGGAATGACTTATGGATTGGGAGTCAACTCTCAGTTAAAAATCCCCCGCCTCCCCCTTTCCCTGACGATTGAAGAACCTGATATATAAAAACTAAAAAGTATTTACAATCCCTAAAAATTACAAACACTTTTTGGAATTATCTCTCTCTACATTTGTGCATTGTGCATTTCCATTTTAAATCTATACTTTTTTCTTAAATAGAAACTTGAGTTTTCACTTTCCCTTTATCTCGTAAACAAAAAAAAGAGATAAAAGGCTTATAGATCACAACAAAATAAAAAGTTTAGATTTTATGTATGGAAAGAATTTAAAGAAATAAACAAATGTAAGTGAAGAAAATTTATTCACACACCACAAATGAACACTAAAATTTTGTTATCCAAGTTTGGGAATTCCACTAGTTCAATCCTAATAGCTCAGAATTTTATAAGAAATAGATTTTTCCTCACATGTTTTAAAAAATGGATATGCATGCTTGAAACATGTTAAAGATGCAAATGACCTATGGATCCAAACCTTTTAAAGTGAATAATATTAAATTCTCTAGTGAACGTGCGGTGGAATATTAACTCTAGTCAAACAAGCCATTATTTCCCCTATTTACAAAAAGCTGACCTAAGGATCATAGATGATTGGAAAGTGATTTATCATGCGTAACGATCTATATTTTTTTAAGGAATGAATTATGGATTGGAAGTCAACACTCAGTTAAAAATCCCCCGCCTCCTTCTTTTCCTGACGATTGAAGAACTTGATATATAAAAACTAAAAAGTGTTTACAATCCCAAAAAATTACAAATACTTTTTGGAATTATCTCTCTCTACATTTGTGCATTGTGCATTTCCATTTTAAATATATACTTTTTTCTTAAATAGAAACTTGAGTTTTCACTTTCCCTTCATCTCGTAAACAAAAAAAAAAAGAGATAAAAGGCAAATAGATCACAACAAAATGAAAATTTTATAGTTTATGTATGGAAAAAATTTAAAGCAATAAACAAATGTAAGTAAAGAAAAGTTATTGACACATCACAAATGAACACTAAAGTTTTTTTTTCCAAGTTTGGGAAATTCCACTAGTTCAACCCCAATAGTTAGGAATTTTATAAGAAAGAGATTTTTTTACACATATATTAAAAAATTGATATGCATGCTTGAACCACGATAAAGATGCAATTGACCTACGGATCCAAACCTTTTAAAGAGAATAACATTACATTTTCAAGTGAATGTGCGGTGGGATATTTACCCAAGTCAAACAAGCCATTATTTTGCCCAATTACAAAAAGCTAACCTAACGATCATAGATGGTTGTAAAGTGATTTATCATGCATAACGGGCTATATTTTTTGTAAGAAATGACGTAAGGATTGGGAGTCAACACTCAGTTAAAAATCCCCAGCCTCCCCCATTTCCCGAAGATTGCAGAACCTGATATATAAAAACTAAGAAGAGTTTACAATCCCTAAAAGTTACAGACACTTTTAGGAATTATCTCTCTCTACATTTGTGTATTATGCATTTCCATTTTAGATGTATACTTTTTCTTAAATCAAAACGTGAGTTTTCACTTTTCCTTCATCTCATGAACAAAAAAAAGATATAAAAGGCAAATAGATCACAACAAAATGAAATTTTTAGAGTTTTTGTATGGAAAGAATTTAAAGTAATAAACAAATATAAGTAAAGAAAATTTATTCACACACCACAAATGAACACAAAAGTTTTGTTATTCAAGTTTTGGAAATTCCACTAGTTCAATCCCAATAGCTCTAAATTTTATAGGAAAAATATTTTTCTATACATGTTTTAAAAAATTGATATAAATGCTTGAAACATGTTAAAGATGGAAATGACCTATGGATCCAAACCTTTTAAAGAGAATAACATTAAATTCTCAAGTAAACGTGCGGTTGGATCTTTACCCGCGTGAAACAAGCCATTATTTTACCCATTTACAAAAAGCTAACCTGACGATCATAGATGATTGAAAAGTGATTTTACTTGTGTAACAGGCTATATTTTTGAAAGGAATGACTATGGATTGGGATTCAAAACTCAGTTAAAAATCCCCCACCTCCCCCTTTTCCCAATGATTACAGAACCATTTATATAAATACTAAAAAATGTTTACAATCCCTAAAAATTACAGAAACTTTTTGGAATTATCTCTCTCTACTTTTGTGCATTATGCATTTCCATTTTAGATGTATACATTTTTCTAAATCATAACTTGAGTTTTCACTTCCCCATCTTCTCGTAAATAAAAAAAAAGAGATACAAGGCAAATAGATCACAACAAAATGAAAATTTTAGAGTTTATGTATGCAAAGAATTTAAAGCAATAAACAAATGTAAGTACACAAAATTTATTCACACTCCACAAATGAACACAAAAGTTTTGTTATCCAAGTTTGGGAAATTCCACTAGTTGAACCCTAATAGCACGAAATTTTATAAGAAAGTGATTTTTCTACACTTGTTTTAGAAAATGGATATGCATGCTTGAAACATGTTAAAGATGCAAATGACCCATAGATCTTAACCTTTTAAAGAGAATAATATTAAATTCTCAAGTGAATGTGCAGTGGGAACAAGCCATTATTTTGCCTGTTTTAAAAAAGCTGACCTCACTATCATAGATGATTGTAAAGTGATTTATCATGCGTAATGGGCTATATTTTTGTAAAGAATGACTTATGGATGGGTGTCAACACTCAGTTGAAAATCCCCCTTTCCCCCTTTCCCCGATGATTGTAGAACCTGATATATAAATACTAAAAAGAGTTTACAATCCCTAAAAATTACAGACAAATTTTAAAATTATTTATCTCTACATTTTTGCATTGTGAATTTCCATTTTAGATGTATACTTTTTTCTTAAATAAAAAATTGAGTTTGCACTTTCCCTTTATCTCGCAAAAAAAAAAAGCGATAAAAGGCAAATAAATCTCAACAGAATTAAAATTTAAGAGTTTATGTATGGAAAGAATTTAAAGCAATAAACAAATGTAAGTAAAGAAAATTTATTCACACACCACAAATGAACACAAAAGTTATGTAATCCAAGTTGGGTAATTCCTCTACTTCAACCCTAATAGCTCGGAATTTTATAAGAAAGAGATTTTTCTAAACATGTTTTAAAAAAGGATATGCATGCTTGAAACATGTTAAAGATGCAAATGTCCTATGGATCCAAACCTTTTAAAGAGAATAACATTAAATTCTCAAGTGAACGTGTGGTGGGATATTTACCCAAGTCAAACAAGCCATTATTTTGCCCGTTTACAAAAAGCTGACCTAACGATCATAGATGATTGTAAAGTGATTTATCATGTGTAACGGGCTATATTTTTGCAAAGAATGACTTATGGATTGGGACTCAACACTAAGTTAAAAGTCCTCCACATCCCCCTTTCCCCGACGATTGCAGAACCTGATATATAAAATCTAAAAAAAGATTACAATCCCTAAAATTTATGAACTCGTTTTGGAATCATCTATCTCTACATTTGTGCATTGTGAATTTCCAATTTAGATGTATAGTTTTTTCTTAAATCAAAACTCGAGTTTTCACTTTCCCTTCATCTCGCAAACAAAAAAAAGAGATAAAAAGCAAATACATCTCAAAAAAATGAAAATTTTAGATTTTATGTATGGAATAATTTAAAACAATAATCAAATGTAAGTAAAGAAAATTTATTCACACACCACAAATGAACACAAAATTTTTGTTATCCAAGTTTGGGAAATTCCACTAGTACAAGCCTAATGGCTCGGAATTTTAAAAGAGAGATATTTTTCTACACATGTTTTAAAAAATGGATATGCATGCTTGAAACATGTTAAAATTGCAAATGGCTTACGGATTCCAAACCTTTTAAAGAGAATAACATTAAATTCTCAAGTAAACATGCAGTGGCATATTTACCCGAGTCAAACAAGCCATTATTTTGCCCATTTACAAAAAGTTGACCTGACGATCATATATGATTGTAAAGTGATTTATCATGCATAACGGGCTATATTTTTATAAGGAATGACTTGTGGATTGGGAGTCAACACTCAGTTAAAAATCCCCAGCCTCCTCCTTTTCCTGACGATTGCAGAACTTGATATATAAAAACTAAAAAGAGTTTACGATCCCCAAAAATTATAGACACTTTTTGGTATTATATGTCTCTACATTTGTGCAGTGTGCATTTCAATTTTAGATGTATACTTTTTTCTTAAATCAAAACATGAAATTTCACTTTGCCTTCATCTCGCATACAACAAAAAAAGAGATTAAAGGCAAATACATCTCAGAAAAATGAAAATTTTAGAGTTTATGTATGGAAAGAATTTAAAGCAATAAACAAATGTAAGTAAAGAAAATTTATTTACACACCACAAATGAACATAAAATTTTTGTTATCCAAGTTTGGGTAATTCCAGTAGTTCAACCCTAATAGCTCGGAATTTTATAAGAAAGAGATTTTTCTTCATATGTTTTAAAAAATGGATATGCATGCTTCAAACATGTTAAAGACGCAAATGACCTATCGATCCAATCCTTTACAAGAGAATAACATTAAATTCTCAAGTGAACATGCGATGGGATATTTACCCGAGTCAAACAGGCCATTATTTAGCCCATTTACAATAAGCTGACCTTACAATCATAGATAATTGTAAAGTGATTTATCATGCGTAACGGGCTATATTTTTGTAACGAATGACTTATGGCCTCCCCCTTTCCCGACGATTGCAGAACATGATATATAATAACTAAAAAGAGTTTACAATCCCTCAAAATTACAGAAACTTTTTGGAATTATCTCTCTCTAAATTTGTGCATTTTTAATTTCCATTTTAGATGTATACTTTTATCTTACATCAAAACTTGAGTTTTCACTTTTCCTACATCTCACAAAATAAAAATAAAAAGATAAAAGGCAAAATAGATCACAACAAAATGAAAATATTAGAGTTTATGTATGGAATAATTTAAAGCAATAAAAAAATGTAAGTGAAGAAAATTTATTCACACACCACAAATGAACATAAAAGTTTTTTTATCCAAGTTTGGGAAATTCCACGAGTTCAACCCTAATTGCTCGGAATTTTATAAGAAAGAGATTTTTCTACACATGTTTAAAAAATGGATTTGCAGTAATGAAACATGTTAAAGAAGAAAATGGCCTATGGATCCAAACCTTTTCAAGAGAATAACATTAAATTCTGAAGTGAACATGTGGTGGGATATTTACCCAGGTCAAACAAGCCATTATTTTGCCTATTCAAAAAAAGCTGACCTAACGATAATAGATGATTGTAAAGTGATTTATCATGCATAACGGGCTATATTTTTGAAAGGAATGACTTATGGATTGGGACTCAACACTCACTCAAAAATCCCCACCTCCCCCTTTTCCTGACGATTGCAGAACCTGATATATAAAAACTAAAAAGAGTTTACATTTCTAAAAATTACAGACACTTTCTGAAGTTATCTCTCTCTACATTTGTGCATTGTGAATTTACATTTTAGATGTATTCTTTTTTCTTTAATCAAAACTTGAGTTTTCACTTTCCCTTCGTCTTGCAAACAAAAAAAAGAGATAAAAGGTAAAAAGATCACAACAAAATGAAAATTTCAGAGTTTATGTATGGAAAGAATTTAAAACAGTAAACAAATTTAACTAAAGAATATTTATTCACACACCACAAATGAACACAAAAGTTATGTAATCCAAGTTTGGGAAATTCCACTAGTTCAACCCTAATAGCTCGGAATTTTATAAGAAAGAGATTTTTGTACACATGTTTTAAAAAATGGATATGCATGCTTGAAACATGTTAAAGATGCAAATGGTTTATGGATCCACACAATTTAAAGAGAATAACGTGCGGTTGGATCTTTACCCGCGTGAAACAAGCCATTATTTTGCCCATTTACAAAAAGCTAACCTGAAGATCATAGATGATTGCAAAGTGATTTTTCTTGTGTAACAGGCTATATTTCTGTATGGAATGACTTATGGATTAGGTGTCAAGACTCAGTTAAAAATCCCCTGCCTCCCCCTATTCCTGACGATTGCAGAACCTAATATATAAAAACTAAAAAGAGTTTACTATCCCTAAAATTTATGAACACTTTTTGGAATTATCTCTCACTACATTTGTATAATGTGAATTTTCATTTTAGATGTACACTTTTTTCTTAAATAAAAACTTGAGTATTCACTTTTCCTTCATCTCGCAAACAAAAAAAAGAGATAAAAGGCAAACAGATCACAACAAAATGAGAATTTTAGAGTTTATGTATGGAAGAATTTAAAGCAATAAATGAATGTAAGTAAAGAAAATTTATTTACACACCACAAATGTACACAAAAGTTTTGTTATCCAAGTTTGGTAAATTCCACAAGTTCAACCCTAATGGCTCGGAATTTATAAGAAAGAGATTTTTGTACATATGTTTTAAAAAAGGGATATGCATGCTTGAAACATGTTCACGATCATAGATGATTGTAAAGTGATTTATCATGCGTAACGGGCTATATTTTTGTAAGGAATGACTTATGGATTGGGAGTCAAAACTCAGTTAAAAATACCCCACCTCCCCCTTTTCACGATGATTGTAAAACCTGATATATAAAACAAAAAATGAGCTTACAATCCCTAAAAATTAGAGAAACTTTTTGAAATTATCTCTCTCTACATTTGTGCATTGTGAATTTCCATTTTGGATGAATACTTTGTTATTAAATCAAAACTTGAGTTTTCACTTTCCCTTCATCTCGCAAGCAAAAATAAAAGATAAAAGGCAAATAGATCACAACAATAATAAAATTTTAGAGTTTATGTATGGAAGAATTTAAAGCAATGAAAAAATGTAAGAAAAGAAAATTTATTCACACACCCCAAATGAACACAAAAGATTTGTTATCCAAGTTTGAGAAATTCCACTAGTTCAACCCTAATAGCTCGGAGTATTTTAAGAAAGGGATTTTTCTACAGATGTTTTAAAAAATGGATATGAATGCTTGAAACATGTTAAAGATGCCAATGGCCTATGGATCCAAACCTTTTAAAGAGAATCACATTAAATTCTCAAGTGAACATGTGGTGGGATACTTACCCGAGTTAAACAAACCATTATTTTTACCAATTACAAAAAGCTTACCTAAAGATCATAGTTGATTGTAAAGTGATTTATCATGCGTAACGGGCAATATTTTTGTAAGGAATGACTTATGGATTGAGAGTCAAAAGTCAGTTAAAAATTCCCCACCTCCCCCTTTTCACGACGATTGCAGAACCTGATATATAAAAACTAAAAAGATTTTACAATCCCTAAAAATTATAGACACTTTTTGGAATTATATCTCTCTACATTTGTGCATTGTGCATTTCCATTTTATATGTTTAATTTTTTCTTAAATCAAAATTTGAGTTTTCACTTTTCCTTTATCTCACAAAACTAAAAAATGAGATGAAACGCAAATAGATCACAATAAAATGAAATGTTTCGAGTTTATGTGTGGAAAGAATTTAAAGCAATAAACCAACGTAAGTAAATAAAATTTATTCACACCCCACAAATGAACACAAAAGCTTTGTTATCCAAGTTTGGAAAACTCCACTAGTTTAACCCTAATAGCTCAGAATTTAACAAGAAAGATTTTCTACACTTGTTTGAAGAAGGGATATGCATCCTTGAAACATGTGAGAGATGCAAATGACCTATGAATCCAAACCTTTTAAGAGAATAACATTAAATTCTCAAGTGAACGTGCGGTGGGATATTTAATTTTCCTAGTTACAAAAAAGTTGGCCTCACGATTATAGATGATTGTAAAATGATTTATCATGTGTACCGGGCTATAATTTTGTAAAGAATGACTTATGGAAGGGGAGTCAACACTTAGTTAAAAATCCCCTGCCTCCCCCTTTTCCCGACTATTGCAGAACCTGGTATATAAAAACTAAAAAGAGTTCACAATCCCTGATAATTACAGACCATTTTTGGAATTATCTCTCTCTACATTTGTGCATTGTGCTTTTCCATTTTAGATGTATACTTTTTTCTTAAATCAAAACTTGAATTTTCAATATCCCTTCATCTCGCATACAAAAAAAAGAGATAAAAAGCAAATAAATCACAACAAAATGAAAATTTTAGAGTTTTTGTATGGGAAGAATTTAATGCAATAAAAAAATATAAATAAAGAAAATTTATTCACACATCACAAATGAACACTAAAGTTTTGTTATCCAAGTTTGGGAAATTCCACTATTTGTTTTGAACAATGTTTTTTATATTTCTGCATGTTTGTAATATTGTGATCTCCACAGTATTTGTTATTACTGTTCATTCCGCATGTTTGTAATATTGTGATATCTACAGTAATTGTTATTACTGTTCATATTCCGCATCTATATATATGATCTCCACAGTGTTTGTTTTTACTGTTCCAAAGTTACTGTTCAAAAGTATTGTTCATATTTTACTATTCATGGTTACTATTCATGATTACTATTCATGTTTACTATTCACTCGTCAAAAGGAAATAGTATCGAAATAGTGCCAAATAGGACAGAAGCTAGAGACTTGGAATTATTCGGCTACGCTCCGAGGTAGAAAACAAAACGGAGTTGTGCTCTACCCTGCTGAAGCAGCCATGGAGCCGCAACGGTTAATAGGAACGGCTTGGGGCCCTCTGGAGACCGTGAGGACCGCGTCGACGGAATTTCCCACTTGGTGGTAAGCCGACAGGAATAGGGTCAAACCCCGAAGAAGTTCTAAGTAGCAGAAGAAGTAATGTTGGGCCTATTAGATAGCTATGACATAGACACAAACGAGTATATAGCTGTGACATATGGTAGGAAGCAGGAAAGTGATATGATGGTAAACGGATAGGACTGACGAAGTGTGACTATATGAATAGTATTGTGTGAGTCCTCGTTGTTTTCCGCTGCCCATAGATGTTTTCCGCTGCCTATAGCTAGACGGACAGGTAGAAATCCCTAGGATCCTAGTTCCGCTGCCCTCATCCCTAGGTTCTTCGTGTGTACAAGTCTATTAGAGACTTTGTGTCGTTGATATCATAGCAATAGTGCTTTTGGTATTAGTATTCCGCTGTCAGAGTCTGCTAGAGACTCATTGTGTTTAAATTGGTATCAGAGCCTGGTGATTTATACTTGGTTTTGTATGTGTCAATGAAGTCAAAGCCTAACTTTGATTCTTTCTGTTTAGGTATACATACTCCCAAACAGTTACAACCCATACCGGTCACATCCCATGTAACATTTGTAAGGAACAAATGTACAAAAAAGCAAAACTTCCTATATGGAACAAAATAGGTCTAATCTAGAGATAAGACTTATCAACTATTCGCGACTGCGAGAATATATCATGACCAGAAGGTATCATAATCAAATCGAATTCCAGAGGGTCTGGATTCGACAGTTAAAAGATTGACTCGCACGAGTTCAAGCCAAACTCAAAGAGCTCGAAGAAAATCCTTTAGTTGTAGAATATAACAACAAAGGAAGAAGGATAATCCGAGATGGACGATTCTTAGGACTTGGTCCAGTAGGATTAAAACAAGTTATCAAAGACCTGAAACACCAAATCAGGATTGAACAACTTGAACTACAAGAATATGCTATCTAAGCAATTCTTAGAAGATTTGGTAATCATTCTACAAAGAGAAATTTACAGAATGACCCAAGAAGAAACCGTATCTCAACCTGTAGACACCGCTTCAACAGGAGAAGCCTCTACAAGTACATACAAAAAACTAGAAAAAACAAAATACTTGTATGTTGTCTTCATAGGAAGAGAAATATGACAACTGGGAAGAAGCCCAAGCTCAAGTCATAGGATTTCCCGAAAATTCTCACAAAAAATTCCGGACAAAGGACAATGCTGAACAAGCCTGGACAGTGTCTCGAAATAGATGATCTATAGACAAAAACTTTTAGATCGTTTACAAAGAAAGAGAGATGGCCTTACTTTCACTCTCTTACTAAGAAACATGCTTCAACCAGAAGATGATACTATCTTCGCCATGGAAATGTACTATTTCCATTGGGAAAGGTATACGAATCGCATCCATAGACTACGATGCAAGATCAAAAAAATTAAACAAAAGCTAAACCTCCTAGCTTTGTAAAAATGAATGAATTTTTCTATTTAATGGATATGGAAACTTATTACCATTAGGCCTTCCTGACATCACCGGATGGCTGAAAAACCTAGTGTACTTTGCAACACCTTGCATAGCACCTAGAAAAAAGGATCCAGCACCACCTGCTTTTAGGATCTCTTCAAAAGCATCATCCTCCACCGATGATGAAGTTTACACAGAATATAATACCTTCGGTCGCCAACCGATTTATTATTTTCAAGAGGAAAAACCCTCCTCTAGTAAACAACAAGAGCAACACAACAGTGAACCAGAAGCCTGGGAATCTGATGAAGTTGTAGAAGAAAATACCAATAAAACAGACTACTCTGCTAAAGATAAAAAGGCAGATGATCTTGGTAAAAGATTTCAAATGCTTTGTGGTAGCGACCATTTTGAAGCAGAAACTTCAAGGGTACGAGACACCCACATGGAAGATAGCTTTCAAGATAACTTCCGAAACCGTACTACGGTTCACCCGCAAGAACGAGAAAGTTTCTCCCACTCCAAAATATCCCTGGGAGGACAAAGGTATTCGACAAAATACACAAATGTCGATCCTTCAAATGCTATTAAGGGAAACCAAACCATAGATAGCATAAACCCTTTTGGATTTTACCTCAACTTGGATTGCCCCAAGGACGGAGTAAAGGTCCTTAAAGATTGGGAAAGAAGCATGAGCAATGCTGCAAATATGCATGAATCTTGGAACCAAGAATCAGCATTTAATTTCTTTACCTATGCTTTACCGGGTAATGTAGCTCATTGGTGGGACAACCTTCCCGAAGACCAAAAACGAGCTAATACCTCAATATCGATAGCCAATATCTTGAAAGGATTAGTGGCTAAGATATCAAAGGAACTTCTAGGAATACATCAAACCCTAGAAGCCTACTTTGAGAGTACTAAACAAAGAAAACGTTTAGAAACTCTTCAGAAATTAAACAAGTTACAAATCTGTAACATTTGTTTTTTATGAGAAGTATTACTGCGAGTTTGCAAGTTACTTCTAAAAACTGCAAAAAGAAGACCAGAAACCTTATCAATCTATCTTTTATGCAAAATTGCCAGAACCATTTGCACATGTAGTTGAAAAAGACTACATTACAAAATATTGGCAAAACAATCCAGAACATGGTACTTTAACCATGGATATTTTCCTAAACATTGATACTTTAGGAAGAAGACGTAGATTTGTACAAGACATGTTGGCAAATCTTTGTGAAGCCCAAAAACTACAAAAGAAAAGTAGTAAGGCAAATAAAAAAACATTATGTTATTCAAACCAGAACAAAAATGTAGAAGCTTATGGTTGCAAAACCACCTCTCATAAGCAACGAAAATATCCCATGAAATTTCAACAGAAAAAATTTAGGATACAAAAAAGTTCTACAACCACTCCTTAAAAGAGATACTTTAAGAAAAGAACAAATTCCGGCCCTACCACATCCAATAAAGGGTCAAATGCATATTGTCCAAAGGGGAAAACCCCAAGCAAATGCAAATACTGGATATGCCAGAAAGAAGGACATTTTGCAAAAGATTGTCCAAATGATAACCAACAACGGCGGTACAGTACTTACATGTTAATAGCCGAAGAAAATGTTAGAAATCATTCATTACGATGAAATATATGAACTTCATCTTGCAACTGAGTCCTCCTCCTCGGAAAACTCAGAGAACATGTCGGACTCTTCAGGCACCTTCTCTGAAAGAGTATCTCCATAAACGCAGAGCATGTCGCATCTGGAAATTGTTATATCACGGTCCCACTTAAACTACTCGGATATATAAAATTCCATATACACACTCTCGTAGATACAGAAAGTTCATATTGCCTAGCCAGACAAAATCTACTTCCCACTGATCAATGGAAAATACTTGAAGTACCCTTCAAGTAACCGTTGGCTCCAGAGAGAATATCTCTCTTCCTACCGAAGCTCGAAACATTCATCTCGACATTGGAGATGAAAAGTTTATGATTCCCAAACTTATTAGTTTAGGATCAAACATAAACTTAGGACCAGACATAGTCCTAGGAAATGAATGGCTCATGTTTCATGCCCCTATAGAGCAAACACCAGCCTACTATAAACTTCGATGTCGCACTCGACGTGAAATCGACAATGCTGCTGTATTTGTCTACGCCGTAAAACCTACGGAAGCCTATGCCATTTCTGGCAATGACGATGTTCTCCATCAGGTCTTCAAAAAACGCAGCAAGCGTGGTGATGAGATTCCATCCTTAGAAACTCTGCTCCTTGCTGAGTCCTGTGAATCTGAAGTTCAGCAACTTCTAGAATCCACTTGTTCTGAGAAACCCTTAGAATGGTGGCATAAACAAAAACCATAAGCCGACCTCGAACTTCTTGATCTTGAAAAGGAAATCCGAGAATAACCTATGGCTTACATTCCTTCTGATGTTGAAGAATTCTCAACACAGATAAATGACTTGCTCGCTCAAGGTTTAATCCAAGCAAGTTATTCTCCACATACATCTCCTGTTTTCCTGCTATGGAATCATGCAGAGATAAAACGAGAAAAAGCTAGAATGGTTATTAACTATAAAAAGGTTAATGAAGCCACAAAAATGGATGGTTACTATCTTCCTAACAAAGAAAGATTAATAGCTTCCATAAGAGTAAAACAATGGTTTTCTAAATTTGATTGCAAATCCGGGTTTTGGCAAATTCGTCTAACTGAAAGAGCTATTCCCCTTATTGCATTCAATTGTCCTTCAGGACATTATGAGTGGCTTGTAAAGCGCTTTGGGTTAAAACAAGCACCCAACATATTTCAAAGAAGAATGGATGATATCCTCAAACCATTCTTTAAATTTTGCTTAGTTTATGTTGATGACATCCTAGTCTTTTCAGAAACCAAGGATCAACATAAAGAGCAATTACTTAAGGTTTTAAATGCCTTAAAAATTGTTGGGATAGCACTCAGCAAAAAGAAATCAGAGTTATTTAAAACCAAGATAGATTTCTTAGGTCTTAACATCTCAAAAGGAGAAATCATTCTTCAAAATCATATTCTGGAAAAACTAGCTGCTTTTCCGAATAAAATTGAAAATATAAAACAACTTCAACGTTTCTTAGGATGCCTAACATATGCTGAACAATTCATAAAGAATTTAGCAGAAATTAGGAAACCCTTTCAAAAGAAACTAAAGAAAGACATCAAATGGGAATGGACACCCACTGATAGTCTTGAAGTACTCCGGATCAAACAAATGATGAAACACCTCCCAGTGTTAACTCTACCTGATCCAGATGCAAAACTGATTTTGGAAACTGACGCCTCTGATCACACTTGGGCAGCAGTCCTAAAATGCAAAATCAATGATTCTGAAAGAATATGCAAATATACATCAGGAACATTTTCATCTACTGAAACAAACTATCATTTTTATGAAAAATAAATTTTAGCAGTAAAGAATGGGATAAAAAAGTTTTATATATTTATCTCACACCCAAAGAATTCCTGGTAAGAACTGACTGTAAAAGTTTTGTTGGTTTTATGTCAAGAAATTTAGAAGATTCACTTTGTCACGGTAGGTTACTCCGTTGGCAGCAATGGTTCTTTCAATTCACTTTTACTGTTGAACACATAAAGGAGATAAAAACTATTTACCTCACACTCTTACTCGAGAACTTTCTCGTGTTTCAGACAGGTAAAATGGATCCCCTCAGCAGCACCCTGACGGACCTAGCAGCAGCAATTGCCACACTCACGGTATTGCTCTCAACCCTATAGTCACTATTCGATAGTCATTTAGTTCTCTCAGAACGAGGAGACATACATGAGAATTGTGCCCGTTACAGGTTAAGTGTAGAAGTCTTACAACTCAAGGTTAAAGAATTAACCGAAGAGTTAAAAGAACTCACTCAACGGCATGAAATGCCAAGATCCTCCGGGACTTCTATCAGATCTCCATCGTGAGAAAAGGAAACCACAATGTCATCTAATCAGCAGACGGATGACTTTAGTGTTTTGATAAACACAGGTCGACCCGGGATTTCTACCGGTCATGCTAGGCATGACAAGGAAATCACAACCCAATCTTCTCTAAAGATAGGGGAATCAGGGATTTCTACCTGCCAGTCTAGAGCTGGAAAGGAAACCTTAATGATTTCGTTGAAATCGGAATCAGGGACTTCTACCTGTCAGTCTCGAGCTGAAAAGGAAGTCTTAACGGATCCATCCCCGATGGAAACGGACTTGTCTAGTAATGAGAAATCATTCAAGACAAAATTGGTTACCCCATCTGAGTTTACAAGGTTGAAAAGCCTAAATAAACCAAATAAAACTAGTTTTAATGAGTTTGAGTTTTTAAAGAAATTTAAACCTTTAAAACTTTCGGACATTATGTCTGAGGAACCCTCGGTACACCCTCAAAAGGTGGACAGCATTTGTTCAAAGATCGAATCCGATCATACTGTTCAATTCCAGAGATGGAATGAGCAAATTGGACAAGGGATGAACACTCCCTTCTTCACCACTGAGCCCAGCAACAGTTGGAATCAAGTGAAGCTGAGTCCTGAAATAGACTCAAAATATGCATCCATGCTTTATGCATATGGATTCATAAAACAGATGGTATATGTAGCTGACAAACCCGAGACCGAGTCGGGTATTGCATCCATTGGGAACTCTCGCTTGTGATGTGTGTAGCGAAGTAGGACTCTCCGCCCTTGGGTGTTGGCATCCCTTAGGTAAGGATGGCCGGTCGGTGCAGGTAGGTACCACTCACTGCTACGCTGCTATGCCCTCCTTTGCTGGCATCATTGGAGCATTTTAATGGTGTCCCAACCCATGACGTGGCATTTGGTGGTATCCAGGTGAAATGATATCTAAGATATCAAAGGAATTTCTAGGAATACATCCAACCCTAGAAGCCTACAATGAGAGTACTAAACAAATAAAACGTTTAGAAACTCTTCAGCAATTAAACAAGTTACAAATCTGTAACATTTGTTTTCATGAGAAGTATTACTGCGAGTTTGCAAGTTACTTCTATAAACTGAAAAAAGAAGACCAGAAACCTTATCTGTCTATCTTTTATGACAAATTGCTAGAACCATTTGCACATGTAGTTGAAACTCTCACACCAGTAAATGAGACCGATATAGCTTATCAAGCATATCTGAATGAATGGTGGAGATTAACCCATAGAGAAATTCTACTACGGTATCTAATAAAAAAGGTTCAACGGAAGCTTCAAGAATTAGCTCTATGACAGAGTTTTTCTATTTAATGGATATGGAAACTCCATTACCATTAGGCCTTGCTGACATCACCGGATGGCAGAAAAACCTAGTGTACTTTGCAACACCTTGCATAGCACCTAGAAAAAAGGATCCAGCACCACCTGCTTTTAGAATCGCTTACAAAGCATCATCCTCCACCGATGATGAAGTTTACGCAGAATATAATACCTTCGGTCCCCAACTGATTTATTATGTTCAAGAGGAAAAACCATTCTCTAGTAAATAACAAGAGCAACACAACAGTAAACCATAAGCATGGGAATCTGATGAAGTTGTAGAAGAAAATACCAAGAAAATAGACTACTCTGCTAATGACTAAAAGGCAGATGATCTTGGTAAAAGATTTCGAATGCTTCGTGGTAGTGACCATTTTGAAGCAGAAACTTCAAGGGTACGAGACACCCACATGGAAGATAGCTTTCAAGATAACTTCCAAAACCTTACTGCGGTTCACCCACAAGAACGAGAAAGTTTCTCTCACTCCAAAATATCCCTGGGAGGACAAAGGTATTCGACAAAATACACAAATGTCGATCCTTCAAATGCTACTAAGGGACACCAAACCATAGATAGCATAAACCCTTTTGGATTTTACCTCAACTTGGATTGCCCCAAGGATGGAGAAAAGGTCCTTAAAGATTGGGAAAGAAGCATGAGCAATGCTGCAAATATGGATGAATCTTGGAACCAAGAATCAGCATTTAATTTCTTGACCCATGCTTTACAGGGTAATGTAGCTCATTGGTGGGACAACCTTCCCGAAGACCAAAAACGAGCTAATACTTCAATATCAATAGAAAATATCTTGAAAGGATTAGTGGCTAAGATATCAAAGGAATTTCTACGAATACATCCAACCCTAGAAGCCTACAATGAGAGTACTAAACAAAGAAAACGTTTAGAAACTCTTCAGAAATTAAACAAGTTACAAATCTGTAACATTTGTTTTTATGAGAAGTATTACTGCGAGTTTGCAAGTTACTTCTATAAACTACAAAAAGAAGACCAGAAACCTTATCTGTCTATCTTTTATGCAAAATTGCCAGAACCATTTGCACATGTAGCTGAAAAAGACTAAATTACAAAATATTGGCAAAACAATCCAGAACATGGTACTTTAACCATGGATATTTTCCTAAACATTGATACTTTAGGAAGAAGACATAGATTTGTACAAGACATGTTGGCAAATCTTTGTGAAACCCAAAAATTACAAAAAAAAAGTAGTAAGTCAAATAAACAAACATTATGTTGTTCAAACCAGAACAAAAATGTAGGAGCTTATGGTTGCAAAACCACCTCCCATAAGCAACGAAAATATCCTAAGAAATTTCAACAGAAAAAATTTAGGATACAAAAAAGTTCTAAAACCAGGTATACTCCTAAAAAGAGATACTTTAAGAAAAGAACAAATTCCGACCCTACCACATCCAGTAAAGGGTCAAATACATACTGCCCAAAGGGGAAAACCCCAAGCAAATGCAAATGCTGGATATGCCAGAAAGAAGGACATTTTGCAAAAGATTGTCCAAATGATAAGCAGCAATGGCGGTACAGTACTTACATGTTACTAGCCGAAGAAAATGGATTAGAAATCATTCATTACGATGAAATCCAGTCAGAAGATGAAATATATGAACTTCATCTTGCAACTGAGTCCTCCTCCTCGGAAAACTCAGAGAACATGTCGGACTCTTCAGGAACCTTCTCTGAATGAGTATCTGCATAAACGCAGAGCATGTCGCATCTGGAAATTGTTATATCACGGTCCTGCTTAAACTACCCGGATATATCAAATTCCATATACACGCTCTCGTAGATACATGAAGTTCATATTGCCTAGCCAGACAAAATCTACTTCACACGGATCTATGGAAAATACTTGAAGTACCCCTTCAAGTAACCGTTGGCTCCGGAGAGAATATCTCTCTTTCTGCCGAAGCTTGAAACATTCATCTCGACATTGGAGGTGAAAAGTTTATGGTTCCAAAACTCATTAGTTTAGGATCAAACATAAACTCAGGACCAGACTTAGTCCTAGGAAATGAATGGCTCATGTTTCATGCCCCTATAGAGCAAAAACCAGCCTACTATAAACTTCGATGTCGCACTCGACGTGAAATCGACAATACTGTTGTATTTGTCTACGCCGTAAAACCTACGAAAGCCTATGCCATTTCTGGCAATGGCGATGTCCTCCATCAGGTCTTAAAAAAATGCAGCAAGTGTGGTGATAAGATTCCAACCTTAGAAACTCTGCTCCTTGCTGAGTCCTGTGAATCTGAAGTTCAGCAACTTCTAGAATCCACTTGTTCTGAGAAACCCTTAGAATTGTGGCATAAACAAAAACCATATGTCGACCTCAAACTTCTTGATCCTAAAAAGGAAATCTGAGAAAAACCTATGGTTTACACTCCTTCTGATGTTGAAGAATTCTCAACTGCGACTTTGCAAGTTACTTCTATAAACTGCAAAAAGAAGATCTGAAACCTTATCTGTCTATCTTTTATGCAAAATTGCCAAAACCATTTGCACAAGTAGCTGAAAAAGACTACATTACAAAATATTGGCAAAACAATCCAGAACATGGTACTTTAACCATGGATATTTTCCTAAACATTGATACTTTAGGAAGAAGACAGATTTGTACGAGACATGTTGGCAAATCTTTGTGAAGCCCAAAAACTACAAAAGAAAAGTAGTAAGGCAAATAAACAAACATTATGTTGTTCAAACCAGAACAACAATGTAGGAGCTTATGGTTGCAAAACCACCTCCCATAAGCAACGAAAATATCCTAAGAAATTTCAACAGAAAAAATTTAGGATACAAAAAAGTTCTACAACTAGGTATACTCCTAAAAAGAGGTACTTTAAGAAAAGAACAAATTCCGGCCCTACCACATCCAGTAAAGGGTCAAATGCATACTGCCCAAAGGGGAAAACCCCAAGCAAATGCAAATGCTGGACATGCCAGACAGAAGGACATTTTGCAAAAGATTGTCCAAATGATAAACAACAACGGCGGTACAGTACTTACATGTTACTAGCAGAAGAAAATGGATTAGAAATCATTCATTACGATGAAATCCAATCAGAAGATGAAATATATGAACTTCATCTTGCAACTGTGTCCTCCTCCTCAGAAAACTCAGAGAACATGTCAGACTCTTCAGGCACCTTCTCTGAATGAGTATCCGCATAAACGCAGTGAGATTCCAACCTTAGAAACTCTGCTCCTTGCTGAGTCCTGTGAATCTAAAGTTCAACAACTTCTAGAATCCACTTGTTCTGAGAAACCCTTAGAATGGTGGCATAAACAGAAACCATATGCCGACCTCGAACTTCTTGATCCTGAAAAGGAAATCCGAGAAAAACCTATGGTTTACAATCCTTCTGATGTTGAAGAATTCTCAACACAGATAAATGACTTGCTCGCTCAAGGTTTAAATCCAGGCAAGTTATTCTCCACATACATCTCCTGCTTTCCTGGTACAGAATCATGCAGAGATAAAATGAGGAAAAGCTAGAATGGTTATTAACTATAAAAAGGTTAATGAAGCTACTAAAATGGATGGTTACTATCTTCCTAACAAAGAAAGATTAATAGCTGCCATAAGAGGAAAACAATGGTTTTCTAAATTTGATTACAAATCCTGGTTTTGGCAAATTCGTCTAACCGAAAGAGCTATTCCCCTTACTGCATTCAGTTGTCTTTCAGGATATTATGAGTGGCTTGTAATGCCCTTTGGGTTAAAACAAGCACCCAACATATTTCAAAGAAGAATGGATGATATCCTCAAACCATTCTTTAAATTTTGCTTAGTTTATGTTGATGACATCCTAGTCTTTTCAGAAACCAAGGATCAACATAAAGAGCAATTACTTAAGGTTTTAAATGCCTTAAAAACTGCTGGGATAGCACTCAGCAAAAAGAAATCAGAGTTGTTTAAAACCAAGATAGATTTCTTAGGTCTTAACATCTCAAAAGGAGAAATCATTCTTCAAAATCATATTCTGGAAAAACTAGCTGCTTTTTCGAATAAAATTGAAGATATAAAACAACTTCAACGTTTCTTAGGATGCCTAACATATGCTGAACAATTCATAAAGAATTTAGCAGAAATTAAGAAACCCTTTCAAAAGAAACTAAAGAAAGACATCAAATGGGAATGGACAACCACTGATAGTCTTGAAGTACTCCGGATCAAACAAATGATGAAACACCTCCTGGTGTTAACTCTACCTGATCCAAATGCAAAACTGATTTTGGAAACTGACGCCTCTGATCACACTTGGGCAGCAGTCCTAAAATGCAAAATCAATGATTCCGAAAGAATATGCAAATATACATTAGGAACATTTTCATCTGCTGAAACAAACTATCATTCTTATGAAAACTAAATTTTAGCAGTAAAGAATGGGATAAAAAAGTTTTATATATTTCTCGCACCCAAAGAATTTCTGGTAAGAACTGACTGCAAATTTTTTTTTGATTTTATGTCAAGAAATTTAGAAGATTCACTTTGTCATGGTAGGTTACTCCGTTGGCAGCAATGGTTCTTTCAATTCTCTTTTACTGTTGAACACATTAAAGGAGATAAAAACTATTTACCTGACACTCTTACTCGAGAACTTTCTTGTATTACAGACAGGAAAAATGGATCCCCTCAGCAGCACCCTAACGGACCTAGCAGCAGCAACTGCCACACTCACGGTATTGCTCTCAACCGTACAGTCACTATTCGATAGTCTTTTAGGTCT
Source organism: Aristolochia californica (assembly GCF_029961685.1). Classification (NCBI taxonomy): domain Eukaryota; kingdom Viridiplantae; phylum Streptophyta; class Magnoliopsida; order Piperales; family Aristolochiaceae; genus Aristolochia; species Aristolochia californica. The sequence continues at coordinate 18,488,412 of NW_027182103.1, read as the reverse complement.
CTCAAAACGAGGAGACATACATGAGAATGTGCCCGTTACGGGTTAAGTGGAGAAGTCTTACAACTCAAGGTTAAAGAATTAACCGAAGAGTTAAAAGTACTCACTCAACGGCATGAAATGCCAAGATCCTCCGGGACTTCTACCGGATCTCCATCGCGAGAAAAGTTAGCCACAACGTCAGCTAATCAGCAGACAGATGACTTTAGTGTTTTGATAAACACAGGTCGACCCGGGATTTCTAACAGTAATGCCAGGCATGAGAAGGAAATCACAACCCAATCTTTTGCTAAGATAGGGGAATCGGGGATTTCTACCTGCCAGTCTAGAGCTGGAAAGGAAACCTTAACGATTTCGTTGAAATCGGAATCAGGGACTTCTACCTGTCAGTCTCAAGCTGAAAAGGAAGTCTTAACGGATCCATCCCCGATGGAAACGGACTTGTCTAGTAATGAGAAATCATTCAAGACAAAATTGGTTACCCCATCTGAGTTTACAAGGTTGAAAAGCCTAAATAAACCAGATAAAACTAGTTTAAATGAGTTTGAGTTTGTAAAGAAATTTAAACCTTTAAAACTTTCGGACATTATATTTGAGGAACCCTCGTTCGTTCAAAGATTGAATCCGATCATACTGTTCAATTCCAGAGATGGAATGAACAAATTGGACAAGGGATGAACACTCCCTTCTTCACCACTAAGCCCAGCAACAGTTGGAATCAAGTGAAGCTGAGTCATGAAATAGACTCAAAATATTCATCCATGCTTTATGCATATGGATTCATAAAAAAGATGGTAATCCACTCCACCGACTTATCAGTGTTGGAGAAAATGCCAAAGGAAATTATGGAGGCTTGCAAAAGCTTCATCTCCATAACAAAAAGTAAAGAAATTCGACTTCATTTCGTTTCCTGTATTGGTGAAATTGTTACTGACACAAAGGTGTTTCCAAGCATTTCTGTCGTGACACTTGAAGGCATCAAACAAGGTGACGCCAACATGGAATATGATCCCAGACATGCTCCAAAAGCCAAGCCTTGCCCAGAAGCAGTCCTGCCAACCAGGCGTATCCGTGGGCTCAAGAACCTGATACAGCTCATACAATAGGTGATTACAAGACCTCCGTCCCACTGACGATCGTCTCTAAAAGCTATAAAGAGACTCCGACTTCTGTCCAGACCAATCTGGAAGCTACGCTGAAGAAACTCCTTGGAGGAAATATCCCCTTCAACAAAACAACAAAGGAAAGCTTCTGCCAGATGGCCCAGAAGACTTTTCTGAAGGAGCACACCTGTAAATTGTGTGCACAGAAAGGCACCTGTCCGAATGAGCAGTCAGCAGCCATGATAGCAGACTAGTCAGCAGCCAAGTCAGCAGACTTGGCCCACGACGAAAACAAAGTCAGCAAATGCGGCTCAAAAGTCCGCAACAACGGCTTCAAATGTCATCAATGACGGCTACACCAAGTCAACAAAGATGGCTAAAAAAGATTCCTGCACGTCATCATCATGATGTCACCAGCAGAAAAGACATTTCTACCCCTACTTTCGGTGCCGAAAGGTAATAATGCAAGGGCAAAAATGACAAGTCAAAAAGACAAAAGTTACCCTTTGTCTTTAAACACCCACCTCTCAATAAAGGGTAAAAGCGGAAGACATGAAAGATCTTCAGCTATAAATTTGACGCTCCTCCAGAGGTTGAGACATTAAAACTGAGAGCCTCTAAATTCAAAATTAAAGAGCTTGAGCGTTCGAAGAAAAGGCGATTTCCGGTGATCTTTCTCTGGCAATTTCCTCAAGCACGGTATGTGCTTAACAGCCGTAATGGCTGAGTAGAAAAGAGGGAACCGACCGGTGCCACGGTCGGTAACTTCGGGAGTTATGTAGCTAAGTAGTTTTTTCTTTTCCTTTTTTTTTAAGGGTATGTATTTAGTTATGTTATGTTTTTATTTGTTTTGAATAATGTTTTTTATATTTCCGCATGTTTGTAATATTGTGATCTCCACAGTATTTGTTATTACTGTTCATATTCCTCATCTATATATATGATCTCTACAGTGTTTGTTTTTACTGTTCCAAAGTTACTGTTTAAAAGAACTGTTCATTTTTACTATTCATGGTTACTATTCATGATTACTATTCGTGTTTACTATTCACTCGTAAAAAAGAAATAGTATCGAAATAGTGCCAAATAGGACAGAAGCTAGAGACTTGGAATTATTCGGCTACGCTCCGAGGTAGAAAACGAAACGGAGCTGTGCTCTACCCTGCTGAAGTAGCCATGGAGCCACAACGGTTAATAGGAACGGCTTGGGGCCCTCTGGAGACCGTGAGGACCGCATCGACAGAATTGCCCACTTGGTGGTAAGCCGGCAAGAATAAGGTCAAACCCCGAAGAAGTTCTAAGTAGCAGCAGAAGTCATGTTGGGCCTATTAGATATCTATGACATAGACACAAACGAGTATATAGCAGTGACATGTGGTAGGAAACAAGAAAGTGATATGATGGTAAACTGATAGGACTGACGAAGTGTGACTGTAGGAATAGTATTGTGTGAGTCATCGTTATTTTTCGCTGCCCATAGATGTTTTCCGCTGCCTGTAGCTAGACGGACAGGTAGAAATCCCTAGGATCCTAGTTCCGCTGCCCTCATCCCTAGGTTCTTCTTGTGTACAAGTCTATTAGAGACTTTATGTCGTTGATATCATAGCAATAGTGCTTTTGGTATCAGTATTCCGCTGTCAGAGTCTGCTGGAGACTCGTATCAATTGGAATGATTGCTTGAACTCCTGTTCCAAAAATTAGAAGAGACCTCAACTCATCTAAAATTCCTAAATGTCTGAACAAATAGGAATAGAATGTACTTCTCTCCAAAACAGTGTTCATATACATCATGAAACACAGGGAGAATACGATGAACGTCCTAATCTAATGCAGGATGGACAAAAGTGGATAATAAGTATCCCTCGGATAACTGAAGTCTACAACAAAGATTGGATTGAATTCCAAAAGAAATCCTTCGTCTTCCAGAAGGAACTATCTATAGAAATACAGGATACCAACTCAAGTACTTTCTGCTACAGATTATTAAGTGAATCTGACATAGCTAAGCTAAAAAGATTCAAATATGTCCATTATGGACTAGTTCGTATAGGATTAGACCCCTTAATACGAATCAATCAGAATTTACCCTTCATCGCAGCTATAGTAGATAACTATGTGAAGAATATTTTTGAAAAAGCCCTACTTGGAGGAGTTAGAGCAAACTTAGGATTAGGCCCAGTATCCTTTACAACATGGCCCAATCTACAAATAGATTTAGAAGACAAGCACATCCAAGACACCTTGTCCCTAAAAATCTATACAGACAACTGGTCGAAAAATGGAATTCAACCAGGAAGAAGAGTTATGCGCATACTTGTATGCATAGTAGCCCAATGAATCAACACTGGAAAGGTTCCAGTTAAAGATTCAAAGAAACTCACAAAATTAGCCAAAAACATTGGTTATTCTGAAAACTTGACCATAGAAGAACTCGACCCTTTGGCACCCAGACACCTTCCCCTCTCTCGGAAAACCATAAAGGAGATAGAAGGAAAACTAGTGATCACAAACACTAGATCCAGTTTTTCCATCGAACAGGACAGACCCTCTACCTCAACAAGTAGAACCTCAAATAGTTCTCGTTTCGAAGGAATAGGAACTCCAAGGCCCAATGCTTATGTTCCTCTTCACATAGATGATGGCACATAACCCACACAAAGCCTTAGGTCCATCTATAGGAACTAGTGACATCGTCATCAATTCTAATCAAACCTTAGAGTCTTTTGGTAAGACCCTTAATAGGTTAGAACAAACTGTTGAAAACCTCCAACAAAAAATAGATTTCCTCTATGATGAACAGAAACATAGAGAAATAATAAAGTGTCAAAACATCCTAGAAAATATTCTAGAAAAGATTGACCATGGAAATAGTCCTGTTTTCTTCAAAGAGTTAACAGAACTTAAACAAAGTTTAGATAATCTAAACAAAGATCAAATGCAAGAACTTTTGACAGAAGTCTTAGCATTAAAAGAACAGCTAGGTTCAAAAGAACATCTAGGTTCTCCAGGTCCATCAAGGTTTAAAACACCTTTTACACCTTGGACACCAGAATGATCTATAAACGGAAACTTTTAGATCGTTTAAAATTAAAAAGAGAAAGCCTTGCCCTCGCTTTACTCCAAAGAAATACTCTTCAGCCAGAAGATAATACAATCCCAGCAATGGTATGGTATTACTATTTTTGGGAAAGATATTCTGATTGCATCTACAACCTTAGATGCAAGATCAAGAAAATTAAAAGAAAGCTAAACCTTTTAGCTTTGTAAAATGATTTGTAGAGCAAGACTACTAGATCAACTTCGTCTGGTACGGTCAATGCAAGCCCAAAATTGGCACGCCAGAGAAACTCTCACACCAGTAAATGAAACCGATATAGCTTATCAAGCATATCTGAATGAATGGTGGAGGTTAACCTGTAGAGAAATTCTACTACGGTATCTGATCAAAAAGGTTCAACGGAAGCTTCAAGAATTATCTCTATGATAGAGTTTTTCTATTTAATGGATATGGAAACTCCATTACCATTAGGCCTTCCTGACATCACCGGATGGCTGAAAAACCTAGTGTACTTTGCAACACCTTGCATAGCACCTAGAAAAGAGGATCCAGCACCACCTGCTTTTAGGATCGCTTCAAAAGCATCATCCTCCACCGATGATGAAGTTTACGCAGAATATAATACCTTCGGTCGCCAACCGATTTATTATGTTCAAGAGGAAAAACCCTCCTCTAGTAAACAACAAGAGCAACACAACAGTGAACCAGAAGCCTGGGCATCTGATGAAGTTGCAGAAGAAAATACCAAGAAAACAAACTACTCTGCTAAAGACAAAAAGGCAGATGATCTTGGTAAAAGATTTTAAATGCTTCGTGGTAGCGACCATTTTGCAGCAGAAACTTCAAGGGTACGAGACACCCACATGGAAGATAGCTTTCAAGATAACTTCTGAAACCGTACTGCGGTTCACCCGCAAGAACGAGAAAGTTTCTCCCACTCCAAAATATCCCTGGGAGGACAAAGGTATGCGACAAAATACACAAATGTCGATCCTTCAAATGCTACTAAGGGACACCAAACCATAGATAGCATAAACCCTTTTGGATTTTACCTCAACTTGGATTGCCCCAAGGATGGAGAAAAGGTCCTTAAAGATTGGGAAAGAAGCATGAGCAATGCTGCAAATATGCATGAATCTTGGAACCAATAATCAGCATTTAATTTCTTTACCCATGCTTTACAGGGTAATGTAGCTCATTGGTGGGACAACCTTCCCGAAGACCAAAAATGAGCTAATACTTCAATATCCATAGCCAATATCTTGAAAGGATTAGTGGCTAAGATATCAAAGGAATTTCTAGGAAAACATCCAACCCTAGAAGCCTACAATTAGAGTACTAAACAAAGAAAACGTTTAGAAACTCTTCAGAAATTAAACAAGTTACAAATCTGTAACATTTGTTTTTATGAGAAGTATCACTGTGAGTTTGCAAGTTACTTCTATAAACTGCAAAAAGAAGACCAGAAACCTTATCTGTCTATCTTTTATGCAAAATTGCAAGAACCATTTGCACATGTAGCTGAAAAAGACTACATTACAAAATATTGGCAAAACAATCCAGAACATGGTACTTTAACCATGGATATTTTCCTAACATTGATACTTTAGGAAGAAGACATAGATTTGTACAAGACATGTTGGCAAATCTTTGTGAAGCCCAAAAACTACAAAAGAAAAGTAGTAAGGCAAATAAACAAATATTATGTTGTTCAAACCAGAACAAAAATGTAGGAGCTTATGGTTGCAAAACCACCTCCCATAAGCAACGAAAATATGCTAAGAAATTTCAACAGAATAAAATTAGGATACAAAAAATTTCTACAACCAGGTATACTCCTAAAAAGAGATACTTTAAGAAAAGAACAAATTCCGGCCCTACCACATCCAATAAAGGGTCAAATGCATACTACGCAAAGGGGAAAACCCCAAGCAAATGCAAATGCTGGATATGCCAGAAAGAAGGACATTTTGCAAAAGATTGTCCAAATGATAAACAACAACGGCGGTACAGTACTTACATGTTACTAGCCGAAGAAAATGGATTGGAAATCGTTCATTACGATGACATCCAGTCAGGAGATGAGGTCTATGAACTTCATCTAGAAACTGAGTCTTCTACCTCAAAAAACTCAGAAAATATGAGTGACTCTTCAGGCACAACCTTTGCCTAATATTCGGTTATGCTTTTTCCTTCCCGATAAACAATGGCAGCCAGCGTGGTGATTTATACCCCACTAGTAAATAAACTTTCTCTGCTACTGCATCCAGCATTTATTGAGAATTAAATAAACTTTCTCTGCTACTGCATCTTGCATTTATAGAGAATTTTATAATTAACCTGACACTCTTACCACTCGAGAATTTTCTTGTGTTACAGACAGGTAAAATGGATCCCCTTAGCAGCACCCTGATGGACCTAGCAATAGCAATTGCCACACTCACGGTATTGCTCTCAACCCTACAGTCACTATTCGATAGTCTTTTAGTTCTCTCAGAACGAGGAGACATACATGAGAATTGTGCCTGTTACGGGTTAAGTGGAGAAGTCTTACAACTCAAGGTTAAAGAATTAACCGAAGAGTTAAAAAACTCACTCAATGGCATGAAATGCCAAGATCCTCCGGGACTTCTATCAAATCTCCATCGCGAGAAAAGGAAGCCACAACGTCAGCTAATTAGCAGACGGATGACTTTAGTGTTTTGATAAACACAGGTCGACCCGGGATTTCTACCGGTCATGCCAGGCATGAGAAGGAAATCACAACCTAATCTTCTCTGAAGATAGGGGAATCAGGGATTTCTACCTGCTAGTCTAGAGCTGGAAAGGAAACCTTAACGATTTCGTTGAAATCGGAATCAGGGACTTCTACCTGTCAGTCTCGAGCTGAAAAGGAAGTCTTAACGGATCCATCCCCGATGGAAACGGACTTGTCTAGTAATGAGAAATCATTCAAGACAAAATTGGTTACCCCGTCTGAGTTTACAAGGTTGAAAAGCCTAAATAAACCAGATAAAACTAGTTTTAATGAGTTTGAGTTTTTAAAGAAATTTAAACCTTTAAAACTTTCAGACATTATGTCTGAGGAACCCTCGCTACGCCCTCAATAGGTGGACAGCGTTCATTCAAAGATCGAATCCGATCATACTGTTCAATTCCAAAGATGGAATGAACAAATTGGACAAGGGATGAACACTCCCTTCTTCACCACTGAGCCCAGCAACAGTTGGAATCAAGTGAAGCTGAGTCCTGAAATAGACTCAAAATATGCATCCATGCTTTATGCATATGGATTCATAAAATAGATGGTACTCCACTCCACCGACTTATCAGTGTTGGAGAGAATGCCAAAGGAAATTATGGAGGCTTGCAAAAGTTTCATCTCCATAATAAAAAGTAAAGGAATTCGATTTCGTTTCGTTTCCTGTATTGCTGAAATTGTAACTGACACAAACGTGTTTCCAAGCATTTCTGTCGTGACACTTGAAGGCATCAAAGAAGGTGACGCCAACATGGAATATGATCCCAGACATGTTCCAAAAGCTAAGCCTTGCCCAAAAGCAGTCTGGCCAACCAGGCGTATCCACGGGCTCAAGAACCTGATACAGCTCATACAGCAGCTGATTCAGAAAAAGAGAAGCTTCGTCTACAAGACCTCCGTCCAACTAGTACAACCCTAATAGCTCGGAATTTTATAAGAAAGAGATTTTTCTACACATGTTCTATAAAATGGATATGAATGCTTGAAACATGTTAAAGATGCAATGACCTATGGATCCAAACCTTTTACAGAGAATAACATTAAATTCTCAAGTGAACGTGCTGTGGGATATTTACCCGTGTCAAATAAGCCAGTATTTTGCCCATTTACAAAAAGCTGACCTAATGATCATAGATGATTGTAAAGTGATTTATCATGCGTAACGGGCTATATTTTTGGAAGGAATGACTTATGGATTGGGAGTCAGCACTATGTTAAAAAAACCCGCCACCCCCTTTCCCCGACGATTGTAGAACCAGATATATAAAAGTACGAGTATACAATCCCTAAAAATTACAGAAACTTTTTGGTATTATCTCTCTCTACATTTTTGCATTGTGAATTTCCATCTTAGATGTATACTTTTTTCATAAATCAAAACTTGAGTTTTCACTTTCCCTTCTTCTCCCAAATAAAAAATATAGATAAAAGGCAAATAGATCACAACAAAATGGAAAATTTAATATTTTATGTTTGGAAGAATTTAAAGAAATAAAAAAATGTAAGTAAGGAAAATTTATTCAGACACCACAAATGAACATAAAAGTTTTGTTATCCAAGTTTGGGAAATTCCACTAGTTCAACCCAAATAGTTCGGAATTTGAAAAGAAAGAGATTTGTCCACACATGTTTTAAAAAATGGATATGCATGCTTAAAACATGTTAAAGATGTAAATGACCTATGGATCCAAACCTTTTAAAGAGAATAACATTAAATTCTCAAGTGAACCCGCGGTGGGATCTTTACCCGAGTCAAACAAGCCAATATTTTGCCCATTTACAAAAAGCTGACCTAACGATCATAGATGATTTTAAAGTGATTTATCATGTGTAACGGGCAATATTTTTGTAAGGAATGACTTATGGATTGGGAGTCAACACTCAGTTAAAAATCCCTCACCTCTCCCTTTTCACGACGATTGCACAACCTAATAAGTAAAAACTAAAAAGAGTTTACAATCCCTTAAAATTAAAGACACTTTTTTGATTTATCTCTCTCTTCATTTGTGCATTGTGCATTTCTATTTTAGATGTATACTTTTTCCTAAATTGAAACTTGAGTTTTCACTTTCCCTTCATCTCGTAATAAAAAAAAGAGATCAAAGGCAAATAGATCACAACAAAATGAAAGTTTTAGATTTTATGTAAGGAAAGAATTTAAAGCAACAAACAAATGTAAGTAAATAAAATTTATTCAAACACCACAAATGAACACAAAATTTTTGTTATCTATGTTTTGGAAATTCCACTAGTCCAACACTAATTGCTAGAAATTTTATAAGAAAGAAATTTTTCTACACATGTTTTAAAAAATGGATATACAAGCTTCGAACTTGTGAAAGTTAAAAATTACCTATGGATACAAATATTTTAAAGAGAATAACATTAAATTCTCTAGTGAACGTGCAGTGGGATATTTACCTGAGTCAAACAAGACATTGTTTCATCAATTTACAAAAAGTTGACCTAACGATCATAGATGATTGTAAAGTGATTTATCATGCATAATGAGATATATTTTTGTAAGGAATGAGTTATGGATTGGGAGTCAACACTCAGTTAAAAATCCCCCGCCTCGCCCTTTTCCTGACGATTGCAGAATTGGTGTATAACAACTAAACAAAGTTTACAATCCCTAAAAATTACAAACACTTTTTAGAATTATCTCTCTCCAAATTTGTGTATTGTAAATTTCCATTTTCGATGTATAATTTTTTCTTAAATAAAAACTTGAGTTTTCATTTTCCCTTCATCTCGTAAACTAAAAAAATAGATCACAACGAAATAAAAATTTTAGAGTTTATATATGGAAGATTTTAAAAAAATAAAAAAATATAAGTAAAGAAAATTTATTCACACTCCACAAATGAACACAAAAGTTTTGTTATCCAAGTTTGGGAAATTCCACTAGTTCAACCCTAATAGCTCGGAATTTTATAAGAAAGTGATTTTTCAACACGTTTAAAAAAATGCATATGCATGCTTGAAACATGTTAAAGATGGAAATGACCTATGGATCCAAACTTTTTAAAGATTATAACATTATATTCTCAAGTGAATGTGCGGTGGGATATATACCTGAGTCAAACAAGCCATTATTTTGCGCATTTACAAAAAGCTGACCTCACGATCATAGATGATTCTAAAGTTATTCATCATGCGTAATGGGCTATATTTTTGTAAGGAATGACTTATGGATTAGGAGACAACGCTCAGATAAAAACCCCCGCCTCCTCCTTTTCTTGACGATTGTTAAACCTGATATATACAAACTAAAAAGAGTTTACAATCACAAAATATTATAGATACATTTTGGAATTTTCTCACTCTACATTTGTGCATTGTGGATATCCACTTTAGATGTATACTTTTTTCTTAAATGAAAACTTGAGTTTTTGCATTCCCTTCAACTCGCAAACAAAAAATAGAGAGTACAGGCAAAAAGATAAAAAAAAAATTAAAATTTTAGGGTTTATGTATCGAAAGAATTTAAAGCAATAAACAAATGTAAGTATAGAAAATTTATTCACACACCACAAATGAACACAAAAGTTTTGTTATCCAAGTTTTGGTAATTCCACTAGTTCAACCCTAATAGCTCAGAATTTTATAAGAAAGAGATTTTTCTACTTATGTTTTAAAAAATGGATATGCATGCTTGAAACATGTTAAAGATGCAAATGACCTATGGATCCAAACCTTTTAAAGTGAATATAATTAAATTCTCAAGTGAACGTGAGGTGGGATATTTACCCGAGTCAAACAAGCCATTATTTTGCCCATTTACAAAAAGCTGACCTGACAATCATAGATGATTGTACGGTGAAATATCATGCATAACGGGTTATATTTTTTGTAAGGAATGACTTATGGATTGGGATTCAACACTCAGTTAAAAAACCCCCACCTCCGCCTTTTCCCGACGATTGTAGTACCTGATATATTAAAACTAAAAAGATTTTAAAATCCTTAAAAATTACTAAAACTATTTGGAATTATCTCTCTCTACAATTGTGCATTTTCAATTTCAATTTTAGATGTATACTTTTTTCTTAAATCAAAATTTGAGTTTTTACTTTGCCTTCATCTCGCTAACAAAAAAAGAGATAAAAGGCAAATAGATCACAAAAAAATTAAAATTTTAGAGTTTATGCATGGAAAGAATTTAAAGCAATAAACAAATGTAAGAAAATAAAATTTATTCACTCACCACAAATGAACACAAAAGTTTTGTTATCCAAGTTTGGGTAATTCCACAAGTTCAACCCTAATAGCTCAGAATTTTATGAGAAAGAGATTTTTCTACATATGTTTTAAAAAAATGGATATGCAAGCTTGAAACATGTTAAACCGGCAAATGACCTATGGTTCCAAACCTTTTAAAGAGAATAACATTAAATCCTCAAGTGAACGTGCGGTGGGATATTTACCCGAGTCAAACAAACCATTATTTTGCCCATTTACAAAAAGCTGACCAAACGATCATAGATGATAGTAGAGTGATTTATCATGCATAACCACCTATATTTTTTAAAGGAATAACTTTTGTATTGGGAGTCAACACTCACTCAAAAATCCCCCGCCTCCCCTTTTCCCAACAATTGCAAAACCTGATATAAAAACTTAAAAGAGTTTACATTTCCTAAAAATTACAGACTCTTTTTGGAATTATCTCTCTCGACATTTGTGCATTGTGCATTTCCATTTTAGATGTATATTTATTTCATAAATAAAAACATGAGTTTTTACTTCCACTTCATCTAGCAAACAAAAAAAAAAGTGATAAAAGGCAAATATATCACAACAAAATGAAAATTTTAAAGTTTATGTATGGAAAAATTTGTTGCAATAAACATATGAAAGTAAAGAAAATTTATTCACACACCACAAATGAACACAAAACTTTTGTTATCCAAGTTTGGCTAATTCCACTAGTTCGACCCTAATAGCTCAGAATTTTATAAGAAAGAGATTTTTCTACATATGTTTTAAAAAATGGACGATTGTTGAACCTGATATATAAAAACCAAAAATATTTTACAATCCCTAAAAATTACAGAAACTTTTTGGAATTATCTCTCTCTACATTTGTGCATTGTGCATTTTCTTTTTATATGTATACTTTTTTCTTAAATCAAAACTTGAGTATTCACTTTCCCTTCATCTCGTAAACAAAATCAAGAGATAAAATGCAAATAGATCACAACAAAATGAAACTTTTAGAGTTCTTGTATGGAATAATTTAAATTAATAAAAAATGTAAGTAAAGAAAATTTATTCACACACCACGAATTAACACAAAAGTTTTGTTATCCAAGTTTGGGAAATTCTACTAGTTCAACTGTTAATAGCTTGGAATTTTTATTAGAAAGGGATTTTTCTACACATGTTTTAAAAAATAGATATTCATGTTTGAAACATGTTAAAGATTCAAATGACCTATGGATCCAAACCTTTTAATGAGAATAACATTAAATTCTCAAGTGAATGTGCGGTGGGATATTTACCCGAGTCAAACAAGCCATTATTTTACCCATGTACAAAAATCTGACCTAACGATCATAGATGATTGTAAAGTGATTTATCATGTGTAACCGGCTATATTTGTGTAAAGGATGACTTATGGATTGGGAGTCAACGCTCACTTAAAAATCCCTCGCCTCCCCTTTTCCCGACGATTCCTGAACATGATATATTAAAACAAAAAAGAGTTTACAATCCCTAAAAATTACAAACACTTTTCTGAATTATCTCTCTCTACATTTGTGCATTGTGCTTTTCCTTTTTATATGTATACTTTTTTATTAAATAAAAACTTGAATTTTCACTTTCCCTTCATCTCGTAAAGAAAAAAAAAAGATATAAGGCAAATAGACCACAACAAAATGAAAATTTTAGAGTTTATGTATGGAAATAATTTAAGGCAATAAAAAAATCTAAGTAAGAAAATTTTTCACACACCACAAATGAACAAAAAAATGTTTTGTTATCCAAGTTTGGGTAATTCCACTAGTTCAACCCGAATAGCTCGGAATTTTATAAGAAAGAGATTTTTCAACATATGTTTTAAAAAAAGGATAAGCATACTTGAAACATGTTAAAGATGCAAATGCTGTTGGGATCCAAACCTTTTAACGAGAATAACATTAAATTCCCAAGTGAATGTGCGGTGGGATATTTACCCGAGTCAAACAAGCCATAATTTTGCCCATTTACAAAAAGCTGACCTACCGATTATAGATGATTGTAAAGTGATTTATCATATGTAAGGGGCTATATTTTTTTAAGGAATGACTTATGGTTTGGCAGTGGGAAATTCCACTATTTCAAGCCTAATTGCTCAGAATTTTATAAGAAAGAGATTTTTCTACACATGTTTTAAAAAATGGATATGTAGGCTTGAAACACGTTAAAGATTAAAATGACCTATGGATCCAAACCTTTTAAAGAGAATAACATTAAATTCTCAAGTGAACGTGAGGTGGGATATTTACCCGAGTCAAACAAGCTACAATTTTTCCCATTTACAAAAAGCTAACCTAACGATCATATATGATTGTAATGTAATTTATCATGTGTACCTGGCTATATTTTTGTAAGGAACGACTTATGGACTGGGAGTCAACACTCAGGTAAAAATCCCTCGCCTCCCCCTTTTCCCGACGATTGCTGAACCTGATATATAAGAACTAAAAGTAGTTTACAATCCCTAAAAAATTCAGACACTTTTTGGAATTATCTCTCATTACATTTATGCATTGTGCATTTCCATTTTAGATATATACTTTTTGCTTAAATGAAAACTTGATTTTTCACTTTCCCTTCATCTTGTAAACAAAAAAAAAGAGATAAAAGGCAAATACATCACAACAAAATGAAAATTTTAGAGTTTATGTATGGAAATAATTAAAGCAATAAACAAATGAAAGTAAATAAAATTTATTCACGCACCACAAAAGAACACAAAAGTTTTTTTATCCAAGTTTGGTAAATTCTACTATTTCAAGCTCAATAGATCGGAATTTTATAAGAAAGAGATTTTTCTACACATGTTTTAAAAAATGGATATGCATGCTTGAAACATGTTAAAGAAGCAAATGACTTATGGATCCAAAACTTTTAAAGAGAATAACATTAAATTCTCAAGTGAACGTGTGGTGCGATATTTACCCGAGTCAAACAAGCCATTATTTTGCCCATTTACAAAAAGCTAACCCAACGATCATAAATGATTGTAATGTGATTTATCATGCATAACGGGCTATCTTTTTGTAAGGAATGACTTATGGATTGGGAGTCCACACTCAGTTAAAAATCCCCCGCCACCCCCATTTCGCTACGATTGCAGAACCTTAGTTATAAAAACAAAAAAGAGTTTACGAACCCTAAAAATTACAGAAATTTTTTGGAATTATCTCTCTCTATATTTGTGCATTGTGCATTTCCATTTTAGATGTATACTTTTTTCTTAAATCAAAACTTGATTTTTCAATTTCCTTCATCTCGCAAAAAAAAAAAAAGATAAACGGCAAAAAGATCACAAAAAAATGAAAATTTTAGAGTTAATGTATGGAAAGAATTTAAAGTAATAAACAAATGTAAGAAAAAAAAAATTTATTCATGCACCACAAATGAAGACAAAAGTTTTGATATCCAAGTTTGGGAAATTCCACTAGTTCAACCCTAAGAGCTAGGAATTTTATAAGAGATTTTTCTACATATGTTTTAAAAAATGGGTATGCAAGCTTGAAACATGTTAAAGATGCAAATGTCTTATGGATCCAAACCTTTTAAAGAGAATAACAATAAATTCTCAAGTGAACATGTGGTGGGAAATTTACCCAAGTCAAACAAGCCATTATTTTGCCTGTTTAAAAAAAGTTGACCTAACGATTATAGATGATTGTAAAGTGATTTATCATGTGTAACGTGCTATATTTTTGTAAGGAATAACATATGGATTGGGAGTCAACACTTAGTTAAAAAGCCACCGCCGCCTCCCTCTTTTCCTGACGATTGCAGAATCTGAGATATAAAAACTAAAAAGAGTTTACAACGCCTAAAAATTACAAACACTTTTTGGAATTATCTCTCATTAAATTTGTGCATTGTGCATTTCCATTTTAGATGTATACTTTTTTGTTAAATAAAAACTTGAGTTTTCACTTTCCCTTCTTTTCGTAAACAAAAAAACGAGAAAAAAGGCAAATAGATCACAACAAAATGAAACTTGTAGTTTATGTATGGAAAGATTTTAAAGCAATAAACAAATGTAAGTAAATAAAATTTATTCACAGACCACAAATAAACACAAAAGTTTTGTTATCCAAGTTTGGATAATTCCACTAGTTCAACCCTAGTTGCTCAGAATTTTATATGAAAGAGATTTTTCTACAAATGTTTTAAAAAATGGATATGCATGCTTGAAACATGTTAAAGATTCAAATGACCTATGGACCCAAACCTTTTAAAGAGAATAACATTAAATTCTCAAGTGAACGTGCGGTGGGATATTTACCCGAGTCAAACAAGCCATTATTTTGCCCATTTAAAGAAAGCTAACCTAACGATTATAGAAGATTGTAACGTGATTTATCATGCGTAATGGGCTTTATTTTTGTAAGGAATGACTTATGGATTGGGAGACAATACTCGGTTAAAACTCCCCCGCCTCACCCTTTTCCCGACGATTCCAGAATCTAATATATAAAAACTAAAAAGAGTTTACAATCCCTAAAAATTGCAGACACTTTTAAGAATTATCTCACTCCACATTTGTGCATTGTGCAATTTCTTTTTAGATGAAATTTTTTGTCTTAAATCAAAACTTGAGTTTTCACTTTCCCTTCATCTCGTAAAAAAAAAAGAGATAAAAGGCCAATTGATCACAAGAAAATGAAAATTTTAGAGTTTATGTATCGAAGAATTTAAAACAATAAAAAAATGTAAGTAAAGAAAATTTATACACACTCCACCAATGAACACAAAATTTTTGTTATCCAAGTTTGCGAAATTCCACTAGTTCAACAGTAATAGCTTGGAATTTCATAAGAAAGAGATTTTTCTACGTATGTTTTCAAAAAAAGATATGCATGCTTGAAACATGTTAAAGATGCAAATTACCTATGGATCCAAACCTTTTAAAGAGAATAACATTAAATTCTCAAGTGAATGTGTGGTGGGATATTTACTCGAGTCAAACAAGCCATTATTTTGCCCATTTACAAAGCTGACCTATTGATTAGAGATGATTGTAAAGTGATTTATCATGTGTCTATATTTTTCTAAGGAATAAGTTATGGATTGGGATTCAAAACTCAATTACAAATCCCCCGCCTCCCCCTTTTCCTGACGAAAGTAGAACCTGATATATAAATACTAAAAAAATTTAAAATCCCTAAAAATTACTAACACTTTTAGGAATTATCTCTCTCTAAATGTTTGCATTGTGTATTTTCATTTTATATGTATACTTTTTCTTAAATCAAAACTTGATTTTTCACTTTCCCTTCATCTCGCTAACTAAAAAAAGAGATAAAAGGCAAATACATCACAACAAAATGAAAATTTTAGATCGTATGTATGGAAAGATTTTAAAGCAATAAACTAATGAAATTAAAGAAAATTTATACACACACCACAAATGAACACAAAACGTTTTTTATCCAAGTTTGGGAAATTCCACTATTTCAAGCCTAATAGCTTGGAATTTTATAAGAAAGAGATTTTTCTACATATGTTTTAAAAAATGGATAAGCATGCTTGAAACACGGTAAAGATGAAAATGACCTATGGATCCAAACCTTTTAAAGAGAATAACATTAAATTCTCAAGTGAACGTGCGGTGGGAGATTTACTTGAGTCAAACAAGCCACTATTTTTCCCATTTACAAAAAGCTGACCTAACAATCATATATGATTGTAATGTGATTTATCAGGCATTACGGGCAATATTTTTGTAAGGAATAAGTTATGGATTGGGAGTCAACACTCAGTTAAAAATCCCCCGCCTCCCCCTGTTACCGACGATTGTTGACCCTGACATATAAAAACTAAAAAGAGTTTACAATCCCTAAAAATTACAGAACCTTTTTGGAATTTCCTCTCTTTACATTTGTGCATTGTACATTTCCATTTTAGATGTATACTTTTTTCTTAAGACAAAACTTGAGTTTTCACTTTCCCTTCATCTCGTAAAAAAAAAAGAAGATATAAGGCAAATAGATCACAACAAAATGAAAATGTTAGAGTTTATTTATGGAAATAATTTAAGGAAATAAACAAATTTAAGTAAAAAAAAATTATTCACACACCACAAATGAACAAGAAAATGATTTGTTATCCAAGTTTGGGTAATTCCACTAGTTCAACCCTAATAGCTCGGAATTTTTAAGAAAGAGATTTTTAATCATATGTTTTAAAAAATGGATATGCATGCTTGAAACATGTTAAAGATGCAAATGACCTATGGGTCCAAACCTTTTAAAGAGAATAACATTAAATTCTCAAGTGAACGTGCAGTGGGATATTTACCCGTGTCAAACAAGCCATAATTTTGCCCATTTACAAAAAGTAGACCTACCAATTATTGATGATAGTAAAAACATTTATCATGCGTAATGGGCTATATTTTTTTAAGGAATGACTTATGGATTGGGAGTCAACACTCAGTTAAAACTCCCCCGCCTTCCCATTTTCTCGACGATAGCAGAATCTGATATATAATAACTAAAAAGGGTTTGCAATGCCTAAAAATTACAGACACTTTTTGGAATTGTCTCTCATTACATTTGTGCATTGTGCATTTCCATTTTAGATGTATACTTTTTTCTAAAATCAAAACTTGAGTTTTCACTTTCCCTTCATCTCTTAAACAAAAAAAAGAGATAAAAGGCAAATAAATCACAAGAAAATGAAAATTATACAGTTTATGTATGAAAGGAATTTACAGTAATAAACAAATGAAAGTAAAGAAAATTTATTCACACGCCACAAATGAACACAAAAGTTTTTTATCTAAGTTTGAAAAATTCCACTATTTCAAGCCTAATAGCTCATAATTTTATAAGAAAGAGATTTTTCTACATATGTTTTAAAAAATGGATATGCATGCTTGTAATACGTTAAAGATGAAAATGACCTATGGATCCAAGCCTTTTTAAAAGAATAACATTAAATTCTCAAGTGAACGTGCGGTGGGATATTTACCCGAGTCCAACAAGCCACTATTTTTCCCATTTACAAAAATCTGACCTAAATATCATATATGGTTGTAATGTGATTTATCATGCGTAACAGGCTAAATTTTTGTAAGGAATGACTTATAGATTGGGAGTCAACAGTCAGTTAAAAATCCCCAGCCTCCTCCTTTTACCGATGTTTGCTGAACTTGATATTAAAAAACTAAAAAGAGTTTAAACTCCCTAAAAATTACAGACCCTTTTTTGAATTATCTCTCTCTGCATTTGCGCATTGTGCATTTCCATTTTAGATTTATACTTTTTTCTTAAATCAAAATTTGAGTTTTCACTTTCCCTTCATCTTGTAAACAAAAAAAAAGAGATAAAAAGCAAATAGATCAAAACAAAATGAAAATTTTAGAGTTTATGTATGGAAATAATTTAAAGCAATAAACAAAAGAACACAAAATTTTTTTATCCAAGTTTGGGAAATTCCACTATTTTAAACCCAATAGCTAGGAATTTTATAAGAAAGAGACTTTTCTACACATGTTTTAAAAAATGGATATGCATGCTTGAAACATTTTAAAGATGCAAATGACCTATGGATCCAAACCTTTGAAAGAGAATAAAATTAAATTCTCAAGTCAACGAGTGGTGGGATATTTACCCGAGTTAAACAAGCAATTATTTTGCCCATTTACAAAAAGTTGACCTAACGATCATAAATGATTGTAAAGTGATTTATCATGTGTAACGGGCCATATTTTTTTAAGGAACGACTTCTGGATTGGGAGTCAACACTCAGTTAAAAATCCCCCGCCTCCCCCTTGTCCTGACGATTACTGAACCTGATATATAAAAACTAAAAACAGTTTACATTCCCTAAAAATTACAGAAACTTTTTGGAATTATCTCTGTCTACAATTGTCCATTGTGAATTTCCATTTTAGATGTATACTTTTTTCTTAAATCAAAACTTGAGTTTTCACTTTCGCTTCATCTCGCAAATTAAAAAAAATTGATTAAAGGCTAATAGATCACAACAAAATGAAAATTTTAGAGTTTTTGTATGGAAGAATTTAAAGCAATAAAAAAATGTAAGTAAAGAAAATGTATTCACACCCCACAAATGAACACAGAAGTTTTGTTATCCAAGTTTGGGAAATTCCACTAGTTCAACCCTAATAGTTCGGAATTTTATACGAAAGAGATTTTTCTATGCATGTTTTAAAAAATGGATATGCATGTTTCAAACATGTTAAAGATGCAAATGACCTATGGATCCAAACCTTTGAAAGATAATAACATTAAATTCTCAAGTGAACGTGCGGTGGGATCTTTACCCGAGTCAAAAAAACCATTATTTTGCCCATTTATAAAAAGTTGACCGAACGATCATAGATGATTGTAAAGTGATTTATCATGTATAACGGGCTTTATTTTTGTAAGGATTGACTTATGGATTGGGAGTCAACACTCTGTAAAAAATCCCCCGCCGCCCCCTTTTCCCGATGATTGCAAAACCAGACATAAAAAAACTAAAAAGAGTTTACAATCCTTAAAAATTACAGACACTTTTTTTGAATTATCACTCTCTACATTTGTGCATTGTGGATTTCCACGTTAGATGTATACTTTTTTCTTAAGTCAAAACTTGAGTTTTTGCTTTCCCTTCATCTCGTAAACTAAAAAAAGAGATAAATGGCAAATAGATCACAACAGAATGAAAATTTTAGAGTTTATGTACGGTAAAAACTTAGAGCAATAAACAAATGTAAGTATAGAAAATTTATTCACACACCATAAATGAACAAAAAAGTTTTGTTATCCAAGCTTGGGTAATTCCACTAGTATAACCCTAATAGCTCTGAATTTTATTAGAAAGAGATTTTTCTACATATGTTTTTAAAAAAATTATATGCATGTTTGAAACATGTTAAAGATGCAAATGACCTTTGGCTCCAAACCTTTTAAAGAGAATAACCTTAAATTCTCAAGTGAACGTGCGGTGGGATATTTACTCGAGTCAAACAAGCCATTATTTTGCCCATTTACAAAACGCTGACCTAACAATCATAGATGATGGTAAAGTGATTTATCATGCATAACGGGCTATATTTTTGCAAGGAATGACTTATGGATTGGTAGTCAACACTCAGTTAAAAATCCCCCGCCTCCCTTTTTTCCCGACGATTGTAGAACGTGATATATAAAAACTAAAAAGTGTTTACAATCCCTAAAAATTAAAAACATTGTTTTGGAATTATATCTCTCTACATTTGTGCATTTTGAATTTCCATTTTAGATGTATACTTTTATCTTAAATCAAAACATGAGTTTTCACTTTCCCTTAACCTCGCATACAAAAAAAAAAAAGAGATAAAAGGCAAATAGGTAAAAAAAAAATTAAAATTTTGAGAGTTTATGTATGGAAAAAATTTAAAGCAATAAAATAATGTAAGTAAAGAAAATTATTCACACACCACAAATGAACACAAAAGTTTTGTTATCCAAATTTGGGTAATTCCTCTAGTTTATCCTAACAGCTCGGAATTTTATAAGAAAGAGATTTTTCTATATATGTTTTAAAAAATGGATATGCATTCTTGAAACATGTTAAAGATGCCAATGACCTATGGTTCCAAACCTTTTAAAGAGAATAACTTTAAATTCTCAAGTGAACGTGCGGTGGGATATTTACCAGAGACAAACAAGCCATTATTTTGTCCTTACACAAAAAGTTGACCTAACGATCATAGATGATTGTAGTGTGATTTATCATGTGTAATTGGCTATATTTTTTAAAGGAATGACTTATGGATTGGGAGTCAACACTCACTCAAAAATCCCCCGCCTCCCCCTTTTCCCGACGATTGCAAGAACTTGATATATAAAAACTAAAAAGAGTTTACATTCTCTAAAAATTACAGACACTTTTTGGAACTATCTCTACCTAAATTTGTGCATTGTGCATTTCCATTTTAGATGTATACTTTTTTCTTAAATCAAAAATTGAGTTTTTACTTTCCCATCATCTCGCAAGCAAAAAAAAAAACAGAAAAACGGCAAATTGATCACAACATTATGAAAATTTTAGTGTTTATGTATGGGTAGAATTTACCACAATAAACAAATGTAAGTAAAGAAAATTTATTCACACACCACAAATGAACACAAAAGTTTTGTTATCCAAGTTTGGGTAATTCCACTAGTTCAACCCTAATAGTGCTGAATTTCATAAGAATAAAATTTTTCTACATATGTTTTTAAAATTGGATCTGCATGCTTGAAACATGTTAAAGATGCAAATGACCTAAGGATCCAAACCTTTTAAAGAGAATAACATTAAATTCTCAACTGAACGTGCGGTGGGATATTTACTCGAATCAAACAAGCCATTATTTTACCCATTTACAAAAAGCATACCTAATGATCATAGCTGATTGTAGAGTGATTTGTCATGCATAACAGGTAATATTTTTAAAAGAAATGACTTATTGATTGGGCGTCAACACTCAGTTAAAAATCCCCCGCCTTCCCTTTTCCCGACGAGTGCATAACCTGATATATAAAAACTAAACAGAGTTAACCATCCCTAAAAATTACAGACACATTCTGGAATTATCTGTCATTAAATTTTTGCATTGTGCATTTCCATTTTAGATGTATTGTTTTTTCTTAAATGAAAACTTGAGTTTTCAATTTCCCTTCATCTCGTAAACAAAAAAAAGAGATAAAAGGCAAATAGATCACTACAAAATGAAAATTTTAGAGTTTAAGTATGGAAAAAATTTAAAGCAATAAACAAATATAAGTAAAGAAAATTTACTCACTCACCACATATGAACACAAAACTTTTGTTATCCAAGTTTGGGAAATTCCACTAGTTCAACCCTAATACCTTAGAATTTTATAACAAAGAAATTTTTGTACACATGTTTTAAAAAATGGATATGTATTCTTGAAACATGTTAAATATGCAAATTACCTATGGATCCAAACCTTTTAAAGAGAATAACATTAAATTCTCAAGTGAACGTGGAGTGGGATATTTACCCGAGTCAAACAAGCCATTGTTTTACCCATTTACAAAAAGTTGACCTAACGATCATAGATGATTGTAAAGTGATTTTTCATGCGTAACGGGCTTTATATTTGTAAGGAATGACTTATGGATTGGGAGTCAACACTCAGTTAAAAATCCCCTGCCTCCCCCTTTTCCCGACGATTGTAAAACAAGATATATAAAAACTAAAAAAAGTTTACAATCCCTAAAAATTATAGACACATTTTGGAATTATCTGTCATTACATTTGTGCATTGTGCCTTTCCATTTTAGTTGTATACTTTTTTCTTAAATCAAAACTTGAGTTTTCACTTTCTCTTCATCTCGTAAACAAAAAAAAGATATAAAACGTAAATAGATCACAGCAAAGTGAAAATTTTAGGGTTTATGTATGGAAAGAATTTAAAGCAATAAATTTAAGTAAATAAAATTTATTCACACACCTCAAATGAACACAAAAGTTTTCTTATCGAATTTTTGGAAATTACACTAGTTAAACCCTTATTGCTAGGAATTTTATAAGAAAGATTTTTTTCTACAGATGTTTTCAAAAATGGATATGCATGATTTAAACACGTTAAAGATTTAAATGATATTTGGATCCAAAAAATTTAAAGAGAATAACATTAAATTCTCAAGTGAACGTGCAGTGGGATATTTACACGAGTCAATCAAGCCATTATTTTGCCCATTTTCAAAAAGCTGACCTAAGGATTATAGATGATTGTAAAATGATTTAACATGCGAAACGGGCTATATTTTTTTAAGGAATGACTTATGGATTGGGAGTCAACACTAAGTTAAAAATCTCCCGCCTCCCCATTTTCCTGACGAGAGCTGAACCTGATATTTAAAAACTAAAAAGTGTTTACAATCCCTAAAAATTACAGGCACATTTTGGAATTATCTCTCCGTACATTTTTGCATTGTTCATTGAGCCTTTCCATTTTAGATGTATACTTTTTTCTTAAATCCAAACTTGAGTTTTCACATTCCCTTCATCTCGCAAACTAAAAAAAGAGATAAAAGGCAAATAGATCACAAAAAAATGAAAATTTTGGAGTTTATGTATGGAAAGAATTTAAAGCAATAAAAAAATTTAAGTATAGAAAATTTATTCACACACCACAAATGAACACAAAAGTCATGTTATCCAAGATTGGGTAATACCACTAGTTCAACGCTAATTGCTCGGAATTTCATAAGAATGAGATTTTTCTACATATGTTTTAAAAAATGGATATATATGCTTGAAACATGTTAAATATGCAAATAACCAATGGATCCAAACCTTTTAAAGAGAATAACATTAAACTCTCAAGTGAACGTGCGGTGGGATATTTACTCGAGTAAAAAAACCATTAGTTTGCCCATTTACAAAAAGCAGACCTAACAATCATAGATGATTGTAAAGTTATTTATCATGCGTAACGGGCTATAATTTTGTAAGGAATGACTTATGGATTGGGAGTCAACACTCAATTGAAAATCCCCCTCCTTCCCTTTTCCCGACGATTGTTGAACATGATATATAAAAACTAAAAAGAGTTTACAATCCCTTAAATTATAGACACTTTTTTAAATTATCTCTCTCTACATTTGTGCATTGTGAATTTCCATTTTAGATGTATACTTTTTTCTTAAATCAAAACTTGAGTTTTCACTTTCCCTTCATCTCGTAAACAAAAAAAGAGACAAAAGGCAAATAGCTCACAAAAAAACTAAAATTTTAGAGTCTATGTATGGAAAGAATTTAAAGCAATAAAAAAATGCATTTAAAGAAAATTTACTCACACGCACAAATGAACAAAAAAGTTTTGTTATCCAAGTTTGGGTAATTTCACTCGTTCAACCCTAATAGCTCGGAATGCATGCTTGAAACATGTTAAAGATGCAAATGACCTATGGTTCCAAATATTTTAAAGAGAATAACAATAAATTCTCCAGTGAACGTGCGGTGGGATATTTGCCCGAGTCAAACAAGCCCTTTTTTTGCTTATTTACAAAAAGCTGACCTAAAGATCATAGGTAATTATAGTGTGATTTATCATGCGTAACCGGCTATATTTTTGAAAGGAATGACTTATGGATTGGGAGTCAACGGTCCCTCAAAAATCCCCGGCCTCCCCCTTTTCCCGACGATTGCAGAACCTGATATATAAAAACTAAAAAGAGTTTACATTCCCTAAAAATTACAGACACTTTTTGGAATTATCTCTCTTTACATTTGTGCATTGTGCATTTCCATTTTAGATGTATACTTTTTTTTTAAATCAAAACTTTGAGTTTTTACTTTCCCTTCATCTCGCAAACAAAAAAAAAAGAGATAAAAGGTAAATAGATCATAACAAAATAAAAATTTTAGAGTTTATGAATGGAAATAATTTTACAACAATAAACAAATGTAAGTAAAGAAAATTTATTCACACACCACAAATGAACACAAAACTTTTGTTATCCAAGTTTTGGTAATTCCACTAATTCAACCATAAGAGCGTGGAATTTTATAAGAAAGAGATTTTTCTACATATGTTTTAAAAAATGGATATGCATGCTTGAAATATGTTAAAGATGCAAATGACCTATGAATCCAAACCTTTTAAAGTGAATAACATTAAATTCTCAAGTGAACGTGCGGTGGGATATTTACTCGAGTCAAACAAGCCATTATTTTGCCCATTTAGAAAAAGCTGACCTAACGACCATAGAAGAATGTAGAGTGATTTATCATGCGTAACTGGCCATATTTTTGAAAGGAATAACTTTGGATTGGGATTCAACACTCAGTTAAAAATCCCCCGCCTCCCCCTTTTCTCAACAATTGCAGAACTTGATATTTAATAACTAAAAATAATTTTCAAACCCTAAAAATTATAAACACTTTTTGAAATTATCTCTCTCTACATTTGGGCATTGTGCATTTCCATTTTAGATGTATACTTTTTCTTAAATCAAACCTTGGGTTGTTACCTTCCCTTCATCTCGCAAACAAAAAAAAAAAAAGATAAAAGACAAATAGATCACAACAAAATGAAAATTTTTGAGATTATGTATGGAAAGAATTTAAAGCAATAAAAAAATGTAAGTAAAGAAAATTTATTCACACACCACAAATGAACAAAAAAGTTTTGTTATCCAAGTTTGGTTAATTCCAATAGTTCAACCCTAATAGCTCAGAATTTTATAAGAAAGAGATTTTTCTACATATGGTTTAAAAAATAGATATGCATGCTTGAAACATTTTAAAGATGCAAGTGACCTATAGATCCAAACCTTTTTAAAGAGAATAACATTAAATTCACAATTGAACGTGCAGTGGGATATTTACTCGAGTCAAACAAGCCATTATTTTTCCCATTTATAAAAAGCTGACCTAACGATCAATGATGATTGTAGAGTGATTTATTATGCGTACCCGGCTATATTTTTGAAAGAAATGACTTATGGATTGGGAGTCAACACTCACTCAAAAATCCCCCGCCTCGCCCTTTTCTCGACGATTGCAGAACCTCATATATAAAAACTAAAAAGACTTTACATTCCCTAAAAAATACGGATACTTTTTGGAATTATCTCTCTGTGCATTTGTGCATTGTGCATTAGTATTTTAGATGTATCCTTTTTTCTGCAATGAAAGCTTGAGTTTTTACATTCTCTTCATCTCGCAAACAAAAAAAAGTGATAAAAGGCAAATAGATCACAACAAAATGAAAATTCTAGAATTGATGAATGGAAATAATTTACATCAATAAAAAAATGTAAGTTAAGAAAATTTATTCACACACCACAAATGAGCACAAAAGTTGTGTTATCCAAGTTTGGGAAATTTCTACACATGTTTCAAAAAATGGATATGCATGCTTGAAACATGTTAAAAATTCAAATGACCTATGGATCCAAACCTCTTAAAGAGAATAACATTAAATTCTCACGTGAACGTGCGATGGGATATTTACCTGAGTCTAACAAGCTATTATTTTGCCCACTTAAAAAAAGCTGACCTAACGATCATAGATGTTTGTAAAGTGCTTTATCATGTGTAACAGGCTATCTTTTTCTAAGAAATGACTTATGTATTGAGAGTCAACTCTCAGTTAAAAATCTCCTGCTTCCCCATTTTCTCGACGATTGCAAAACCTGATATATATAAAAACTAACAAGAGTTTACAATCCCTAAAAATTAATGACACTTTTTGGAATGATCTCACACTATATTTGTGCATTGTGCATTTCCATTATAGATATATCCTTTTTTCTTAAATCAAAACTTGAGTTTTCACTTTCCCTTCATCTTGTAAACGAAAAAAAGAGATACTTTTTGGAATTATATCTCTGTACATTTTTGCATTGTGCATATCCATTTTAGATCTATACGTTTTTCCTAAATATAAACTTGAGTTTTCACTTTCCCATCATCTCGTAAATAAAAAAAGAGATAAAAGGCAAATAGATCAAATCAAAATGAAAATTTTAGAGTTTATGTAGCGAAAGAATTTAAAGCAACAAAAAAATGTGAGTAAATAAAATTTATTCACTCACCACAAATGAATACAAAATTTTGCTATCCGTGTTTGGGATATTCCACTAGATCAACCCTTTTAGTTCGGTATTTTTTTAGATAGTGATTTTTCTACACATGTTTCAATAAATTGATACACATTCTTGAAACATGTTAAAGATGCAAATGACCTTCGGATCCAAACCTTATAAAGAGAATAACATTAAATTCATAAGTGAACATGCGGTGGGATATTTACCCAAGTCAAACAAGCCATTATTTTACTCATTTACATAAAGCTGACCTAACGATGATAGATGATTTTAAAGTTATTTATCTGCGTCACGGGCTATATTTTTGTAAGGAATGAGTTATGAATTGGGAGTCAACACTCACTTAAAAATCCCCCGCCTCCCTCTTTTCCCAACGATTGCCGAACTTCATATATAAAACTAAAAAGAGTTTACAATCCCTAAAAATTATAAACACTTTTTGGAAATATCTCTCTCAACATTTGCGCATTGTGCATATCCATTTTAGATCTATACTTTTTTCTAAAATATAAACTTGAGTTTCCCTTTCCCATCGTCTTGTAAATAAAAAAAGAGATAAAAGGCAAATAGATCACAAAAAAATGAAAATTTTAGAGTTTAAGTATGGAAAGAATTTAAAGCAATAAAAAAATATAAGTAAATAAAATTCATTCACTCACCACAAATGAACACAAAGATTTTGCTATCCAAGTTTGGCAAATTCCACTAGATCAACCTAATTAGCTCGACATTTTTTTAGAAAGAGATTTTTCTACACATGTTTAAATAAATGGATATGCATTCTTGAAACATGTTCAAGATGTAAATGACCTATGGATCCATACCTTTTAAAGAGAATAACATTAAATTCTCAAGTGAAAGTGCGGTGGGATATTTACCCGTGTCAAACAAGCCATTATTTTACCCATTTACATAAAGCTGACCTAACGATCAATGATGATTTTAAAGTGATTTATCATGCATAACCGGCTTTTTTTGTAAGGAATGAGTTATGAATTGGGGAGTCAACACTCAGTTAAAAATCCCCCACCTTGCCCTTTTTCCAACGATTGCCGAACTTGATATATAAAAACGAAAAAGAGTTTACAATCCCAAAAAATTATAAACACTTTTTGGAATTATCTCTCTTAACATTTGTGCATTGTGCATATCCATTTTAGATGAACACTTTTTTCTTCAATATAAACTTGAGTTTTCACTTTCCCATCATCTCGTAAACAAAAAAAAAGAGATAAAAGGAAAATAGATCGAAACAAAATGAAAATTTTATAGTTTATGTATGGAAAGAATTTAAAGCAATAAAAAAGCGTAAATAAATAAAATTTATTCTCTCACCACATATGAACACAAAAATTTTGCTATCCATGTTTGGGAAATTCCACTAGATCAACCCTATTAGCTCAGATTTTTTTTAGAAAGATTTTTCTACACATGTTTAAATAAATGGATATGCATTCTTGTAACAAGTTAAAGATGCAAATGACCTAAGGATCCAAACCTTTTAAAGAGAACAACATTAAATTCTCAAGTGAACGTGCGGTGAGATATTTACCCAAGTCAAACAGGCCAATATTTTTACCCATTTACATCAAGCTAACCTAACGATCATAGATAATTTTAAAATAATTTATCATGCATAACGGGCTATATTTTTTTAAGGAATGAGTTATAGATTGGGAGTCAACACTCAGTTAAAAATCCCCCGCCTCCCCCTTTTCCCACGATTGCTGAACTTGATATATAAAAACTAAAAAGAGTTTACAATCCCTAAAAATTATAAACACTTTTTGGAATTATCTCTCTCTACATTTGTGCATTGCGCATATCCATTTTAGATGTATACTTTTTTCTTAAATATAAACTTGAGTTTTCACTTTCCCATCATCCCGTAAACAAAAAAAGATATAAAAGGCAAATAGATCACAAAAAAATGAAAATTTTAGAGTTTATGTATGGAAAGAATTTAAAGCAATAAAAAAATGTAAGTAAATAAAATTTATTCACTCACCACAAATCAACACAAAAATTTTGCTATCCAAGTTTGGAAAATTCCACTAGATCAACCCTATTAGCTCGGTATTTTTTTAGAAAGAGATTTTTCTACACATGTTTAAATAAATGGATATGCATTCTGGAAACATTTTAAAGATGCAAATGACCTATGGATACAAACCTTTTAAAGAGAATAACATTAAATTCTCTAGTGAACGTGCGGTGGGATAATTACCCAAGTCAAACTGGCCAATATTTTACCCATTTACATCAAGCTAACCTAATGATCATAGATTATTTTAAAGTGATTTATCATGAGTAATGGGTTATATTTTTGTAAGGAATGAGTTCTGGATTGGGAGTCAACACTCAGTTAAAAATCCCCCGCCTCCCCCTTTTCCCAACGATTGCAGAACTTGATATATAAAAACTAAAAAGAGTTTACAATCCCTAAAAGTTATAAACACTTTTTGGAATTATCTTTCTCTTCATTTGTGCTTTGTGCATATCCATTTTAGATGTATACTTTTTTCTTAAATATAAATTTGAGTTTTCACTTTCCCATCATCTCGTAAACAAAAAAAGATATAAAAGGCAAATAGATCACAACAAAATGAAAATTTTAGAGTTTATGTATGGAAAGAATTTAAAGCAATAAAAAAATTTAAGTAAATAAAATTTATTCACTCACCACAATTGAACACAAAATTTTGCTATCCAAGTTTGGGAAATTCCACTAGATCAACCCTATTAGCTCGCTATTTTTTTAGAAAGACATTTTTCTACACATGTTTAAAAAAATGGATATGCATTCTTGAAACATTTTAAAGATGCAAATGACCTATGGATAAAAACCTTTTAAAGAGAATAACTGTAAATTCTCAAGTGAACGTGTTGTGGGATATTTACTCGAGTCAAACAAAGCATTATTTTTCCCATTTCCATAAAGCTGACCTAACGATCATAGATGATTTCAAAGTGATTTATTATGTGTAACGGGCTATATTGTTGTAAGGAATGAGTTCTAGATTGGGAGTCAACACTCAGTTAAAAATCCCCCGCCTCCCCCTTTTCCCACGATTGCCGAACTTGATATATAAAAACTAAAAAGAGTTTACAATCCCTAAAAATTATGAACACTTTTTGGAATTATCTCTCTCTACATTTGTGCATTGTGCATATCCATTTTAGATATATACTTTTTTCTTAAATTTAAACTTGAGCTTTCAGTTTCCCATCATCTCATAAACAAAAAAAGAGATAAATGGCAAATAGATCGAAACAAAATGAAAATTTTAGAGTTTATGTATGCAAAGAATTTAAAGCAATAAAAAAATTTGAGTAAATAAAATTTATTCACTCACCACAAATGAACACATAATTTTGCTATCCAATTTTGGGAAATACCACTAGATCAACCCTACTAACTCGGTATTTTTTTAGAAAGAGATTTTTCTACACTTCTTTAAATAAATGGATTCGCATTCTTGAAACATGTAAAAAATGCAAATGAAATAAGGATCCAAACCTTTAAAAGAGAATAACATTAAATTCTCAAGTGAATGTGCGGTGGGATATTTACCCGAGTCAAACAAGCGATTATTTTACTCATTTACATAAAGCTGACCTAACGATCATAGATGATTTTAAACTGATTTATCTTGCGTGACGGGCTATATTTTTTTCAGGAATGAGTTATGAATTGGGAGTCAACACTCAGTTAAAAATCCCCCGCCTCCCCTTTTTCCCAATGATTGCCGAACTTGATATATAAAAACTAGAAAGAGTTTACAATTCCTAAAAATTATAACCACTTTTTGGAATTATCTCTCTCTACATTTGGGCGTTATGCAGATCCATTTTAGATGTATACTTTTTTCTTTAATATAAACTTGAGTTTTCACTTTCCCATCATCTCGTAAACAAAAAAACAGATAAAAGGCAAATAGATCACAACATAATGAAAATTTTAGAGTTTAAGTATGGAAAGAATTTAAAGGAATAAAAAAATTTAAGTAAATAAATTTTATTCACTCACCACAAATGAACCCAAAATTTTTGCTATCCATGTTTGGAAAATTCCACTAGATCAAACCTATTAGCTCGGATTTGTTGAGAAAGAGATTTTTCTACACATGTTTAAATAAATTCATATGCATTCTTCAAACATGTTAAAGATGCAAATGACCTATGGATTCAAACCTTTTAAAGAGAATAAATTAAATTCTCAAGTGAACGTGCAGTGGGATATTTACCCGAGTCAAACAAGCCATTATTTTACCCATTTCCATAAAGCTGACCTAACGATCATAGATGATTTTAAAGTGATTTATCATGCGCAACGGGCTATATTTTTGTAAGGAATGAGTTATGAATTGGGAGTCAACACTCAGTTAAAAATCGCCCCCTCCCCCTTTTCCCAACGATTGCCGAACTTGATATATAAAAACTAAAAAGAGTTTACAATCCCTAAAAATTATAAAAACTTTTCTGAATTATCTCTCTCTACATTTGTGCATTGTGCATATCAATTTTAGATGTATACTTTCTTCTTAAATATAAACTTGAGTTTTCACTTTCTCATCAGCTCGTAAACAAAAAACAAGATAAAAGGCAAATAGATCACAACAAAATGAAAATTTTAGAGTTTATGTATGGAAAGAATTTAAAGGGATAAAAAATGTAAGTAAATAAAATTTATTCACTCACCACAAATGAACACAAAATTTTTGCTATCCAAGTTTGGGAAATTCCACTAGATCAACCCTATTAGCTCGGTATTTTTTTAGAAAGAGATTTTTCTACACATGTTTAAATAAATGGATATGTATTCTTGAAACATGATAAAGATGCAAATGACCTATGGATACAAACCTTTTAAAGAGAATAACATTAAATTCTGAAGTGAACGTGTTGTGGGATATTTACCCGAGTCAAACAAGCCATCATTTTCCCCATTTACATAAAGCTGACCTAACGATCATAGATTATTTTAAAGTGATTTATCATGCGTAACGGGCAATATATTTGTAAGGAATGGGTTATGAATTTGGAGTCAACACTCAGTTAAAAATCCCCCGCCTCCGCCTTTTCCCTATGATTGTCGAACTTGATATATATAAACTAAAAAGAGTTTACAATCCCTAAAAATTACAGAAATTTTTAGTTAATTTTTAGGAATTATCTCTCTCTACATTTGTGCATTGTGCATTTCCGTTTTAGATATGTACTTTTTTCTTAAATCAAAACTTGAGTTTTCACTTTCCCTTCATCTTGTAAACAAAAGAAGAGATAAAAGGCAAATTGATCACAGTAAAATGAAAATTTTAGAGTTTATGAATGGAAAGAATTTAAAGCAAAAAATAAATGTAAGTAAAGAAAATTTATTCACACACCACAAAGGAACACAAAAGTTTTGTTATCCCAGTTTGGAAAATTCCAGTAGTTCAACCCTAATAGCTCGGAATGTTATAGGAAAAAGAGTTTTCTACACGTGTTTTAAAAAATGGATATGCATGCTTGAAACATGTTAAAGATGTAAATGACCTATGGATCCAAACCTTTTAAAGAGAATAACATTAAATTCTCAAGTGAACGTGCGGTGGGATATTTACCCGAGTCAAACAAACCATTGTTTTGCCCATTTACCAAAAGCGACCAAACGATCATAGATGATTGTAAAGTGATTTATCATGTGTAACGGGCTATATTTTTGTAAGGATTGACTTATGGTGTTACGGTCCCGGAGCTGACACGTGGATTCTTTGGGAGGATCAGGGGTTTGCCACGGGTTGCAGGTCTTCCAGGCATTACCGTAGGAATAGTTGGAAGACATGGGGAAGACGAAAACGAAGATCAAGCCTAAGGGAAGCTTGAAAACCCTAGAGCTCGTTGAGGAGAATTCTAAGCCTCTTTACGCTAGATTTAACCTAATTCTTAATACTTCAATGCTTTTGTTTCTCATTACTCTTACCCCTTAAATAGGGTTCACCTTGTTAGGGTTTAATAAAATATTACAGAAATATCCCTATGAATAAAATATTCCAAAAATATCCCTATTAAGAAATAATTCCAAAAATACCCCTATAGCCTAAAACTGAAATAATATAAAGTAAATTACATAAAACAACTAAAATAATAATGTTATTGCTTGCATAACATATGGATTGGGAGTCAACAATAAAAAATGTAAGTAAACAAAAATTTTTCACACACTACAAATGAACACAAAAGTTTTGTTATCAGAGTTTGGGAAATTCCACTAGCTCAACCCTAATAGCTCGGAATTTTATAAGAAAGAGATTTTTCTACACATTTTTAAAAAAATGGATATGCATGGTTGAAACTTGTTAAAGATGCAAATGACCTATGGATCCAAACCTTTTAAAGAGAATAACAATAAATTCTCAAGTGAACGTGCGGTGGGATATTTACCAAAGTCAAACAAGACATTATTTTGCCCAATTAAAAAAAAGCTGAGCTAACAATCATAGATGATTGTAAAGGAATTTATCATGCGTAACGGGCTATATTTTTGTAAGGAATGACTAATGGATTGTGAGTCAACCCTCAGATAAAAATCCCCCACCTACCCTTTTTCCCGACGATTGCAAAACCTGATATATAAAAACTAAAAAGAGTTTTCAATCCCAAAAAATTAAAAACACTTTTTGGAATTATCTTTATCCACATTTTTGCATTGTGAATTTCCATTTTAGATGTGTACTTTTGTCTTAAATCAAAACTTGTGTTTTCACTTTTCCTTTATCTCGTAAACACAAAAAGACATAAACGACAAATAGATCATAACAAAATGAAAATTTTAGAGTTGAAGCATGGAAAGAATTCAAAGCAATAAACAAATGTAAGAAAAGAAAATTTATTCACACACCACAAATGAACACAGAAGTTTTGTTATCCAAGTTTGGTAAATTGCAATAGTTCATCCCTAATAGCTCGGAATTTTATAAGAAAGAGATTTTTCTACACATGTTTTAAAAAATGGATATGCTTGCTTGAAACATCTTAAAGATGCAAATGACTGATGGATAAAAACCTTGTAAAGAGAATAATACGAAATTCTCAAGTGAACGTATGGTGGGATATTTACCCTAGTCAAACAAGCTATTATTTTGCTCATTTACAAAAATCTGACCTAACATTCATAGATGATTGTCAAGTGATTTAAGTTGCACAATGGGCAATTTTTTTTGTAAGGAATTGATTTATGGATTGGGAGTCAACACTCAGTTACAAATCCCACGCCTCCCCTTTTCCTGACGATTGCAGAACCGAATATATAAAACATAAAAAGAGTTTACAATCCCTAAAAATTCCAGACACTTTTTGGAATTATCTCTCTCTAGATTTGTGCATTGTGCATTTCCATTTTAGATGTAAACTTTTTTCTTAAATCAAAACTTGAGTTTTCCCTTTCTATTCATCTCGTAAACAAAAAAAAGAGATAAAAGGCAAATAGATCACAACAAAATGAAAACTTTAGAGTTGATGTAGGGAAAGAATTTAATGCAATAAATAAATGTAAGTAAAGAAAATTTATTCACACACCACAAATGAAATCAAAAGTTTTGTTATCCAAGTTTGGGAAATTCCACAAGTTCAACCTTAATAGCTAGGAATTTTATAAGAAAGAGATTTTTCTACACATGTTTTAAAAATAGATATGCATACTTGAAACATATTAAAGATGCAAATCACCTATGGATCCAAACCTTTTAAAGAGAAAAACATTAAATTCTTAAGTGAACGTTCGGTGAGATATTTACCTGAGTCAAACAAGCCATTATTTTACCCATTTCCATAAAGCTGACCTAACAATCATAGATGATTTTTAAGTGATTGATCATGCGTAACAGGCTATATTTTTGTAAGGAATGAGTTATGAATTTGGAGACAACACTCAGTTAAAAATCCCCCGCCTCTCCCTTTTCCCAACGATTGTCGAACTTGATATGTAAAATCTAAAAAGAGTTTACAATCCAAAAAAAATATGAACACTTTTTGGAATTATCACTCTCTACATTTGTGCATTGTGCATATCCATTTTAGATGTATACTTTTTTCTTAAATATAAACTTGAGTTTTACTTTCCCATCATCTCGTAAACAAAAAAAGAGATGAAAGGCAAATAGATCACAAAAAAATGAAAATTTTAGAGTTTATGTATGGAAAGAATTTAAAGAAATAAAAAAAAGTAAGTAAATAAAATTTATTTACTCACCACAAATGAACACAAAAATTTTGCTATCCAAGTTTGGGAAATTCCACTAGATCAACCCTTTTAGCTCGGTATTTTTTAAGAAAGAGATTTTTCTACACATGTTTAAATAAATGGATATGCATTCTTGAAACATGTTAAAGATCGAAATGACCTAAGGATCCAAACCCCTTTAAAGAGAATAACATTAAATTCTCAAGTGAACGTTTGGTGGGATATTTGCCCGAGTAAAACAAGCCATTATTTTACGCATTTACATAAAGCTGACCTAACGATCATAGATGATTTTAAAGTGATTTATCATGGGTAATGGGCTATATTTTTGTAAGGAATGAGTTATGAATTGGGAGTCAACACTCAGTTAAAAATCCCCCGCCTCCTCCTTTTCCCAACGATTGCTGAACTTGTTATGTAAAAACTAAAAAGAGTTTACACTACCTAAAAAATATGAACACTTTTTGGAATTATCTTACTCTACATTTGTGCATTGTGCATATCCATTTTAGATGTATACTTTTTTCTAAAATATAAACTTGAGTTTTCACTTTCCTATCATCTCATAAACAAAAAAAGAGATAAAAGGCAAATAGATCGAAACAAAATGAAAATTTTAGAGTTTATGTATGGAAAGAATTTAAAGCAATAAAAAAATATGAGTAAATAAAATTTATTCACTCACCACAAATGAACACAAAATTTTGCTATCCAAGTTTGGGAAATTCCACTAGATCAACCCTATTAGCTCGGTATTTTTTTTGAAAGACATTTTTCTACACATGTTTAAATAAATGAATATGCATTCTTGAATCATGTTAATGATGCAAATGACCTAAGGATCCAAACCTTTTAAAGAGAATAACATTAAATTCTCAAGTGAACGTTCGGTGGGATATTTACTCGAGTCAAACAAGCCATTATTTTACTCATTTACATAAAGCTGACCTAACGATCATAGATGATTTTAAAGTGATTTATCATGCGTCACGGGCTATATTTTTGTAAGGAATGAGTTATGAATTGGGAGTCAACACTAAGTTAAAAATCCCCTGCCTCCCCCTTTTCCCAACCATTACCGAACTTGATATATAAAAACTAAAAAGAGTTTACAATCCCTAAAAATTATAAACACTTTTTGGAATTATCTCCCTCTACATTTGTGCATTGTGCATATCCATTTTAGATGTATACTTTTTTCTTAAATATAAACTTGAGTTTCACTTTCCCATCATCTCGTAAACAAGAAAAGAGATAAAAGGCAAATAGATCACAACAAAATGAAAATTTTAGAGTTTATGTTTGGAAAGAATTTAAATCAATAAAAAAATGTAAGTAAATAAAATTTATTCACTCACCACAAATGAACACAAAAGTTTTGCTATCCATGTTTGGGAAATTCCAATAGATCAACCCAAATAGCTCGGTATTTTTTTAGAAAGAGATTTTTCTTCACATGTTCAAATAAATGGATATGCATTCTTGAAACATGTTAAAGATGCAAATGACCTATGGATCCAAACCTTTTAAGGAGAATAACATTAAATTCTCAAGTGAACGTGCGGTGGGATATTTACCCGAGTCACACAAGCCATTATTTTACCCACTTCCATAAAGCTGAGCTAACGATCATAGATGATTTTAAAGTGATTTATCATGCACAACAGGCTATATTTTTGTAAGGAATGAGTTATGAATTGGGTGTCAACACTCAGTTAAAAATCCCTTGCCTCCCCATTTTTCCAACGATTGCTGAACTTGAAATAGCTAAACTAAAAAGAGTTTACAATCCCTAAAAATTGTAAACACTTTTTTGAATTATCTCTCTCTACATTTGTGCATTGTGCATATTCTTTTTAAATTCATACTTTTTTCTTAAATATAAACTTGAGTTTTCACTTTCCCATCATCTCGTAAACAAAAAAACTGATAAAAGGCAAAAAGATCACAACAAAATAAAATTTTTAGAGTTTACCTATGAAAAGAATTTAAAGCAATAAAAAATGTAACTAAATAAAATTTATTAACTCCACGAATGAACACAAAAAATTTTCTATCCAAGTTTGGGAAATTCCACTAGATCTACCCTATTAGCTCGGTATTTTTTTAGCAAGAGATTTTTCTACACATGTTTAAATAAATGGATATGCACTCTTGAAACATATTAAAGATGCAAATGACCTATGGATCCAAACCTTTTAAAGAGAATAACATTTAATTCTCAAGTGAACTTGCGGTGGGATATTTACCCGAATCAAACAAATCTCACCTAATGATCATAGATGGTTTTAAAGTGATTTATCATGCGTAACTATTTTTTTTGTAAGGAAAGAATGATGAATTAGGAGTCAACAATCAGTTAAAAATCCCCGCCTCCCCCTTTTCCCAACAATTGCCGAACTTGATAAGTAAAAACTAAAATGAGTTTACAATCCCTAAAAAATATGAATACTTCTT
Organism: Aristolochia californica; assembly: GCF_029961685.1. Classification (NCBI taxonomy): domain Eukaryota; kingdom Viridiplantae; phylum Streptophyta; class Magnoliopsida; order Piperales; family Aristolochiaceae; genus Aristolochia; species Aristolochia californica. Next base: position 18,451,012 of record NW_027182103.1, on the reverse strand, counting down.
GGAATCACCTCTCTGTATATTTGTACATTGTGCATATCCATTTTAGATGTATACTTTTTTCTTAAATATAAACTTGAGTTTCACTTTCCCATCATCTCGTAAACAAAAAAGGAAATAAAAGGCAAATAGATCACAACAAAATGAAAATTTTAGAGTTTATGTATGAAAAGAATTTAAAGCAATAAAAAAATGTAAGTAAATAAAATTTATTCACTCACCACAAATGAACACAAAAATTTTTCCATCCAAGTTTGGGAAATTCCACTAGATCACCCCTTTTTGCTCGGTATTTTTTTAGAAAGAGATTTTTCTACACATGTTTAAATAAATGGATATCCATTCTTGAAACATGTTAAAGATGCAAATGACCTAAGGATCAAAACCTTTTAAAGAGAATAACATTAAATTCTCAAGTGAACGTTCGGTCGGATATTTACCCGAGTCAAACAAGCCATTATTTTACCCATTTCCATAAAGCTGACCTAACGATCATAGATGATTTTAAAGTGATTTATCATGGGTAACGGGTTATATTTTTGAAAGGAATGAGTTATGAATTGGGAGTCAACACTCAATTAAAAATCCCCCGCCTGCCCCTTTTCCCAACGATTGCAGAACTTGATCTGTAAAAACTAAAAAGTGTTTACACTCCCTAAAAAATATGAACACTTTTTGGAATTATCTCTCTCTACATTTGTGCATTGTGCTTATTCATTTTAGATGTATAATTTTTTCTTAAAGATAAACTGGAGTTTTCACTTTCCCATCATCTCGTAAACAAAAAAAGAGATAAAAGGCTAATAGATCGAAACAAAATGAAAATTTTAGAGTTTACGTATGAATTTAAATCAATAAAAAATGTGAGTAAATAAAATTTATTCACTCACCACAGATGAACACAAAACTTTGCTATCCAAGTTTGAGAAATTCCACTAGATCAACCCTATTGGCTCGGTATTTTTTTAGAAAGAGATTTTTCTACACATGTTTAAATAAATGAATTTGCATTCTTGAATCATGTTAAAGATGCAAATGACCTAAGGATTCAAATATTTTAAAGAGAATAACTTTAAATTCTCAAGTGAAAGTTCGGTGGGATATTTACTCGAGTCAAATAAGCCATTATTTTACACATTTACATAAAGCTGACCTAACGATCATAGATGATTTTAAAGTGATTTATGATGCGTCACGGACTATATTTTAGCAAGGAATGAGTTATGAATTGGGAGTCAACACTCAGTTAAAAATGCCCCGCCTCCCCCTTTTCCCAACGATTGCTGAACTTGATATATAAAAACTAAAAAGAGTTTACAATCCCTAAAAATTGTAAACACTTTTTTGAATTATCTCTCTCTACATTTGTGCTTTGTTCATATCCATTTTAGATGTATACTTTTTTCTTAAATATAAACTTGAGTTTTCACTTTCCCATCATCTCGTCAACAAAAAAAGAGATAAAAGGCAAATAGATCACAACAAAATGAAATTTTTACAGTTTATGTATGGAAAGAATTTAAAGAAATAAAAAAATGTAAGTAAATAAAATTTATTAACTCCACGAATGAACACAAAAATTTAGCTATCCAAGTTTGGGAAATTCCAAGAGATCTACCCTATTAGCTCGGTATTTTTTTAGCAAGAGATTTTTCTACACATGTTTAAATAAATGGATATGCACTCTTGAAACATGTTAAAGATTCAAATGACCTATGGATCCAAACATTTTAAAGAGAATAACATTAAATTCTCAATTGAACGTGCGGTGGGATATTTACCCGAGTCAAAGAAGCCTTTATTTTACCCATTTACATAAAGCTGACCTAACAATCATAGATGATTTTAAAGTGATTTATCATGTGTAACGGGCTTTTTTTTTTAAGGAATGAGTTATGAATTGGGAGTCAACACTCAGTTAAAAATCCTCCGCCTCCCCCTTTTCCCAACGATTGCCGAACTTGATATATAAGAACTAAAAAGAGTTTACAATCCATAAAAATTATAAACACTTTTTGGAATTATCTCTCTGTACATTTGTGCATTGTGCATATCCATTTTAGATGTATGCTTTTTTCTTAAATAAACTTGAGTTTTCACTTTCCCATCATCTCGTAAACAAAAAAAGAGATAAAAGGCAAACAGATCACAACAAAATGAAAATTTTAGAGTTTATGTGTGGAAAGAATTTAAAGCAATAAAAAAATGTAAGTAAATAAAATTTATTCACTAACCACAATTGAACACAAAAATTTTGCTATCCAAGTTTGGGAAATTCCACTAGATCAACCCTATTAGCTCGGTATTTTTTTAGAAAGAGATTTTTCTACACATGTTTAAATAAATGGATATGCATTCTTGAAACATGTTAAAGATGAAAATGGCCTATGGATCCAAACCTTTTAAAGAGAATAACATTAAATTCTCAAGTGAACGTGCGGTGGGATATTTACCCAAGTCAAACAAGCCATTATTTTACCCATTTCAATAAAGCTGACCAAACGATCATAGATGATTTTAAATTTATTTATCATGCGTAACGGGCTATATTTTTGTAAGGAATGAGTTATGAATTGGGATTCAACACTCAGTTAAAAATCCGCCGCCTCCCCCTTTTCCCAACGATTGCCGAACTTGATATTTAAAAACTAAAAAGAGTTTACAATGCCTAAAAATTATGAACACTTTTTGGAATTGTCTCTCTCTACATTTGTGCATTGTGCATATCTATTTTAGATGTATACTTTTTTCTTAAATATAAACTTGAGTTTCACTTTCCCATCATCTCGTAAACAAAAAAGGAGATAAAAGGCAAATAGATCGAAACAAAACGAAAATTTTAGAGTTTATGTATGGAAAGAATTTAAAGCAATAAAAAAATGTGGGTAAATAAAATTTATTCACTCTCCATAAATGAACATAAAATTTTGCTATCCAAGTTTGGGAAATTCCACTAGATCAACCCTATTAGCTCGGTATTTTTTTAGAAAGAGATTTTTCTACACATGTTTAAATAAATGGATACGAATTCTTGAAACATGTTAAAGATGCGAATGACCTAAGGATCTAATCCTTTTAAAGAGAATAACATTAAATTCTCAAGTGAACATGCGGTGGGATATCTACCCGAGTCAAACAAGCTATTATTTTACCCATTTCAATAAAGTAGACCAAACGATCATAGATGATTTTAAATTTATTTATCATGCGTAATGGGCTCTATTTTTTTGAGGAATGAGTTATGAATTGGGATTCAACACTCAGTTAAAAATCCGCCCCCTCCCCCTTTTCCTAACGATTGCCGAACCTGATATTTAAAAACTAAAAAGAGTTTACAATGCCTAAAAATTATGAACACTTTTTGGAATTATATCTCTCTACATTTGTGCATTGTGCATATCTATTTTAGATGTATACTTTTTTCTTAAATATAAACTTGAGTTTTCACTTTCCCATCATCTCGTATACAAATAAAGAGATTAAAGGCAAATAGATCGAAACAAAACGAAAATTTTAGAGTTTATGTATGGAAAGAATTTAAAGCAATAAAAAAATGTGGGTAAAAAAAATTATTCTCTCTCCACAAATGAACATAAAATTTTGCTATCCGAGTTTGGGAAATTCCACTAGATCAACCCTATTAGCTCAGTATTTTTTTAGAAAGAGATTTTTCTACACATGTTTAAATAAATGGATACGCATTCTTGAAGCATGTTAAAGATGTGAATTACCTAAGGATCTAAAGTATTTAAAGAGAATAACCTTAAATTCTCAAGTGAACGTGCGGTGGGATATTTACCCGAGTCAAACAAGCCATTATTTTACCCATTTACAAAAATCTGACCAAACGATCATAGATGATTTTAAAGTGATTTATCATGCATAACAGGCTATATTTTTGTAAGGAATTACTTATGGATTGGGAGTCAACTCTCAGTTAAAGATCCAGTGCTTCCCCCTTTTCCACACGATTGCAAAACCTGATATATAAAAGCTAAAACGAGTTTACTATCCCATAAAATTACAGACATTTTTAGGAGTTATCTCTCTCTACATTTGTGCATTGTGCATTTCTGTTTTAGATATCTACTTTTTTCCTAAATGAAAACCTGAGTTTTCACTTTTCGTTCATCTTGTAAACAAAAAAAGAGACAAAAGGCAAATAGATCACAACAAAATGAAAATTTTAGAGTTTATTAATGGAAATAATTTAAAGCAATAAAGAAATGTAAGTAAAGAAAATTTATTCACACACCACAAAGGAACACAAAAGTTTTGTTATCCCAGTTTGGAAAATTCCAGTAGTTCAACCCTAATAGCTCGGAATTTTATAGGAAAAAGAGTTTTCTACACTTGTTTTAAAAAATGGATATGCATGCTTGAAACATGTTAAAGATGTAAATGAACTATGTATCCAAACCTTTTAAAGAGAATAACATTAAATTCTCAAGTGAACGTGCGGTGGGATATTTACTCGAGTCAAACAAACCATTGTTTTGCCCATTTACCAAAAGCTGACCAAACGATCATAGATGATTGTAAAGTGATTTGTCATGCGTAATGGGCTATATTTTTGTAAGGATTGACTTATGGATTGGGAGTCAACAATAAAAAATTTAAGTAAACAAAATTTATTCACACACCACAAATGAACACAAAAGTTTTGTTACCAGAGTTTGGGAAATTCCACTAGCTCAACCCTAATAGCTCGGAATTTTATAAGAAAGAGATTTTTATACACATGTCTTAAAAAAGGGATATAAATGGTTGAAACTTGTTAAAGATTCAAATGACCTATGGATCCAAACCTTTTAAAGAGAATAACATTCAATTCTCAAGTGAACGTGCGGTGGGATATTTACCAAAGTCAAACAAGACATTATTTTGCCCAATTAAAAAAAGCTGAGCTAACAATCATAGATGATTGTAAAGTGATTTCTCATGCATAACGGGCTATATTTTATTAAGGATTGACTAATGGATTGTGAGTCAACCCTCAGATAAAAATCCCCCACATACCCCTTTTTTCGACGATTGCAAAACCTGATATATAAAAACTAAAAAGAGTTTACAATACAAACACTTTTTGGAATTATCTCTATCCTCATTTTTGCATTGTGCATTTCCATTTTAGATGTGTACTTTTTTCTTAAATCAAAACTTAAGTTTTCACTTTTCCTTTATCTTGTAAACAAAAAAAAAATAAATGGCAAATAGATCAGAAAAAAATGAAAATTTTAGAGTTGAAGCATGGAAAGAATTCAAAGCAATAAACAAATGTAAGAAAATAAAATTTATTCACACACCACAAATGAACACAAAAGTTTTGTTACCAAGTTTGGTAAATTCCATTAGTTCATCCCTAATAGCTCTGAATTTTATAAGAATGAGATTTTTCTACACATGTTTTAAAAAATGGATATGCTTGCTTGAAACATCTTAAAGATGCAAATGACCGATGGATAAAAACCTTGTAAAGAGAATAACACGAAATTCTCAAGTGAACGTGTGGTGGGATATTTACCCTAGTCAAACAAGCCATTATTTTGTTCATTTACAAAAATCTGACCTAACGTTCATAGATGATTGTCAAGTGATTTAAGTTGCGCAATGGGCATTTTTTTTGTAAGGAATGATTTATGGATTGGGAGTCAACACTCAGTTACAAATCCCACGCCTCCCCTTTTCCCGACGATTGCAGAACCTGATATATAAAACATAAAAAGAGTTTACAATCCCTAAAAATTCCAGACACTTTTTGGAATTATCACTCTCCAGATTTGTGCATTGTGCATTTCCATTTTAGATGTAAAATTTTTTCTTAAATCAAAACTTGAGTTTTCCCTTTCAATTCATCTCGTAAACAAAAAAAAAAAAAGATAAAAGGAAAATAGATCACAACAAAATGAAAACTTTAGAGTTGATGTAGGGAAAGAATTTAAAGCAATAAATAAAAATAAGTAAAGAAAATTTATTCACACACCACAAATGAAATCAAAAGTTTTGTTATCCAAGTTTGGGAAATTCCACTAGTTCAACCTTAATAGCTCGGAATTTTATAAGAAAGAGATTTTTTTCTACACATGTTTAAAAAATGGATATGCATACTTGAAACATGTTAAAGATGCAAATCACCTATGGATCCAAACCTTTTAAAGAGAAAAACATTAAATTCTTAAGTGAACGTGTGGTGGGATATTAACCCGAGTTAAACAAGTCATTATTTTGCCCATTTACAAAAAGTTGGCCTAATGATTATAGATGATTGTAAAGTGATTTACCATGCGTAATGGGCTATATTTTTGTATGGAATGACTTATGGATTGGGTGTCAACACTCAGTTAAAAATCCCCAGCCTCCCCCTTCTCCCGACGATTGCAGAACCTGATGTATAAAAACTAAAAAGAGTTTAAAATCCCTAAAAATTAAAGAAACTTTTTGGAATTATCTCTCACTAGATTTGTGCTAGGTGCATTGCCATTTTAGATGTATAATTTTTTCTTAAATCAAAACTTGAGTTTTCACTTTCCCTTCATCTCGTAAACAAAAAAAAGAAATAAAAGGCAAATAGATCACAACAAAATGAAAATTTTAGAGTTGATGTATGGAAATAATTTAAAGCAATAAACAAATATAAGTAAAAAAAATTTATTTATACAGCACAAATGAAGACAAAAGTTTTGGTATCCATGTTTGGGAAATTCCACTTATTCAACCCTAATAGTTCAAAATTTTATACGAAAGAGATTTTTCTACACGTGTTTTAAAAAATGGATATGCATGCTTCAAACATGTTAAAGATGCAAATGACGTAAGAATCCAAGCCTTTTAAAGCGAATAATATTAAATTCTCAAGTGAAGGTGCAGTGGGATATTTACCCGAGTCAAACAAGCCATTATTTTGCCCATTTACAAAAAGTTGACCTAACGCTCATAGATGATTGCAAAGTGATTTATTATGCGTAACGGGCTATATTTTTGTGAGAAATGACTAATGGATTGGGAGTCAACACGTAGTAAAAATCCTCCACCTCCCCTTTTCATGATGATTGCAGAACCTGATATATAAAAACTAAAAAGAGTTTATAATCCCTAAAAATTACAGGTACTTTTTGGAATTATCTCTCTCTACATTTGTGCATTGTGTATTTCCATTTTAGAAGTATACTTTTTTCTTAAATCAAAACTTGAGTTCTCACTTTCTGTTCATCTCGTAAACATAAAACAGAGATAAAAGGCAAATAGATCACAACAAAATGAAAATTTTAGAGTTGATGTATGGAAAGAATTTAAAGCAATAAACAAATGTAAGTAAAGAAAATTTATTTATACAGCACAAATGAACACAAAAGTTATGTTATCCATGTTTGGGAAATTCCACTTGTTGAAACCTAATTGCTCAGAATTTTATGCGAAAGAGATTTTTCTACACATGTTTTAAAAAATGGATATGCATGCTTCAAACATGTTAAAGATGCAAATGACCTAAGGATCCAAGCCTTTTAGAGAGAATAATATTGAATTTTAAAGTGAAGGTGTGGTGGGATATTTACCTGAGTCAAACAAGCCATTATTTTGCCCATTTACAAACAGTTGACCTAACGCTCATAGATGATTGCAAAGTGATTTATCATGTGTAACAGGCTATATTTTTGCAAGTAATGACTAATGGATTGGGAGTCAACACGTAGTCAAAATCCTCCACCTCCCCTTTTCATGATGATTGCAGAACCTGATATATAAAAAATAAAAAACGATTACAATGCCTAAAAATTTTAGACACTTTTTGGAATTATCTCTCTCTAAATTTTTGCATTAAGCATTTCCATTTTAGATGTATGATTTTTTCTTTAATCAAAACTTGAGTTTTCATTTTTTCTTCATCTCCTAAAAAAAAAAGAGATTAAAGGCAAATAGATCACAACAAAATGAAAATATTAGAGTTAATGTATGGAACGAATTTAAAGCAATAAAAAAATGTAAGTAAAGAAAATTTATTCACACCCCACAAATTAACACAAAAGTTTTATTATCCAACTTTGGGAAATTCCATTTGTTCAACCCTAATAGCTCAGAATTTTATATGAAAGAGATTTTTCTACACATGTTTTAAAAAATGGATATGCATGCTTCAAACATGTTAAAGATACAAATGACAAATGGATCCAATCCTTTAAAAGAGAATGACATTATATTCTCAAGTGAAGGTGCAGTGGGATATTTACCCGAGTCAAACAAGCCATTATTTTGCCCATTTTCAAAAAGCTGACCTAACGATCATAGATGATAGCAAAGTGATTTATCCTACATAACGGGCTATATTTTTCAAAGGAATGACTAATGGATTGGGAGTCTACACTCAGTTAAAAATCCCCCACCTCCCTTTTTCCCGACGATTGCAGAACCTGATACATAAAAACTAAAAAGAGTTTACATACCTAAAAATTACAGACACTTTTTGGAATTATCTCTCTCTACATTTGTGCATTGTGCATTACCATTTTAGATGTATACTTTTTACTTAAATCAAAATCTGAGTTTTCACTTTTCCTTCATCACGTAAACAAAAAAAAGAGCTAAAAAGGAAAATAGATCACAACAAAATGAAAATTTTACAGTTTATGTATGGAAATAATTTATACCAATAAACAAATGTAACTAAAAAAATTTATTCACACACCACTAATGAACACAAAGTTTTGTTATCCAAGCTTGGGAAATTCCACTAGTTCAACCCTAATAGCTCGGAATTTTATAAGATAGAGATTTTTCTACACTCTTAAAAAATGGATATGCATGTTTGAGATATGTTAAAGATGCAAATGACCAATGGATCCAAACCTTTTAAAGAGAATAATATTAAATTCTCAAGTGAAGGTGCGGGTGGATATTTACCCGAGTCAAACAAGCCATTATTTTGCCCATTTACAAAAAGTTGACGTAACGCTCATAGATGATTGCAAAGTGATTTATCATGCGTAACGGGCTATATTTTTGTAAGCAATGACTAATAGATTGGGAGTCAACACGTAGTCAAAATCCTCCACCTCCCCTTTTCATGATGATTGCAGAACCTGATATATAAAAACTAAAAGAGTTTACAATCCGAAAAAATTACAGGTACTTTTTGGAATTATCTCTCTCTACATTTTTGCATTGTGTATTTCCATTTTAGAAGTATACTTTTTTATTAAATCAAAACTCGAGTTCTCACTTTCTGTTCATCTCGTAAACCAAAAAAAAAAGAGACAAAAGGCAAATAGATCACAACAGAATGAAAATTTTAGAGTTGATGTATGGAAAGAATTTAAAGCAATAAACAAATGTAAGTAAAGAAAATTAATTTATACAACACAAATGAACACAAAAAGTTTTGTTATCCATGTTTGGGAATTTCCACTTGTTGAACCCTAATAGCTCAGAATTTTATACGAAAGATATTTTTCTACACATGTTTTAAAAAATGGATATGCAAGCTTCCAACATGTTAAAGATGCAAATGACCTAAGGATCCAAGCCTTTTAAAGAGAATAATATTAAATTCTCAAGTGAAGGTGCGGTGGAATATTTACCCGAGTCAAACAAGCCATTATTTTGGCCATTTACAAAAAGTTGACGTAACGCTCATAGATGATTGCAAAGTGATTTATCATGCGTAACGGGCTATATTTTTGTAAGGAATGACTAATGGATTGGGAGTCAACACATAGTCAAAATCCTCCACCTCCCCTTTTCATGATAATTGCAGAACCTGATATATAAAAACAAAAAAGTGTTAACAAAAAAATTACAGGTACTTTTTGGAATTATCTCTCTCTACATTTGTGCATTGTGTATTTCCATTTTAGAAGTATACTTTTTCTTAAATTAAAACTTGAGTTCTCAATTTCTGTTCATCTCGTAAACAAAAAAAAAGAGATAAAAGACAAATAGATCACAACAAAATGAAAATTTTAGAGTTGATGTATGGAAAGAACTTTAAGCAATAAACAAATGTAAGTAAAGAAAATTTATTCACACACAAAAAATGAACACAAAAGTTTTGTTATCCAAGTTTGGGAAATTCCACTAATTCAATCCTCATAGCTCAAAATTTTACAGGAAAGAGATTTTTCTAGACATGTTTTAAAAAATGGATATGCATGCTTGAAACATGTTAAAGATGCAAATGACCTTTGGATCAGAACCTTTTAAAAAGAATAACATTAAATTCTCAAGTGAACGTGCGGTGGGATATTTACCCGAGTCAAACAAGCCATTATTTTGCCCATTTACAAAAAGCTGGCCTAACGATCATAGATGATTGTAAAGTGATTTATCATGCGTAACGGGCTATAATTTTGTAAGGAATGACTTATGGATTGGGTGTCAACACTAAGTTAAAAATCCCTCGCATCCCCCTTTTCGTTACGATTGCAGAACCTAATATATAAAAACTAAAAAGAGATTACAATGCCTAAAAATTACACACACTTTTTTGAATTATCTCTCTCTAAATTTGTGCATTGTGCATTTCCATTTAAGATGTATACTTTTTTCTTAAATCAAAACCTGAATTTTCACTTTTCCTTCTTCACTTAAACAAAAAAAAGAGCTAAAACGGAAAATAGATCACAACAAAATGAAAATTTTAGAGTTTATGTATGGAAATAATTTATACCAATAAACAAATTTAAGTAAAAAAATTTATTCACACACAACTAATGAACACAAAAGTTTTGTTATCCAAGCTTGGGAAATTCCACTAGCTCAACCCTAAGAGCTCGGAATTTTATAAGATAAAGATTTTTCTACACATGATTTAAAAAATGGATATGCATGCTTGAGACATGTTAAAGATTCAAATGACCAATGGATCCAAACTTTTTAAAGAGAATAACATTAAATTCTCAAGTGAACGTGCGGTGGGATATTTACCCGAGTCAAACAAGCCATTATTTTGCCCATTTACAAAAAGCTGGCCTAACGATCATAGATGATTGTAAAGTAATTTATCATGCGTAACGGGCTATATTTTTGTAAGGAATGACTTATGGATTGGGTGCCAACACTCAGTTAAAAATCCCATGCCTCCCCCTTTTCCCGACGATTGTAAAACCTGATATATAAAAACTAAAAAGATTTTACAATCCCTAAAAATTATAGACACTTTTTGGAATGATCTCTCTCTACATTTGTGCATTGTGCATTTCCATTCTAGATGTATACTTTTTTCTTAAATCAAAATTTGAGTTTTAACTTTCCCGTCATCTCGTAAACAAAAAAAGAGATAAAAGGCAAATAGATCACAACAAAATGAAAATTTTAGAGTTTATGTATGGAAAGAATTTAAAGCAATAAACAAATCTAAGTAAAGAAAATTTATTCACACACCACAAATGAACACAAAAGTTTTGTTATCCATGTTTGGGAAATTCCACTTGTTCAACCCTTATGGCTCGGAATTTTGTACGAAAGAGATTTTTCTACACATGTTTTAAAAAATTGATATGCATTCTTCAAACATGTTAAAGATTAAAATGACTTATGGATCCAAACCTTTTAAAGAGTATAACTTTAAATTCTTAAGTGAAGGTTTGGTGGGATATTTTCCCGAGTCAAAAAAGCCATTATTTTGCCAATTTAAAAAAAACTGACCTAACGATCATAGATGATTTCTCAAGTGAAGGTAATGGGCTATATTTTTTTGAGGAATGACTGATTGTTTGGGAGTCAACAGTCATTTAAAATTCCCCAGCATACCCCTTTTCCCAACGTTTGCAGAAGTTGATATATAAAAACGAGAAAAAGTTTACAATCCCTAAAAATTACAGATACTTTTTGGAATTATCTCTCTCTACATTTATGCATTGTGAATTTCCATTTTAGATCTATACTTTTTTCTTAAATCAAAACTTGAGTTTTGACTTTCCCTTCATCTCGTAAACAAAAAAAAAAGAGATAAAAGGCAAATAGATCACAATAAATTGAAAATTTTAGAGTTGATGTATGGAATGATTTTAAAGCAACAAAAAAATGTAAGAAAAGAAAATATATTCACACACCACAAATGAACACAAAAGTTTTGTTATCCAAGTTTGGGAAATTCCACTAGTTCACCCTAATAGCTTGGAATTTTATAAGAAAGAGATTTTTCTACACATGTTTAAAAAAATGTACATGGATGCTTGAAACATGTTAAAGATACAAATGACCTATGGATCCAAAACTTTTAAATAGGATAACATTAAATATTCAAGTGAACGTACGGTGGGATATTTACCCGAGTCAAACAAGCCATTATTTTGCCCATTTAAAAAAACGTGACCTAACAATCATAGATGATTGCAAAGTGATTTATCATGTGTAACGGGCTATAATTATGTAAGGAATGACTTTTGGATTGGATGTCAACACTAAGTTAAAAATCCCCCGCCTCCCCCTTTTCCAGACGATTGCCGAACCTGATATATAAAAACTAAAAAGAGTCTACAATCCCTAAAAATTTTGGAATTATCTCTCTCTACATTTGTGCATTGTGCATTTCCATTTTAGATGTATACTTTTTTATTAAATCAAAACTTGAGTTTTCACTTTCCCTTCATCTCTTAAATTAAAAAAAGAGATAAAAAGCAAATAGATCACAACGAAATGAAAATTTTAGAGTTTATGTACGGAAAGAATTTAAAAAAATTAACAAATGTAAGTTAATAAAATTTATTCACACACCACAAATGATCACAAAAGTTTTGTTATCCAAGTTTGGGCAATTCCACTAGTGCAACCCTAATACTCGGAATTTTATTAGAAAGAGATTCTTCTACAAATGTTTTAAAAAATGGATATGCATACTTGAAACTTTTTAAAGATGCAAATGTCCTATGGATCCAAACCTTTTAAAGAGAATAACATTAAATTATCAAGTGAACGTGCGGTGGGATATTTAACCGAGTCAAACAAGCCATTATTTGGCCCTATTTACAAAAAGTTGACCTAACGATCATAGAGGATTGTAACATGATTGATCATACGTAATGGGCTATATTTTTTTAAGGAATAACTTATGGATTTGGAAGCAACACTCAGTTAAAAATCCTGTGCCTCCCCCTTTTCGTGACGATTGCAGAACCTGGTAAATAAAAACTAAGAAGAGTTTACAATCCCTAAAAATTACAGACACTTTTTGGAATTATCTCTCTCTACATTTGTGCATTGTCCATTTCCATTTTAGTTGTACGCTTTTTTCTTAAATCAAAACTTGAGTTTTCACTTTCCCTTCATCTTGTAAACAAAAAAAAAAAAAGATAAAAGGCAAATAGATCACAAAAAAATGAAAATTTTATAGTTTATGTATGGAAAGAATTTAAAACAATATACGAATGTAAGAGAATAAAATTTATTCACACACCACAAATGAACACAAAAGTTTTGTTATCCAAGTTTTGGAAATTCCACTTGTTCAACCATAAAAGTCAGGAATTTTATAAGAAAGAAATTTTTCTACACATTTATTAAAAAATGGATATGCATGCTTCAAACATGTTAAAGATACAATTAACCTATGGATCCAAATCTTTAAAAGAGAATAACATTAAATTCTCAAGTGAACGTACAGTGGGATATTTACCCGAGTCAAACAAGCCATTATTTCGCCCATTTACAAAAAGCTGACGTAACGATCATAAATGATTGTAAAGTGATTTATCATGCATAACGGGCCATCCATTTGTAAGGAATGACTTATGGACTGGGAGTCAACACTCAGTTAAAAACCCCCCACCTCCCCCTTTTCCCAACGATTGCAGAACCTAATATATAAAAACTAAAAAAATTTTACAAACCCTAAAAATTACAAACACTTTTTAGAATTATCTCTCTCTACATTTTTGCATTGTGCATTTCCATTTTAGAAGAATACTTTTTTCTTAAACCAAAACTTGAGTTTTCACTTTCCCTTCATCTTGTAAACAAAAAGAAGAGATAAAAGGCAAATAGATCACAACAAAATGAAAATTTTAGAGTTTATTTATGAAAATAATTTAAAGCAATAAACAAATTTAATTATAGAAAATTTATTCAAACACCACAATTGAGCACAAATGTTTTTTTATCCAAGTTTGGGAAATTCCACTAGCTCAATCCAAATAAGTTAAAATTTTATAAGAAAGATAATTTTCCACACATGTTTTAAAAAATAGATATGCATGCTAGAAACATGTTCAAGATTAAAATGACCTATGGATCCAATCCTTTTAAAGAGAACAACATTCAATTCTCAAGTGAACGTGCGGTGGGATTTTTACCCGAGTCAAATAAGCCATTATTTCACCCATTTACAAAAAGCTGACCAAACGATAATAGATGATTGTAAAGTGATTTATCAAGAGTAACGGGCTATATTTTTGTAAGGAATGACTTATGGATTGGGATTAAACACTAAGTTAAAAATCCCCCGCCTCCCCATTTTCCCGACGATTGAAGAACCTAATATATAAAAACTAAAAAGAGTTTACAACCCCTAAAAATTACCGCCACTTTTTGGAATTATCTCTCTCTAAATTTTGCCATTGTGCATTTCAATTTTAAATATATACTTTTTTCTTAAATAAAAACTTGAGTTTTCACTTTCCCTCCATCTCATAAACATTAAAAAGAGATAAAAGGCAAATAGATCACAACAAAATGAAAATTTTAGAGTTGATGTATGGAAAGAATTTAAAGCAATAAACAAATGTAGGTAAAGCAAATTTATTCACACACCACGAATGAACACAAAATTTTTGTTACCTAAGTTTGGGAAATTCCGCTAGTTCAACCCTAAAAGCTTGGAATTTTATAAGAAAGAGTTTTTTCTACACATATTTTAAAAAATGGATATGCATGCTTGAAACATGTTAAAAATGCAAATGACCTATGGATCCAATCTTTTTAAAGAGAATAACATTAAATTCTCAAGTGAACGTGCGGTGGATATTTACCCAAGTCAAAGAAGCCATTATTTTGGCCTTTTACAAAAAGCTCACCTACTAATCATAGATGATTGTAAAGTGATTTATCATGCGTAACGGGCTATATTTTTTTAAGGAATGACTTATGGATTGGGAGTCAACACTCAGTTAAAAATCCTCGTCCCCCTTATCCTCGTCGATCCCTAAAAGTTATTGACACTTTTTGGAATTATCTCTCTCTAAATTTGTGCATTGTGCATTTCCATTTTAGATGTATACTTTTTTCTTAAATCAAAACTTGAGGTTTCACTTTCCCTTCATCTCGTAAACAAGCCAAAGAGATAAAAGGCAAATAGATAACAACAAAATGAAAATTTTAGAGTTGATGTATCGAATGAATTAACAGCAATAAACAAATATAAGCAAAGAAATTTATTCACTCGCCACACAAAAGTTTTGTTATCCAAGTTTGGGAAATTCCACTTGTTCAACCCTAATTGTTTAGAATTTTATAAGAAAGAGTTTTTTCTCCTCATGTTTTTAAAAATGGATATGCATGTTTGAAACATGTTAAAGATGCAAATGACCTATGGATCCAAACCTTTTAAAGAGAATAACATTAAATTCTCAGGTGAACGTCCGATGGAATATTTACCCGAGTCAAACAAGCCATTATTTTGCCTATTTACAAAAATCTGACCAAACGATCATAGATGATTGTAAAGTGATTTAGCATGCGTAATGGCCTATATTTTTGTAAGGAATGACTTATGGATTGGGAGTCAACTCTCAGTTAAAAATCCCCCGCCTCTCCCTTTTCTTGCTGATTGAAGAAGTTGATATATAAAAACTAACAAGTATTTTCAATCCCTAAAAATTACAAACACTTTTTGGAATTATCTCTCTCTACATTTGTGCATTCTGCATTTCCATTTTAAATCTATACTTTTTTCTTAAATAGAAACTTGAGTTTTCACTTTCCCTTCATCTCGTAAACAAAAAAAAGAGATAAAACGCTAATAGATCACTACAAAATAAAAATTTTAGATTTTATGTATGGAAATAATTTAAAGCAATAAACAAATGTAAGTAAGTAAAATTTATTCACACACCACAAATGAACACTAAATTTTTGTTAACCAAGTTTGGGAGATTCCACTAGTTCAATCCTAATAGCTCGGAATTTTATAAGAAAGAGATTTTTCCTCACTTGTTTTAAAAAATGGATATGCATGCTTGAAACATGTTAAAGATGCAAATGGCCTTTGGATCCAAACCTTTTAAAGAGAATAACATTAAATTCTCAAGTGAACGTGCAGTGGAATATTAACTCTAGTCAAAGAAACCATTCTTTCCCCTATTTACATAAAGTTGACCTAACGATCATAGATGATTGGAAAGTGATTTATCATGCGTAACAATCTATATTTTTTTAAGGCATGAATTATGGATTGGGAGTCAACACTTAGTTAAAAATCCCCCGCTGCCTCCTTTTCCTGACGATTGAAGAACCTGATATATAAAAACTAAAAAGTGTTTACAATCCCTAAAAATAACAAATAATTTTTGGAATTATCTCTCTCTACATTTGTGCATTGTGCATTTCCATTTTAAATCTATACTTTTTTCTTAAATAGAAACTTGAGTTTTCACTTTCCCTTCATCTCGTAAACAAAAACAAAAAGAGTTAAAAGGCAAATAGATCACAACAAAATGAAAATTTTATAGTTTATGTATGGAAATAATTTAAAGCAATAAAAAAATGTAAGTAAAAAAAATTTATTCACACACCACAAATGAACACAAAAGTTTTGTTATCCAAGTTTTGGAAATTCCACTCGTTCAACCCTAATGGTTTGGAATTTTATAAAAATGAGATTTTTGTACATATGGTTTAAAAAATGGATATGCATGCTTGAAACATGTTAAAGATGCAAATGATGTATGGATCAAAACCTTTTAAAGAGAATAACATTAAATTGTCAAGTGAACGTGAAGTGGGATATCTACCCGAGTCAAACAAGGCATTATTTTACCCATTTAGAAAAATCTGAACTAACGATCATAGATGATTGTAAAGTGATTTATCATGCGTAACGGGCTATATTTATATAAGGAATGACTTATGGATTGGGAATCAACACACAGATAAAAATCCCCCGCCTCCCCCTTTTCTCGACGATTGCGGAACCTGATATATAAAA
Source organism: Aristolochia californica (assembly GCF_029961685.1). Taxonomy (NCBI): domain Eukaryota; kingdom Viridiplantae; phylum Streptophyta; class Magnoliopsida; order Piperales; family Aristolochiaceae; genus Aristolochia; species Aristolochia californica. The sequence continues at coordinate 18,433,884 of NW_027182103.1, read as the reverse complement.
ACTAAAAAGAGTTTACAATCCCTAAAAATTACAGACACTTTTTGGAATTACCTCTCTCTATATTTGTGCATTGGGTATTTCCATTTTAGATGTATACTTTTTTCATAAATTAAAACTTGAGTTTTTACTTTCCCTTCATCTCGCTAACAAAAAAAAGAGAGAAAAGGCAAATAGATCACAACAAAATGATACTTTTAGGGTTTATGTATGGAAAGAATTTAAAGCAATAAACAAATTTAAGTAAAGAAAATTTATTCACACACCACAAATGAACACAAAAGTTATGTTAACCAAGTTTGGTAAATTCCACTAGTTCAACCCTAGTAGCTCGGAATTTTATAGGAAAGAGATTTTTCTACACATGTTTTAAAAAATGGATATGCATGCTTGAAACATGTTAGCATGCAAATTACCTATGGATCCAAACTTTTTAAAGAGAATAACATTAAATTCTCAAGTGAAAGTGTGGCGGGATATTTACCCGAGTCAAACAAACCACTATTTTTCCCATTTACAAAAAGTTGACCTAACGATCTTAGATGATTGTAAAGTGATTTATCATGTGTAACGGGCCGTATTTTTGTAAGGAATAACTATGGATTAGGATTCAAAACTCAGTTACAAATCCCCCGCCTCCCCTTTTTCCCAACGATTGCAGAACCATATATATAATACTAAAAAACGTTTACAATCCCTAAAAATTATCGACACTTTTTGGAATTATCTCTCTCTACTTTTGTGCATTGTGCATTTCCATTTTAGATGTATGCTTTTTTCTAAATCATAACTCTAGTTTTCACTTCCCCGTCTTCTCGTAAATTAAAAAAAGAGATAAAATGCAAATAGATCACAACAAAATGAAAATTTTAGTGTTTATGTATGGAAAGAATTTAAACCAATAAACAAATTTAAGTAAACAAAATTTATTCACACACCACAAATGAACACAAAAGTTTTGTTATCCAAGTTTGGGAAATTCGACTAGTTGAACCCTAATAGCTCGGAAATTTATAAGAAAGTGATTTTTCTACACTTGTTTTAAAATACAGATTTATGCTTGACCCATAGATCCAAAACTTTTAAAGAGAATAATATTAAATTCTCAAGTGAACGTGAGGTGGGAACAAGCCATTATTTTGCCCATTTACAAAAATCTGACCTCATGATCATAGATGATTGTAAAGTGATTTATCAAGCGTAACGGACTATATTTTTGTAAAGAATGGCTTATGGATTGGGAGTCAACATTCATTTGAAAATCCCCCGCCTCCCCCTTTTCCCGACGATTGCAGAACCTGACATATAAAAACTAAAAATAGTTCACAATCCCAAAAAATTACAGACATTTTTTGGAACTGTCTCTCTCTACATTTGTGCATTGTGCATTTCCATTTTAGATGTATACATTTTTCTTATACCAAAACTTGAGTTTTCACTTTGCCAACATCTCGCACACAAAAAAAAGAGATTAAAGGCAAATAGATCACAACAAAATGAAAAATTTAGAGTTTATGTATGGAAATAATTTAAAGCAATAAAAAATGTAAGTAAATAAAATTTATTCACATACCAAAAATGAAAAAAAAACTTTTGATATCCAAGTTTGGGAAAATGCCTCTTGTTAAACCCTAATAGCTTGGAATTTTATAAGAAAGATATTTTTCTACACATCTTTTAAAAAATGGATATGAATGCTTGAAAAATGTTAAAGATGCAAATGACATGTGGATCCAAACATTTTAAAGAGAATAAAGTTAAATTTTCAAGTGATCGTGTGGTGGGATATTTAATGGAGTCAAACAAGCCATTATTTTGCCCATTTACAAAAAGTTGACCTAACGATCATAAATGATTGTAAAGTGATTTGTCATGCGTGATGGGCTATATTTTTGTAAGGAATGAATGATGGACTGGGAGTCAAAACTCAGTTAAAAATCCCCTGCCTCCCCCTTTTCCTGACAGTTGCAGAACCTGATATATAAATACTAAAAAAAGTTTAGAATCCCTAAAAATTACAGACACATTTTAGCATTATTTCTCTTTGCATTTGTGCATTGTGAATTTCATTTTTAGATGTATAATTTTTTCTTAAATCAAAAATTGAGTTTGCACTTCCCTTCATCTTGCAAAAAAAAAAAAGAGATAAAAGGCAAATAGATCTTAACAAAATAAAAATTTTAGAGTTTTTGTATGGAAAGAATTTAAAGAAATAAATGAATGTAAGTAAATAAAATTTATTCACACAGCACAAATGAACACAAAAGCTATGTTATCCAAGTTTGGGTAATTCCACTAGTTCAACACTAATAGCTCCGAATTTTATAAGAAAACGTTTTTCTACACATCTTTTAAAAAATGGATATGAATGCTTGAAACATGTTAAAGATGCAAATGACCTGTGGATCCAAACCTTTTAAAGAGAATAACATTAAATTCTCAAGTGATCGTCTGGTGGGATATTTACCGGAGTCAAACAAGCCATTATTTTTCCGATTCTCAAAAAGCTCACCTTACGATCATAGATGATTGTAAAGTGATTGATCATAGATGATTGTAAAGTGATTTATCATGCATTACTGGCTATATTTTTGAAAGAAATGACTTATGGATTGGGAGTCAAAACTCAGTTAAAAATCCCTTGCCTCCCCCTTTTCCCTACGATTGCAGAACCTGATATATAAATATTAAAAAGAGTTTACAATACCTAAAAATTACAGATACATTTTAGAATTATTTCTCTCTACATTTGTCCATTGTACATTTCCATTTTAGGTGTACACTTTTTTCTTAAATCAAAAATTGAGTTTGCACTTTCCCTTCATCTCGCAAAAAAAAAAATAGATAAAAGGCAAATAGATCTCAACAAAATTAAAATTTAAGAGTTTATCTATGGAAAGAATTTAAAACAATAAACAAATGTAAGTAAAGAAAATTTATTCACACACCACAAATGCACACAAAAGTTTTAGTATCTAAGTTGGGTAATTCCACTACTTCAACCCTAATAGCACGAAATTTTATAAGAAAGAGATTTTTCTAAACATGTTATAAAAAAGGATATGCATGCTTGAAACATGTTAAAGATGCAAATGACCTATGGATCCAAACCTTTTAAATAGAATAACATTAAATTCTCAAGTGAACGTGCGGTGGGATATTTACTCGAGTCAAACAAGCCATTATTTTTCCTATTTACAAAAAGCTGACCTAACGATCATAGATGATTGTAAAGTGATTTATTTTCTGCGTAACGGGCTATATTTTTTAAGGAATGACTTATGGATTGGGACTCAACACTAAGTTAAAAATCCTCCACCTCCCCCTTTCCCCGACGATTGCAGAACCTGATATATATAATCTAAGAAAAGATTACAATCCCTAAAATTTAGGAACAAGTTTTTGAATAATCTCTACATTTGTGCATTGTGATTTTACAATTTAGATGTATAGTTTTTTCTTAAATCAAAACTCGAGTTTTCACTTTCCCTTCATCTCGCAAACAAAAAAAAGAGATAAAAGGCAAATAGATCTCAACAAAATGAAAATTTTAGATTTTATGTATGGAAGAATTTAAAACAATAATCAAATGTAAGTAAATAAAATTCATTCAAACACCACAAATGAACACAAAAGTTTTGTTATCTAAGTTTGGGAAATTCCACAAGTACAAACCTAATGGCTCGGAATTTTAAAGGAAAAATATTTTTCTACACATGTTTTAAAAAATGGAAATGCATGCTTGAAACATGTTAAAAATGCAAATGGCCTATGGATTCCAAATCTTTTGAAGAGAATAACATTAAATTCTCAGGTGAACATACAGTGGGATATTTACCCAAGTCAAACAAGCCATTATTTTGCCCATTTACAAAAAGTTGACCTAACGATCATATATGATTGTAAAGTGATTTATCATGCATAACAGGCTATATTTTTATAAGGAATGACTTGTGGATTGGGAGTAAAAACCCAGTTAAAAATCCCCTGCCTCCTCCTTTTCCCGACGATTACAGAACTTGATATATAAAAACTAAAAACAGTTTACAATGCCCAAAAATTATAGACACTTTTTGGTATCATATCTCTCTACATTTGTGCATTGTGCATTTCAATTTTAGATGTATACTTTTTTCTTAAATCAAAACATGAGATTTCACTTTGCCTTCATCTTGCATACAAAAAAAAAAAGAGGTTAAAGGCAAATACATCTCAGAAAAATGAAAACTTTAGAGTTTACGTATGGAAAAAATTTAAAGCAATAAACAAATGTAAGTAAAGAAAATTTATTTACACACCACAAATGAACACAAAATTTTTGTTAACCAAGTTTGGGTAATTCCAGTAGTTCAACCCTAATAGCTCGAAATTTTATAAGAAAGAGATTTTTCTTCATATGTTTTAAAAAATGTATATGCATGCTTGAAACATGTTAAAGACGCAAATGACCTATGGATCCAATCCTTTACAAGCGAATAACATTAAATTCTCACGTGAACATGCACTGGGATATTTACCCGAGTCAAACAAGCCATTATTTTGCCCATTTACAATAAGCTGACCTTAAAATCATAGATAATTGTAAAGTGATTTATCAGGCATAACGGGCTATATTTTTGTAAGGAATGACTTATGGCCGCCCCCTTTTCCCGACGATTGCAGAACATGATATATAATAACTAAAAAGAGTTTACAATCCCTAAAAATTAAAGAAAATTTTTGGAATTATCCTCTCTCTAAATTTGTGCATTGTGAATTTCCATTTTAGATGTATACTTTTTTATTACATCAAAACTTGAGTTTTCACTTTTCCTACATCTCACAAAATAAAATAAAAAAAGATAAAAGGAAAAATAGATCAAAACAAAATAAAAATATTATAGTTTATGCGTGGAATAATTTAAAGCAATAAACAAATTTAACTAAATAAAATTTATTCACACACCACAAATGAACATAACAGTTTGTTTATCCAAGTTTGGGAAATTCGACTAGTTCAACCCTAATTGCTTGGAATTTTATAAGAAACAGAATTTTCTACACATGTTTTCAAAAATGGATTTGTAGGCTTGAAACATGTTAAAGAAGCAAATGACTTATGGATCCAAACCTTTTCAAGAGAATAACATTAAATTCCGAAGTGAACATGCGGTGGGATATTTACCCGAGTCAAACAAGCCATTATTTTGCCCATTTAAAAAAGCTGACCTAACAATCATAGATGATTGTAAAGTGATTTATCATGCATAACGGGCTATATTTTGTAAGGAATGACTTAAGGATTGGGAGACAAAACCCAAATAAAAATCCCCTGCCTCCCCCTTTTCCCGACGATTGCAGAACCTGATATATAAATACTAAAAAGAGTTTACAATCCCTAAAAATTACAGACACATTTTGGAATTATCTCTCTCTACATTTGTGCATTGTGAATTTCCATTTTAGATGTATTCTTTTTTGTTCATTCAAAATTTGAGTTTTCACTTTCCCTTCATCTCGCAAACAAAAAAAAGAGATAAAAAGCAAAAAGATCACAACAAAATGAAAATTTCAGAATTTTTGTATGGAAAGAATTTAAAATAGTAAACAAATTTAAGTAAAGAATATTTATTCACACACCACAAATCAACACAAAAGTTATGTAATCCAAGTTTGGGAAATTCCACTAGTTCAATCGTAAAAGCTCAGAATTTTATAAGAAAGAGATTTTGTTACACATGTTTTAAAAAAATGGATATGCATGCTTGAAACATGTTAAAGATGCAAATGGTCTATGGATCCAAACATTTTAAAGGGAATAACATTAAATTCTGAAGTGAACGTGCGGTGGGAAATTTACCCGAGTCAAACAAGCCATTATTTTGCCCATTTAAAAAAAGCTGACCTAACGATCATAGATTTTTGTGAAGTGATTTATTATGCGAAAGGGGCTTTATTTTTGCGAGGAATGACTTATGGATTGGGAGTCAACACTCAGTTAAAATTCCCTCGGCTCCCCCTTTTGCCGACGATTGCAGAACATGATATATAAAAACTAAAAAGAGTTTACAAACCCTAAAACTTACAGATATTTTTTGGAATTATCTCTCTCTACATTTGTGTATTGTGAATTTCCATTTTAGATGTATAGTTTTTTCATACATCAAAACTTGAGTTTTCCTTTTTCCTACATCTCGCCAACAAAAAAAAAAAGATAAAAGGCAAAATAGATCACAACAAAATAAAAATTTTAGAGTTTATGTATGGAAGAATTTAAAGCAATAAACAAGTGTAAGCACAGAAAATTTATTCACACACCACAAATGAACACAAAATTTTTGTTATCCAAGTTTTAGAAATTCCACTAGTTCAACCCTAATAGCTCGGAATTTTAAAAGAAAGAGATTTTTCTACACATGTTTTGAAAAATGGATATGCATGCTTGAAACATGTTAAAGATGCAAATGATCTATGGATCCAAACCTTTTAATAAGAATAACATTAAATTCTCAAGTGAACATGCGGTTGGATATTTACCTGAGTCAAACAAGCCATTATTTTGCCCATTAACAAAAAGCTGACCTAACGATCATAGATGATTGTAAAGTGATATTTCATGTGTAATTGGCTATATTTCTGTAAGGAATGACTTATGGATGAGGTGTCAACACTCAGTTAAAAATCCCATGCCTCTCCCTGTTCCTAACGATTGCAGAAGTTGATATATAAAAACGAAAAAGAGTTTACTATCCCTAAAATTTATGAACACTTTTTGTAATTATCTCTCTCTACATTTGTGCAATGTGAGTTTCCATTTTAGATGTATACTTTTTTCTTAAATAAAAACTTCAGTATTCACTTTCCCTTCATCTCGCAAACAAAAAAAAGAGATAAAAGGCAAACAGATCACAACAAAATGAGACTTTTAGAGTTTATGTAGGGAAGAATTTAAAGCAATAAACAAATGTAAGTAAAGAAAATTTTTTCACACACCACAAATGTACACAAAAGTTTAGTTATCAAAGTTTGGGAAATTCCACAAGTTCAACCCTAATAGCTCGGAATTTATAAGAAAGAGAATTTTGTACATATGTTTTAAAAAATGCATATGCATGTTTGAAACATGTTCACAATGCAAATGACTTATGGATCCAAACCTTTTAAAGAGAATAACATTAAATTCTCAAGTGAACGTGCGGTGGGATATTTATCCGAGTCAAACAAGCCATTTTTTTGGCCATTTACAAAAACTGACCTAACGATCATAGATGATTGTAAATTGATTTATCATGCGTAACGGGCAATATTTTTGTAAGGAATATCTTATGGATTGGGAGTCAAAACTCAGTTAAAAATCCCCCACTTCCCCCTTTTCACGACGATTGCAAAACCTGATATATAAAATCAAAAATGAGTTTACAATCCCTAAAAATTACAGAAACTTTTTTGAATTATCTCTCTCTACATTTGTGCATTGTGAATTTCCATTTTAGATGTATACCTTTTTCATTAATCAAAACTTGAGTTTTCACTTTCCCTTCATCTCGCAAGCAAAAATAAAAGATAAAAGGCAAATAGATCACAACAATAATAAAATTTCAGAGTTTATGTTTGAAAGAATTTAAAGCAATGAAAAAATGTAAGTAAAGAAAATTTATTCACACACCACAAATGAACACAAAAGATTTGTTATCCAAGTTTGAGAAATTCCGCTAGTTCAACCCTAATAGCTTGGAGTTTTTAAAGAAAGAGATTTTTCTACACATGTTTTAAAAAATGGATATGCATACTTGAAACATGTTAAAGATGCCAATGGCCTACGGATCCAAACCTTTTAAACAGAATAACATTAAATTCTCAAGTGAATGTGCGGTAGGATATTTACCCGAGTCAAACAAGCCATTATTTTTACCAAATACAAAAAGCTGACCTAACGATCATAGATGATTGTAAAGTGATTTATCATGTGTAACGGGCTATATTTTTGTAAGGAATGACTTATGGATTGGGAGTCAAAACTTAGTTAAAAATCCCCCAACTCCCCGTTTTCACGACGATTGCAGAACCTGATATATAAAAACTAAAAAGAGTTTACAATCCCTAAAAATTATAGAAACTTTTTGGAATTATATCTCTCTACATTTGTGCATTGTGAATCTCAATTTTAGATGTATACTTTTTTCTTAAATCAAAACATGAGATTACACTTTCCCTTCAACTCGCAAACAAAAACAAGAGATTAAAGGCAAAAAGATCACAAAAAAATGAAAATTTTAGAGTTAATGTATGGAAAGAATTCAAAGCAATAAAAAAATTTAAGTATAGAAAATTTATTCACACACCAAAAATGAACAAAAAAGTTATGTTATCCAAGTTCTGGAAATTTCACTAGTTCAACCCTAATAGCTCGGAATTTTATAAGAAATAAATTTTTCTACACATGTTTTAAAAAATGGATATGCATGCTTGAAACATGTTAAACATTCAAATGACCAATGGATCCAAACCTTTTAAAGAAATAATATTAAATTCTCAAGTGAACGTGCGGTGGGACATTTACCCGAGTCAAACAAGCCATTATTTTACACATTTACAAAAAGTTGACCTAACGATCATAGATGATTGTAAAGTGATTTATCATGCGTAACAGGTTATACTTTTTTAAGGAATTACTTATGGATTGGGAGTCAACACTCAGTTAAAAATCCACCGCCTCCCCCATTTACCGACGATTGCAGAACTTGATATATAAAAACTAAAAAGAGTTTACAATCCCTAAAAATTATAGACACTTTTTTTGAATTATCACTCTCTAAATTTTTGCATTGTGCATTTCCATTTTAGATGTATACTTTTTTCTTAAAGCAAAACTTGAGTTTTCACTTTCCCTTCATCTCGTAAACGAAAAAAAGTGCTAAAAGGCAAATAGATCACAACAAAATGAAAAATTTATAGTTTATGTATGTAAAGAAATTAAAGTAATAAACCAATGTAAGTAAACAAAATTTATTCACACACCACAAATGAACACAAAAGTTTTGTTATCCAAGTTTGGGAAATTCCACTAGTTCAAACCTAATAGCTCTGAATTTTATAAGAAAAAGATTTTTCTACATATGTTTTAAAAAGTGGATATACATGCTTGAAACATGTTAAATATGCAAATGACCTATGGATCCAAACCTTTTAAAGAGATTTCATTAAATTTTCAAGTGTACGTGCGGTGGGATATGTACTTGAGTCAAACAAGCCATTATTTTGCCCATTTAAAAAGTTAACCTAACGATCATAGATGATTGTAAAGTGATTTATCATGTGTATTGGGCTATATGTTTTTAAGGAATGACTTATGGATTGGGATTCAAAACTCAGTTAAAATTCACCCCCTCCCCCTTTTCCCAACAAATGCAGAACCTAATATTTAAATACTAAAAAAAGTTTACAATCCCTAAAAATTATAGATACTTTTTGGAATTATCTATTTCTACATTTGTGCATTGTGCATTTGCATTTTATTTGTTTACTTTTTTCTTAAATCAAAATTTGAGTTTTCACTTTTCCTTTATCTCACAAAATTAAAAAAAGAGATGACACGGAAATAGATCACAATAAAATGAAAAGTTTAGAGTTTATGTGTGGATTGAATTTAAAGTAATAAACCAACGTAAGTAAAGAAAATTTATTCACACACCACAAATGAATACAAAAGTTTTGTTATCCAAGTTTGGGAAATTCCACTAGTTCAACCCTAATAGCTCAGAATTTAATAAGAAATATTTTTTACACTTGTTTTAAAAAATGGATATGCATCCTTGAAACATGTGAAAGACGGAAATGACCTACGGATCCAAACCATTTAAAACAATAACATTAAATTCTCAAGTGAACGTGCTGTGGGATATTTATTTTTCCCATTTACAAAAAAGTTGGCCTCACGATTATAGATGATTGAAAAGTGATTTATCATGTGTAACGGGCTATATTTTTGTAAAGAATGACTTATGGATGGGGAGTCAACACTAAGTTAAAAATCCCCCGCCTCCCCCTTTTCCCGACGATTGCAGAACCTGGTATATAAAAACTAAAAATAGTTCACAATCCCTGAAAATTACAGACCCATGCTGGAATTATCTCTCTCTACATTTGTGCATTGTGCTTTTCTATTTTAGATTATACTTTTTTCTTAAATCAAAACTTGAATTTTTAATTTCCCTTCTTCTCGCAAACAAAAAAAAGTGATAAAAGGCAAATTGATCACAAATGAAAATTTTAGAGTTTATGTATGGAAAGAATTTAAAGCAATAAAAAAATGCAAGTAAAGAAAATTTATTCACACATCACAAATGAACACTAAAGTTTTGTTATCCAAGTTTGGGAAATTCCATTAGTACAACCCTAATAGCTCGGAATTATATAAGAAAGAGAATTTTCTACACATGTTCAAAAAAATGGATATTCATGCTTGAAACATGTTAAGGATACAAATGACCTATGGATCCAAACCTTTTAAAGAGAATAACATTAAATTCTCAAGTGAACGTGCTGTGGGATATTTACCCGTGTCAAATAAGCCAGTTTTTCGCCCACTTACAGAAAGCTGCCCTATTGATCATAGATGATTGTAAAGTGATTTATCACGCATAACGGGCCATATTTTTGTAAGGAATGACTTATGGATGGGGTGTCAACACTATTTTAAAAATCCCCCGCCACCACCTTTTCCCGACGATTGCAGAACCAGATATATAAAAAGTAAAAGGAGTATACAATCCTTAAAAATTACGGACACTTTTTGGTATTATCTCTCTCTACATTTTTGCATTGTGAATTTCCATTTTAGATGTATACTCTTTTCATAAATCAAAACTTGAGTTTTCACTTTCCCTTCATCTCGCAAATAAAAAAAATAGATAAAAGGCAAATAGATCACAACAAAATGGAAAATTTAATATTTTATGGATGGAAGAATTTAAAGCAATAAAAAAACGTAAGTAAAGAAAATTTATTCAGACATCACAAATGAACACAAAAGTTTTGTTATCCAAGTTTGAGAAATTCCACTAGTTCAACCCAAATAGTTCAGAATTTTAAAAGAAAGAGATTTGTCTACACATGTTTTAAAAATTAGATATGCATGCTTAAAACATGTTAAAGATGCAAATGACCTATGGATCGAAACCATTTAAAGAGAAGCTGACCTAACGATCATAGATGATTGTAAAGTGATTTATCATGCATAACGGGCAATATTTTTGGATGGAATGACTTATGGATTGGGAGTCAACACTCAGTTAAATATCCCCTGCCTCTCCCTTTTCCCGACGATTGCACAACCTCATAAATAAAAACTAAAAAGAGTTTACAATCCCTTGAAAATAAAGACACTTTTTGGAATTATCTCTCTCTTCATTTATGCATTGTGCATTTCTATTTTAGATGGATACTTTTTTCCTAAATTGAAACTTGAGTTTTCACTTTCCCTTCATCACGTAATAAAAAAAAAAGGATAAAAGGCAAATAGATCACAACAAAATGAAAATTTTAGATTTTATGTATGGAAAGAATTTAAAGCAACAAAAAAATGTAAGTAAATAAAATTTATTCAAACACCAAAAATGAACACAAAATTTTGTTATCCAAGTTTTGGAAATTCCACTAGTCCAACCCTAATTGTTCGGAATTTTATAAGAAAGAGATTTTTCTACAGATGTTTTAAAATATGGATGTACAAGCTTGAAACTTCTTAAAGATGAAAATTACCTATGGATCCAAGTCTTTTAAAGAGAATAACATTAAATTCTCCAGTGAACATGCAGTGGGATATTTACCTGAGTCAAACAAGTGATTATTTTGTCAATTTACAAAAAGTTGACTTAACAATCATAGATGATTGTAAAGTGATTTATCATGCGTAATGAGCTATATTTTTGTAAGGAATGACTTATGGATTGGGAGTCAACACTCAGTTAAAAATCCCCCACCTCCCCCTTTTCCCAACGATTGCAGAACCTAGTATATAAAAGCTAAACAAAATTTACAATCCCTAAAAATTACAGACACTTTTTAGAATTATCTCTCTCTAAATTTGTGTATTGTGAATTTCCATTTTAGATATATACTTTTTTCTTAAATCAAAACTTGAGTTTTCATTTTCCCTTCATCTCACAAACAAAAAAAATAGATCACAACGAAATAAAAATTTTAGATTTTATATATGGAAGGATTTAAAGAAATAAAAAAACGTAAGTAAAGAAAATTTATTCACACACCACAAATGAACACAAAAGTTTTGTTATCCAAGTTTGGGAAATTCCAGTAGTTCAACCCTAATAGCTCAGAATTTTATAAGAAAGAGATTTTTCAACACATGTTATAGATGCAAATGACCTATGGGTCCAAACCTTTTAAAGAGAATAACATTATATTCTCAAGTGAACGTGTGGTGGGATATTTGCCCGAGTCAAACAAGCCATTATTTTGCGCATTTACAAAAAGCTAACCTCATGATCATAGATTGTTCTAAAGTTATTTATCTTGCGTAACTGGCTATATTTTTGTAAGGAATGACTTATCGATTGGGAGTCAACACTCAGTTAAAAATCCCCCGCCTCCCCCTTTTCTTGACTATTGCTGAACATGATATATAAAAAATAAAAAGATTTTACAATCCCAAAAGATTATAGATAGTTTTTGGAATTTTCTCTCTACATTTGTGCATTGTGGATTTCAAATTTAGATGTATAGTTTTTTCTTAAATGAAAACTTGAGTTTTTGCATTCCCTTCAACTCGCAAAATAAAAATTGAGATAAAAGGCAAATATATAAAAAGAAATGAAAATTTTAGAGTTTATGTAAGGAAAGAATTTAAAGCAATAAAAAAATGTAATTATAGAAAATTTATTTGCACACCACAAATGAACACAAAAGTTTTGTTATCCTAGTTTGGGTAATTCCGCTAGTTTAACACTAATAGCTCAGAATTTTATAAGAAAGAAATTTTTCTACATATTTTTTAAAAAATGGATATGCATGCTTGAAACATGTTAAAGATCCAAAAGACCTATGGATCCAAACCTTTTAAAGAGAATATAATTAAATTCTCAAGTGAACGTGTGGTGGGTTATTTACTCGAGTCAAACAAGCCATTATTTTGCCCATTTACAAAAAGCTGACCTGACAATCATAGATGATTGTACAATGATTTATCATGCATAACTAGTTATATTTTTGTAAGGAATGACTTATGGTTTGGGATTCAACACTCAGTTAAAATCTGCCACCTTCGCCTTTTCCCGACGATTGCCGTACATGATATATTAAAAATAAAAAGAGTTTACAATCTCTAAAAATTTAAGACACTTTTTGGAATTATCTCTATCTACATTTGTGAATTGTGAATTTCCATTTTAGATGTATCCTTTTTTCTTAAATCAAAATTTGAGTTTTTACTTTCCCTTCATCTCGCAAACAAAAAAAAAACAGATAAAAGGCAAATAGATCACAAAAAAATTAAAATTTTAGCGTTTATGTATGGAAAGAATTTAAAGCAATAAACAAATATTAGTAAAGAAAATTTATTCACTCACCACAAATGAACACAAAAGTTTTGTGATCCAAGTTTGGGTAATTCCACTAGTTCAACCCTGATAGCTCAGAATTTTATAAGAAAGAGCTTTTTTCTACATATGTTTTAAAAAATGGATATGCAAGCTTGAAACATGTTAAATATCCAAATGACGTATGGTTCCAAACCTTTTAAAGAGAATAACAAGAAATCATCAAGTGGACGTGCGGTGGGATATTTACCCGAGTCAAACAAGCCATTATTTTGCCCATTTACAAAAAGCTGACCTAACGATCATAGATGCTAGTAGAGTGATTTATCATGCGTAACCACCTATATTTTTTGAAAAAATAACTTTTGGATTGGAGTCAACACTCACTCAAAAATCCCCCGCCTCCCCTTTTCCCAACAATTGCAGAACCTGATATAAAAACTTAAAAGAGTTTACATTTCCTAAAAATTACAGATATTTTTTGGAATTATCTCTCTCTACATTTGTGCATTGTACATTTCCATTTTAGATGTATACTTTTTTTTTAAATCAAAACATGAGTTTTTACTACCCCTTCATTTAGCAAACAAAAAAAAGTGATAAAAGGCAAATAGATCACAACAAAATGAAAATTTTAGAGTTTATGTATGGAAATAATTTATTGCAATAAACATATGTAAGTAAAGAAAATTTATTCACAAACCCTAATAGCTCGGAATTTTATAAGAAAGAGATTTTTCTACATATGTTTTAAAAAATGGATATGTATGCTTGTAACATGTTAAAGATGCAAATGACCTATGTTTCCAAACCTTTTAAAGAGAACAACATTAAATTCGCAAGTGAACGTGCGGTGGGATATTTACCCTAGTCAAACAAGCCATAATTTTGCCCATTTACAGAAAGCTGACCTAACTATCATAGATGATTGTAGAGTGATTTACCATGAGTAACAGGCTATATTTTTTAAATGAATGACTTATGGATTGGGAGTCAACACTCATTCAAAAATCCCCACCTCTCCCTTTTCCTGAAGATTGCAGAACCTGATATATAATAACTAAAATGAGTTTACATTTCCTAAAAAATACAGACACTTTCAGGAATTATCTCTGTCTACATTTGTGCATTGTGCATTTCCATTTTAGATGTATACTTTTTTCTTAAATAAAAACTTGATTTTTTACTTTCCCTTAATCTCACAAACAAAAAAAAAGAGATAAAGGGCAAATAGATCAGAGCAAAAAGAATATTTTAGAGTTTATGTATAGAAAGAATTTACAATAATAAACAAATGTAAGTAAAGAAAATTTATTCACACACCACAAATGAACACAAAAGTTTTGTTATCCAAGTTTGGGTAATTCCACTAGTTCAACCCTAATAGCGTGGAATTTTATAAGAAAGAGATTTTTCTACATATGTTTTAAAAAATGGATATGCATGCTTGAAACATGTTAAAGATGCAAATGACCGTTGGATCCAAACCTTTTAAAAAGAATAACATTAAATTCTCAAGTGAACGTGTGGCGGGATATTTACTCGAGTCAAACAAGCCATTATTTTACCCGTTTATTAAAAGCTGACCTAACGATCATAGATGTTTGTAGAGTGATTTATCATGTGTAACCGGCTATATTTTTAAAGGAATGACTTATGGATTGGGAGTCAACACTCAGTTAAAAATCCCTCACCTCCCCCTTTTCCCGACGAATGCAGAACCTGATATATAATAAAAAAAAAGTTTTCAATCCCTAAACATTATAGACACTTTTTGGTATTATCTCTCTCTACATTTGTGCATTGTGCATTTCTATTTTAGATCTATATTTTTTTCTTAAATGAAAACATGAGTTTTTACTTTGTCTTCATCTCGTAAACAAAAAAAAAAAAAAGAGATAAAAGGCAAATAGATCACGACAAAATGAAAATTTTACAGTTGAAGTATTGAAAGAATTTAAAGCAATAAACAAATGTAAGTAAAGAAAATTTTTTCACACATACAAATGAACACAAAAGTTTTGTTATCCAAGTTTGGGTAATTCCAATAGATCAACCTTTATAGCTAAGAATTTTATAAGAAAGAGATTTTTCTATGCATGCTATAAAAAATGGATATGCATGCCTTAAACATGTTAAAGATGAAAATGACCTATGGATCCAAACCTTTTAATGAGAATAATATTAAATTCTCAAGTGAACATTCAGTGGGATATTTCCCTGAGTAACACAAGCCATTATTTTGCCAATTTTCAAAAAGCTGACCTCAAGATCATAAATGATAGTAAAGTAATTTATCAAGCATAACAGGTTTTATTTTTGTAAGGAATGACTTAAGGATTGGGAGTCAACACTAATTTAAAAATTCCTCGCCTCCCCATTTTCCCAACTATTGCAGAACCTGATATATCAAAACTATAAAGAGTATACAATCCCTAAAAATTATAGATACATTTTGGAATTATCTCTCTATACATTTGTGCATTGTGCATTATGCATTTTCATTTTAGATGTATACTTTTTCCTTAACTCCAAACATGAGTTTTCACTTTCCCTTCATCTCGTCAACAAAAAAATGATATAAATTTAGAATTTATGTATGGATATAATTTAAAGCAATAAATAAATATAAGTAAAGAAGATTTATCCAAACACAACAAATGAACAAAAAAATTTTGTTATCCAAGTTTCGGTAATTCCACTAGTTCAACCCTAATAGCTCAGAATTTTATAAGAAAGAGATTTTTCTACACATGTTTTAAAAAATGGTATGCAAGTTTGAAATAAGTTAAAGATTCAAATGACCTATGGATCCAAACCTATTAAAGAGAATAACATTAAATTCTCAAGTGAACGTGCAGTGGGATATTTACTCGAGTCAAAAAAGCCATTATTTTGCCCATGTAGAAAAAGCTGACCTAACGATCATAGATGATTGAAAAGTGATTTATCATATGTAACAGGCTATATTTTTTGTAAGGAATGACTTATGGATTGGGAGTCAACACTCAGTTAAAAATCCCCCGCCATCTCCTTTTCCCGATGATTGCAGAACCTGATATATAAAAACTAAAAATAGTATACAAGCCCTAAAAATTACAGAAACTTTTTGGAATTATCTCTCTCTAAATTTGTGCATTGTGCATTTTCTTTTTATATGTATACTTTTTTCTTAAATCAAAACTTGAGTATTCACTTTCCCTTCATCTCGTAAACAAAATAAAGAGATAAAAGGCAAATAGATCAGAACAAAATGAAACTTTTAGAGTTTTTGTATGGAAGAATTTAAAGAAATAAAAAAATGTAAGTAAAGAAAATTTTTTCACACACCACAAATTAACACAAAAGTTTGATATCCAAGTTTGGGAAATTCCACTAGTTCAACCGTAATAGCTCAAAATTTTATAAGAAAGAGATTTTTCTACACATGTTTTAAAAAATAGATATGCATGCTTGAAACATGTTAGAGATTCAAATGACATATGGATCAAAACCTTTTATTGAGAATAACATTAAATTCTCAAGTGAACGTTTGGTAGGATATTTACCCAAGTCAAATAATCCATTATTTTTCCTATTTGCAAAAATCCGACCTAACTATCATAGATGAATGTAAAGTGAATTATCTTGTGTAATAGGCTATATTTTTGTAAATAATGACTTATGGATTGGGAGTCAACACTCAGTTAAAAATAAACAAAAACCCTTTTCCCGAAAATTGCAGAAGTTGATATATAAAAACTAAAAAGAGTTCACAATCCCTAAAAATTACAAACACTTTTCTGAATTATCTCTCTCTACATTTGTGCATTGTGATTTTCCTTTTTAGATGTATACTTTTTTCTCAAATTAAAACTTGAATTTTGACTTTCCCGTCATCTCGTAAACAAAAAAAAAAGATATAAGGCAGATAGACAACAACAAAATGAAAATTTTAGAGTTTAAGTATGGAAATAATTTAAAGCAACAAACAAATCTAAGTAAAGAAAATTTATTCACACACCACAAATGAACAAAAAAATGTTTTGTTATCCAAGTTTGCGTAATTCCACTAGTTCAACCCGAATAGCTCGGAATTTTATAAGAAAGAGATTTTTCAACATATGTTTTAAAAAAGGGATAAGCATGCTTGAAACATGTTAAAGATGCAAATGACCTATGGATCCAAACTTTTTAAAGAGAATAACATTAAATTCCCAGGTGAACGTGCGGTGGGATATTTACGTGAGTCAAACAAGCCCTAATTTTGCCCATTTACAAAAAGCTGACTGACCGATCATTGATGATTGTAAAGTGATTTTTCACGTTAAACAGGCTATATTTTTGTAAGGAATGACTTATGGTTTAGGAGTCAACACTCAGTTAAAAATCCCCCGCCTCCCCCCTTTTCCCGACGATTGTAGAATCTGATATATAATAACTAAAAAGAGTTAACAATGCCTAAAATTACATACATTTTTTGGAATTATCTCTTATTACATTTGTCCATTGTGCATTTCCATTTTAGATGAATACTTTTTTCTTAAATCAAAACTTGAGTTTTCACTTTCCCTTCATCTCTAAAACATAAAAATGAGATTAAAGACAAATAGATCACATCAAAATGAAAATTTTAGAGTTTATATATGGAAAGAATTTACAGCAATAACCAAATGAAAGTAAATAAAATTTATTCACACACCACAAATGAACACAAAAGTTTTTTTTATCTAAGTTTGGGAAATTCCACTATTTCAAGCCCAATAGCTCGGAATTTTATAAGAAACAGATTTTTCTACACGTGTTTTAAAAAATGGATATGCATGCTTGAAACATGTTAAAGATGTAAATGACCTATGGATCCAAAACTTTTAAAGTGAATAACATTAAATTCTCTAGTGAACGTGCGGTGGGATATTTACCCGAGTCAAACAAGCCATTATTTTGCCCATTTACAAATAGCTGACCTAACGATCATAAATGATTGTAATGTGATTTATGATGCGTAACTGGCTATCTTTTTGTAAGGAATGACTTATGGATTGGGAGTCCACACTCAGTTAAAAATCCCCCGCCTCCCCATTTTCAGACGTTTTCATAACCTTATTTATAAAAACAAAAATGAGTTTACAAACCCTAAAAATTAGAGACAATTTTTGGATTTATCTCTCTCTATATTTGTGCATTGTGCATTTCCATTTTAGATGTATACTTTTTTCTTAAATCAAAACTTGAGTTTTCAATTTCCTTCATCTCACAAAGAAAAAAAAAGATAAACGGCAAATAGATCACAACAAAATGAAAATTTTAGAGTTTATGTATGGAAAGAATTTAAAGCAATAAAAAAATGTAAGAAAAAAAATTTATTCACACACCACAACTGAAGACAAAAGTTTTGATATCCAAGTTTGGGAAATTCCACTAGTTCAACCCTATGAGCTAGGAATTTTATAAAAAAGAGATTTTTCTACATATGTTCTAAAAAATGGATATGCAAGCTTGAAACATGTTAAAGATGCAAATGACCTATGGATCCAAACCTTTTAAAGAGATTAACATGTGATGGGAAATTTACCCAAGTCAAACAAGCCATTATTTTGCCCATTTAAAAAAAGCTGACCTACAGATTATAGATGATTATAAAGTGATTTATCATCTGTAACGGGCAATATTTTTGTAAGGAATGACATATGGATTGGGAGTCAACACTCAGTTAAAAAGTCGTCGCCTCCCCCTTTTCCCAACGATTGCAGAATCTGGGATATAAAAACTAAAAAGAGTTTACAAGGCCTAAAAATTACAAACACGTTTTGGAATTATCTCTCACTAAATTTGTGCATTGAACATTTCCATTTTAGATGTATACTTTTTTGTTAAATCAAAACTTGAGTTTTCACTTTTCGTTCTTCTCGTAAACAAAAAAAAAGAGAAAAAAGGCAAATAGATCACAGCAAAATGAAACTTTTAAAGTTTGTGTATGGAAAGAATTTAAAGCAATAAACAAATGTAAGTAAAAAAAATTTATTCACTCCCCACAAATGAACACAAAAGTTTTGTTATCCAAGTTTGGGTAATTCCACTAGTTCAACCCTAGTAGCTTGGAATTTTATAAGAAAGAGATTTTCTACATACATTTTAAAAAATGGATATGCATGCTTGAAACATCTTAAAGATTCAAATGACCTATGGATCCAAACCTTTGAAAGTGAATAACATTAAATTCTCAAGTGAACGTGCGGTGGGATATTTACCCAAGTCAAACAAGCCATTATTTTGCCCATTTAAAAAAAACTAACCTAACGATTATAGAAGATTGTAAAGGGATTTATCATGCGTAAAAAGGCTATATTTTTGTAAGGAATGACTTATGGATTGGGAGTCAACTCTCAGTTAAACTCCCCCGCCTCCCCCTTTTCCCGGCGGTTCCAGAATCTAATTTATAAAAACTAAAAAGAGTTTACAATCCTTAAAAATTACAGACATTTTTTAGAATTATGTTACTCTACATTTGTGCATTTTATTTTTAGATGAATTTTTTTTTAAATCAATCCTTGATTTTTCACTTTCCCTTCATCTCGTAAAAAAAACAGAGATAAAAAGCAAATAGATCACAAGAAAATGAAAATTTTAGAGTTTATTTATCGAAGAATTTAAGACAATAAAAAAATGGAAGTAAATAAAATTTATTTACACAGTATTAGCTCGGAATTTTATAAGAAAGAGATTTTTTTACACAAGTTTTCAAAAAAAGATATGCATGCTTGAAACATATTAAATATGCAAATTACCCATGGATCCAAAGCTTTTAAAGAGAATAACATTAAATTCTCAAGTGAATGTGCGGTGGGATATTTACCCTAGTCAAACAAGCCATTATTTTGCGCATTTACAAAAAGCTGACCTAACGATCATAGATGATTGTGAAGTGATTTATCATGTGTATATATTTTGTAAGGAATGAGTTATGGATTGGGATTCAAAACTCAATTATAAATACCCCGCCTCCCCCTTTTCCCGAAGAAAGTAGAACCTGATATATAAATACTAAAATAAACTTAAAATCCCTAAAAATTACTAACACTTTTAGGAATTATCTCTCTCTAAATTTTTGCATTGTGCATTTCCATTTTATATGTATACTTTTTTCCTAAATCAAAACTTGAGTTTTCACTTTCCCTTCATCTCGCAAACTAAAAAAAGAGATAAAAGGCAAATAGATCACAACAAAATAAAAATTTTAGAGCTTATGTATGGAAATAATTTAAAGAAATAACCTAATGAAATTAAAGAAAATTTATTCACAAACCACAAATGAACACAAAACTTTTTTTTATCCTAGTTTGGGAAATTCCACTATTTCAAGCCTAATAGCTTGGAATTTTAAAAGAAAGAGATTTTTCTACATATGTTTTAAAAAATAGATAAGAATGTTTGAAATACGTTAAAGATGAACATTACCTATGGATCCAAACCTTTTAAAGAGAATAACATTAAATTCTCAAGTGAACGTGCGGTGGGATATTTACATGAGTCAAACAACCCAATATTTTTCCCATTTACAAAAAGCTAACCTAACGATCATATATGATTGTGATGTGATTTATGATGCATTACGGGCTATATTTTTTTGAGGAACGACTTATGGATTGGGAGTCAACACTTAGTTAAAAATCCCACGCCTCTCCCTTTTACCGACGATTGCTGAACCTGATATATAATGACAAAAAAGATTTTACAATCCCTAAAAATTACAGACCCTTTTTGTAATTTTCTCTCTCTACATTTGTGCATTGTGCTTTTCCTTTTTAAATCTATACTTTTTTCTTAAATCAAAACTTGAGTTTTCACTTTCCCTTCATCTCGTAACCAAAAAAAAAAAGATATAAGGGAAATAGATCACAACAAAATAAAATTTTTAGAGTATGGAAATAATTTAAGGCAATAAACAAATTTTAGTAAAAAAAATTTATTCACACAGCACAAATGAACAAGAAAATGATTTGTTATCCAAGTTTGGTTAATTCCACTAGCTCAACCCTAATAGCTCGGAATTTTTAGGAAACAAATTTTCAATCATATGTTTTAAAAAATGGATATGCATGCTTGAAACATGTTAAAGATGCAAATGACCTATGGATCCAAACCTTTTAAAGAGAACAACATTAAATTCTCAAGTGAACGTGCAGTGGGATATTTACCCGTGTCAAACAAGCCGTAATTTTGCCCATTTACAAAAAGCTGACCTACAGATTATAGATGATTGTAAAGTGATTTATCATGTGTAACGGGCTATATTTTTGTAAGGAATGACATATGGATTGGGAGTCAACACTCAGTTAAATATCCCCCGCCTCCCCCTTTTCCCGACGATAGCAGAATCTGATATATAATAACTAAAAAGAGTTTACAATGCCTAAAAGTTATAGACACTTTTTGGAATTATCTCTCATTACATTTGTGCATTGTGCATTTCCATTTTAGATGTTTAGTTTTTTCTAAAATCAAAACTTGAGTTTTCACTTTCCCTTCATCTCTTAAACAAACAAAAGTGATAAAAGGCAAATAGATCACAAGAAAATGAAAATTATAGAGTTTATGTATGAAAGGAATTTATAGAAATAAACAAATGAAAGTAAAGAAAATTTATTCACACACCACAAATGAACACAAAAGTTTTTTTATCCAAGTTTGGAAAATTCCACTATTTCAAGCTTAATAGCTAGTAATTTTATAAGAAAGAGATTTTTCTACATATGTTTTAAAAAATGGATATGCATGCTTGAAACATGTTAAATATGAAAATGACCTATGGATCCAAACCTTTTAAAGAGAATAAAATTAAATTCTCAAGTGAACATGCAGTGGGATATTTTCCCTAGTCCAACAAGCCACTATTTTTCCCATTTACAAAAATCTGACCTAAATATCTTTTACGATTGTAATGTGATGTATCATGCGTTACGGGCTATATTTTTGTAAGGAACGACTTATGGATTGGGACTCAACACTCAGTTAAAAATCCGCAGCCTCCCCCTTTTATCGACGTTTGCTGAGCTTGATATATAAAAACTAAAAGAGTTAACAATCCCAAAAAATAACAAACCCTTTTCGGAATTATCTCTCTCTACATTTGTGCATTGTACATTTCCATTTTAGACTACTTTTTTCATAAATCAAAATTAGTGTTTTCACTTTCCCTTCATCTCATAAACAAAAAAAAAAGAGATAAAAGGCAAATAGATCAAAACAAAATGAAATTTTAGAGTTTATGTATGGAAAAATTTTAAGAAATAAACAAATGAAAGTAAAGTAAATATATTCACACACCACAAAAGAAGACAAAAGTTTTTTATCCAAGTTTGGGAAATTCTACTATTTCAAATCCAATAGCTCGGAATTTTATAAGAAAGAGATTTTTCTACACTTGTTTGAAAAAATGGATATGCATGCTTGAAACATGTTAAAGATGCTAATGACCTATGGATCCAAACCTTTGAAAGAGATTAAAATTAAATTCTCAAGTCAACGTGCGGTGGGATATTTACCCGAGTTAAACAAGCCATTATTTTGCCCATTTAAAAAAAGCTGACCTAACGATCATAAATGATAGTAAAGTGATTTATCATGAGTAACATGCTATATTATTGTAAGGAACGACTTATGGATTGGGAGTCCACACTCTGTTAAAAATCTCCCGCCTCCCCCTTTTCCCGACGATTGCTAAACCTGATATATAAAAACTAAGAAGAGTTTAAGATCCCTAAAAATTACAGAAATTTTTTGGAATTATCTCTCTCTAAAATTGTGCATTGTGCATTTCCATTTTTGATATATACTTTTTTCTTATATCAAAACTTGAGTTTTCACTTTTGGTTCATCTCGCAAATTAAAAAAATAGATTAAAGGCAAATAGATCACAACAAAATGAAAATTTTAGAGTTTATGTATGGAAGAATTTAAAGAAATAAAAAATGTAAGTAAAGAACATTTATTCACACACCACAAATGAACACAGAAGTTTTGTTATCCAAGTTTGGAAAATTCCACTAGTTCAACCCTAATAGTTCAGAATTTTATGAGAAAGAGATTTTTCTATGCATGTTTTAAAAAATGGATATGCATGCTTGAAACATGTTAAAGATGTAAATGACCTATGGATCCAAATGTTTTAAAGAGAATAACATTAAATTCTCAAGTGAACGTGCGGTGGGATCTTTACACGAGTCAAAGAAGCCATTATTTTGCCCATTTATAAAAAGCTGACCTAACGATCATAGATGATTGTAAAGTGATTTATCTTGCGTAACGGGCTTTATTTTTGTAAGGAATGACTTATGGATTGGGATTCAACATTTAGTTAAAAATCCCCCGCCACCACCTTTTCCCTTCTATTGCAAAACCAGATATATAAAAACTAAAAAGAGTCTACAATCCCAAAAAAATTACAGACACTTTTTTTGCATTATCACTCTCTACATTTGTGCATTGTGGATTTCCACGTTAGATGTATACTTTTTTTCTTAAGTCAAAACTTGAGTTTTTGCTTTCCCTTCATCTCGCAAACTAAAAAAAGAGATAAAAGGCAAATAGATCACAACAGAATGAAAATTTTAGAGTTTATGTATGGAAAGAATTTAGAGCATTAGACAAATGTCAGTAGAGAAAATTTATTCACACACCACAAATGTACACAAAAGTTTTGTTATCCAAGTTTGGGTAATTCCACTAGTTCAACAATAATAGTGCTGAATTTTATAAGAATGAAATTTTTACTCGAGTCAAAAGGGTCATTATTTTACCCTGTTTCAAAAGCTAACCTAACAATCATAGATGAATGTAGAGTGATTTATCATGTGTAACCGGCTATATTTTTGAAAGGAATGACTTATGGACTCGGAAGACTCAGTTAAAAATCCCCCGCCTCCCACTTTTCCCGACAATTGCAGAACCTGATATTTAATAACTAAAAAGAATTTTAAAACCCTAAAAATTATACACACTTTTCGAAATTATCTCTCTCTTCATTTTTGCATTGTGAATTTCCATTTTAGATGTATACTTTTTTCTTAAATCAAAACTTGGATTGTTTCCTTCCCTTCATCTAGCAAACAAAAAAAAGAGATAAAAGGCAAATAGATCACAACAAAATGAAAATTTTAGAGATTATGTATGGAAAGAATTTAAAGCAATTAACAAATGTAAGTAAAGAAAATTTATTCACACACCACAAATGAACAAAAAAGTTTTGTTTTCCAAGTTTGCTTAATTCCAATAGTTTAACCCTAATAGCTCGGAATTTTATAAGAAAGAGATTTTTCTACATATGGTTTAAAAAATGGATATGCATGCTTGAAACATTTTAAAGATGCAAATGACCTATAGATCCAAACCTTTTTAAAGAGAATAACTTTAAATTCACAATTGAACGTGCGGTGGGATATTTACTCGAGTCAAACAAGCCATTATTTTTCCCATTTACAAAAAGCTTACCTAACGATCATAGATGATTGTAGAGTGATTTATCATGCGGAACCGGCTATATTTTGGAAAGGAATGACTGATGGATTGGGAGTCAATACTCACTCAAAAATCCCCCGCCTCCCCCTTTTCCCGACGATTGCAGAACCTGATATATAAAAACTAAAAAGAGTTTACATTCCCTAAAAATTACAGACACTTTTTGGTATTATCTCTCTGTGCATTTGTGCATTGTGAATTTGCATTTTAGATGTATACTTTTTTCTGCAATCAAAACTTGAGTTTTTCCTTTCCCTTCATCTCGCAAACAAAAAAAACGAGATAAAAGACAAATAGATCACAACAAAATGAAATTTATAGAGTTTATGAATGGAAAGAATTTACAACAATAAACAAATGTAAATAAATAAAATTTTTTCACACACCACAAATGAACACAAAAGTTTTGTTATCCAAGTTTTGGTAATTCCACTAGTTCAACCCTAATATCATGGAATTTTATAAGAAAGAGATTTTTCTACATATGTTTTAAAAATTGGTATGCACGCTTGAAACATGTTCATGATGTAAATGACCTATGAATCCAAACCTTTTAAAGAGAATAACATTAAATTCTCATGTGAACGTGTGGTGGGATATTTACTCGAGTCAAATAAGCCAATATTTTGCCCTTTTACAAAAAGTTGACCTAAGGATCATAGATGATGGTGGAGTGATTTATCAAGTGGAACCCGCTATATTTTTTATAGGAATGACTATTGGATTGGGAGTTAACAATCCCCCGCCTCCCCCTTTTCCCGACAATTGTAGAACATGATATATAATAACTAAAAATATTTTTCAATCCCTAAAAATTATAGACCCTTTTTGGAATTATCGCTCTCAACATTTGTGATTTGTGCATTTCCATTTTATATGTATACTTTTTTCTTAAATCAAAACTTGAGTTTTTACTTTCCCTTCATCTCGCAAACAAAAAAAGAGAGATAAAAGGCAAAAAGATCACAACAAAATTAAAATTTTAGAGTTTATGTATGGAAAGAATTTACAGCAATAAACAAATGTAACTAAAGAAAATTTATTCACACACCACAAATGAACACAAAAGTT
Organism: Aristolochia californica; assembly: GCF_029961685.1. Taxonomy (NCBI): domain Eukaryota; kingdom Viridiplantae; phylum Streptophyta; class Magnoliopsida; order Piperales; family Aristolochiaceae; genus Aristolochia; species Aristolochia californica. The sequence goes on along the minus strand of NW_027182103.1, from coordinate 18,407,785 downwards.
TGTTTTCCAAGTTTGGGTAATTCCACTAGTTCAACCCAAATAGCGCAGAATTTTATAAGAAAGAGATTTATCTACATATGTTTTAAAAAATGGATATGCATGCTTGAAACATGTTAAAGATGCAAATGACCTATGGATCCAAAACTTTTAAAGAGATTACATTAAATTCTCAAGTGAACGTGCGGAGGGATATTTACTTGAGTCAAACAAGCCATTATTTAACCCATTTACTAAAAGCTGACCTAACGATCATAGATGATTGTAATTTGATTTATCATGCATAAAGGGCTATATTTTTTTAAGGAATGACTTATGGATTGGGAGTCAACACTCAGTTAAAAATCCACCGCCTCCCCATTTTCCCGATGATTATAGAACCTGATATATAAAAACTAAAATGAGTTTACAATCCCTAAAAATTTCTAACACTTTTTGGAATTATCTCTCTCTATATTTTTGCATTGTGCTTTTCTAATTTAGATGTATACTTTTTTCTTTAATCAAAACTTGAGTTTTCACTTTCCCTTCATGTCGTAAACAAAAAAAAAAGAGATAAAAGGCAAAAGATCACAACAAGATGAAAATTTTAGAGTTTATGTATGGAAATAATTTAAAGCAATAAATAAATGTAAGTAAAGAAAATTTATTCACACACCACAAATGAACACATAACTTTTGCTATCCAAGTTTGGGAAATTCCACTAGTTCAACCCTAATAGCTCGGAATTTTATAAGATAAATATTTTTCTACACATGTTTTAAAAAATGGATAAGCATGCTTGAAACATGTTAAAGATGCAAATGACCTATGGATCCAAACTTTTTAAAGAGAATAACATTAAATTCTCAAGTGAACGAGCGATGGGATATTTACCCGAGTCAAACATACCATTATTTTACCCATTTAGAAAAAGCTAACCTAATGATCATAAATAATTGTAAAGTGATTAATCATGTGTAACGGGCTATATTTTTGTAAGGAATGACTTCTGGATTGGGAGTCAACACTTAGTTAAAAATCCCCCGCCTCCCCATTTTCCCGACGATTGTAGAACCTGATATATAAAAACTAAAAAGAGTTTACAATCCCTAAAAATTACAGACACTTTTTGGATTTATGTAACTCTACATTTATGCATTATGGATTTCCATTTTAGAAGGTTACTTTTTTCTTAATTCAAAACTTGAGTTTTCACTTTCCCTTCACCTCGTAAACTAAAAAAAAAACATAGATAAAAGGTAAATAGATCACAACAAAATGAAAATTTTATAGTTTATGTATGGAAAGAATTTAAAGCAATAAACAAATGTAAATAAAGAAAATTTACTCACACACCACAAATCAGCACAAAACTTTTCTTATCCTAGTTTGGGTAAATCCACTAGTTCAACCCTAATAACTAGGAATTTTAAAAGAAAGAGATTTTTCTAAACATGTTTTAAAAAATGGATATGCATGCTTGATACATGTTAAAGAAGCAAATGACCTATGGATCCAAACCTTTTAAAGAGAATAACATTAAATTCTCAAGTGAATGTGCGGTGGGATATTTTCTTGAGTCAAAGAAGCCATTATTTTGCCCATTTACAAAAAGTTGAACTAACGATCATAGATGATTGTAAAGTGATTTATCATGTGTAACGGGCTATGTTTTTGTAAGAAAAGACTTATGGATTGGGAGTCAACACGCATTTAAAAATCCCCCACCTCCCCCTTTTCCTGACGATTGTGGAACCTTAAATATAAAAACTAAAAAGAGTTTACATTCCCTAAAAATTACAAATACTTTTTGGAATTATCTCTCTCAACATTTGAGCATTGTGCATTTCCATTTTAGATGTATACTTTTTTCTTAAATAAAACTTGAGTTTTTACTTTCCCATCACCTCGCAAACAAAAAAAAGAGATAAAAGGCAAATTGATCACTACAAAATCAAAATTTTAGAGTTTATGTATGGAAAGAATTTACAACAATAAACAAATGTAAGTAAAGAAAATTTATTCACACACCACCAATGAACACAAAAGTTTTGTTATCCAAGTTTGGGTAATTGCACTAGGTCTGCCCTAATCGCGTGGAATTTTATAAGAAAGAGATTTTTCTACATTTATTTTAAATAATGGATATGCATGCTTGAAATATGTTAAAGATGCAAATGACCTATGGATCCAAACCTTTTAAAGAGAATAACATTAAATTCTCAAGTGAACGTGCGGTGGGATAATTACTCAAGTCAAACAAGCCATTATTTTACCCATTAACAAAAAGCTGATCTAATGATCACAAATGATTGTAGAGTGATTTATCATGAGTAATCAACTGTATTTTTTATATGAATGACTTATGGATTGGGCGTCAACACTCAGTTAAAAGTCCCCGACCTCCCCCTTTTCTCGACGACTACAGAACCTGATATACAAAAACTAAAAAGAGTTTACAATCCCTAAAAATTACAGGCACTTTTTGAAATTATCTCGCTCTATATTTGTGCATTGTGCATTTCCATTTTAAACGTATTCATTTTTCTTAAATAAAAACTTGATTATTCACTTTCCCTTCATCTCTGTCTAAATTTGTGCATTGTGCATTTCAATTTTAGATGTTTACTTTTTTCTTAAATAAAAACTTGAGTTTTTACTTACCCTACATCTCGCAAACAAAAAAAAGTGATAAAGGCAAATTGTATCACAAAAAAATGAAAATTTTAGATTTTATGTATGTAAGCAATTTAAAGCAATAAAAAAATGTAAGTAAAGAAAAGTTATTCACTCACCACAAATGAACACAAAACTTTTGTTATCCAAGTTTAGGAAATTCCACTAGTTCAACCCTAATACCTCAGAATTTTATAAAAAAGAGATTTTTCTACACATGTTTTAAAAAATGGATATGCATGCTTGAAACATGTTAAAGATGTAAATGACCGATGGATCAAAACCATTTAAAGAGAATAACATTAATTCTCAAGTGAACGTGCGGTGGGATATTTATATGAGTCAAAGAAGCGATTGTTTTACCCATGTACAAAACGCAGAGCTAACGATCATAGATGATGTAAAGTAATTTATCATGCGTAATGGGCTATATATTTTTAATGAATGACTTATGGATTAGGAGTCAACACTTAGTGCCTCCCCCTTTTCCCGACGATTGTAAAACCTGATATATAAAAACTAAAAAGAGTTTACAATCCCTAAAAATTACAGACATATTTTGGAATTATCTGTCATTACATTTGTGCTTTGTGCGTTTCCATTTGAGAAGTATTTTTTTTTTAATAAAAACTTGAGTTTTCACTTTCCCTTCATCTCGTAAACAAAAAAAAGATATAAAAGGCAAATAGATCACAAAATGAAAATTTTAGAGTTTATGTATGGAAAGAATTTAAAGCAATAAACAAATGTAAGAAATAAAATTTATTCACACACCCCAAATGTACACAAAAGCTTTTTTATCGAATTTATGGAAATTTCGCTAGTTCAACCCTTTTAGCTAGGAATTTTATAAGAAAGAGATTTTTCTTCTCAAGTTTTAAAAAATGGATATGCATGCTTTAAACTTGTTAAAGATGCAAATGACCTTTGCATCCAAACCATTTAAAGAGAATAACATTAAATTCTCAAGTGAACGTAGGGTGGATGTTCACCCGAGTCAATCTAGCCATTATTTTGCCCATTTTCAAAAAGCTGACCTAAGGATTATAGATGATTGTAAAGTGATTTATCATGCGTAACGGGCTATAATTTTTAAAGGAATGACTTATGGATTGGGAGTCAACACTAAGTTAAAAATCCTCCGCCTCCCCTTTTCCTGACGATTGCAAAACCTGATATAAAAACATAAAACAGTTTACATTCCCTAAAAATTACAGACACTTTTTGGAATTATCTCTCTCTAAATTTGTGAATTGTGCATTTACATTTTAGATGTATACTTTTTTATAAAATCAAAACTTGAGTTTTTTCTTTCCCTTCATCTAGCAAACAAAAAAAAGAGATAAAAGGCAAATAGATCACAACAAAATGAAAATTTTAGATATTATGTATGGAAAGAATTTAAAGCAATAATCAAATGTAAGTGATAGATGCCATATTCTGACATGAGAACTAGGTTAATTATAATAGAATAACCTTTATAATTGTGTTATAGGTGGTTATTTATCGGTTTTCAAATGAAACGTGTATTTATTGAATTTGGCATTAATCACTGTCTATATTGCATATTTTTCTCTCCTGAATTATATTTCATTGTTTTTAAGGTTTATTTCTTCCAGAAATACTTTTTATGGATTCAATTATGGAATTTCAGGAGGATTTTGGTGGAGAAGGAGATATTTACCAAAATGCCCTTAGTGAAATGGAGGTGATTTTTAGGGCAAATCGTTTTTAAAACAAAGAAAAATTGCTATTAAAGGAAAGAGGAGCTTCGAAGGCGAAGGGGGGGGAGTGAGTGTGAAGAGAAAACAGATAGATCGACCAAAACAGAGGACCTTGGACCGGAAACAGGGGAAGACCCGAGAGAAGTTTCCCACCATCGTCCGCCGGGCCACTGTCTTTCGCCGCGCCACCGTCGTCCACCGCCGTCCAGCAACCAAGAACAAACCCGAGGAGAGCTCGAGAGAGTCTCCGTCAAGGTGAGTTCGACATTTTCTGCTCGTCAGGCCAAGAAGTGATCCGAGAGGGCTTCTCCGGTGCCAATTCCGCTTTCCGACCATCCTCCGGCGTCTATTACATTTTCCGAATATTCCCGGAGCTATTCCGACTCCGACCGAGACTCGAGAGAGCCGGTTATAGAATGTCAGCTCTGTTTCGTTCTTCGTCGGACATTACCTCCGTCCGACGGCTTCTAATCTTCGTCGCCGGCGTCGTCTCTAACTCTGGCCACTCACTCTTGCTACCCGAAGCCATCAATTTCGGGAAATTGCAGCACTCGTGAGAACGAGTTGCTGCCCGAGCGAGAGAAAGGAGAAGGGGAGTAATTTGTCATTTTTGAATTTCATTTTTTATATAGTTTGAACTTAGGTTATTGAATGTTTATTGAATCTGATTTGATAATTAATGTTTATTGAATATTTGTTTTCCGAATATTTGATTAAATTGGCTAGTTAGGGTAGGAATATAATTTAGGTTAGATTTTGGTATTTAAATCCGATTTCTGCCTTTCACTCTATGCGCCCGAGAGGGTCTAGATGCAAGGATTGAGAATTCGGATCCGTGGTTACGTGGCGCTCGAGAGAGGCACGAATCACCGTAAAATCCAGAATTGACGTTTCTTGTTGTGCAAGTAGTTAACCAGATGATTGCTTGATAATTTAGGATATAATTAGTGTTTAGTTCATATTAATTCATCATATTTGGTTAGGCTAGTTGACTGAAGAATACACAAAATTCAGTCCTCCCTTTCGATATGACCCTCGTTTCCTGCTAAATTACATGAACTATTTGTACGCTTGCGAGGTATTAAAGCCGAAGTAACTAAATTCTACATCAAGTTTTTGGCGCCGTTGCCGGGGAGGCACGTATTAAGTGTATTTCTTTGTTCTCCATGGTCTTAGGTTAGATTTATTTCTATTTTATTTTTATTTTTTTTATTTTTTATTTTTTATTTTTATTTTTATTTTTTTTTATTTTTTTTCTTTCATAATTTTATCTTGGTATTTTTTATGGAATTATTTTTCTTTCTTCTAGTTAGTTCATATTTTTAGTAGTGAGTTTGTTAGCTTAATTTGATAGTTCGTTTTGTTTCTTTTTGTGTTTTTATGCACGGGCGCCGCTCCCTTGGTGGACCATTAGCTCCCTTTGTTGAAGAGGTAGAACATATTTGTAAGAAAACACCCAAAGTTGAGTTAGGAACTACCATGGTCAATCAGGGTGAACTATTACAGTTACCTGCAGTAGGTGACCGTAGAGCCCTGAGGGATTATTCAATGCCATCCCACTTCACATCACCTTCTTGCATTATATTGCCACCCACTACTGCCGCCAGTTACGAGTTGAAACCGGGTGTGATCCAACTCCTCCCTACATTCTATGGGTTGGAGAAGGAGGACCCATATTACCACATCAAGGAATTCTTAGATATTTGTGCAACTTTCAAATTTCAGAATTTCTCAGATGACTCTATCCGGTTAAGACTTTTTCCATTTTCACTTAAGGATAAGGCCAAGTCTTGGCTTAATTCCTTGGAGGTGGGTAGCATTACTTCATGGGACACATTAGTCACAAAAGTTTTGTCCAAGTACTTTCCCATTTAGAGAACTACAGCCCTCAGGAGAGAAATCTCCAACTTTATGCAACAGGAGGGTGAACACTTTTATGAGGCTTAGGAGAAATGGAAGGATTTGATCCGTAGGTGTCTGCATCATGGGTTTGAGAAATGGCATTTAGTGCAATACTTTTATCAAGGTCTTACACCCCAGGTTAGATCCATGGTAGATGCAACGAGTGGTGGGAGTTTGATGGGCAAGAGTGCTAGTGAGGCGTGGGACTTCTTTGAAACATTGAGTGATCAATCTCAGCAATGTGGTTTGTCATTTAATGTTGATAGGAGATCCCACGAAGCCAAAAGCGGGGGTCTCTATGAGGTTAGTGAAACCCCCATGCTCTTGGCCAAGATTGAAGGGTTGACTTGAAGAATTGATGCCCTTATGATGTCCAAGAGTTCACCTGCTCCTAACCCTTCTACTGTCTGTGCCATATGCTTTGGTTCATCTCATCCCACACAAATGTGTCCATCTAGTTCATCCTACCCAGAGCTCATTGAGGACTTGAATGCAGTCCAGAATTTTCATAGACCAAACTAGAACGATCCTTTTTCAGAAACAAATAATTTGGGTTGGGCTAGGCACCCAAATTTCTCATGGTCCAAGGGCCCACAGGTTGGGGGTCCTCCAGGGTTTACTCAACCCCAAGCTCTGCACCCACACTTCACTCATTGATTCCACAAAAACCTTCACTTGAGGATACACTTCAATTATTCATGCAGAATATACAGTCCTCAATTGCTAAACTTGAAATGCAAGTGAGTCAGTTGGCCAGCCACATGAGTGAACAAGCACAAAATAGACTCCCGAGTCAAACCATTCCTAACCCCAAAAGCACACATGAGAGTGGGTTGAGTTCCAAACCCCACCATGAGCAAGCCAAAGCCATAACCACCCTTAGGAGTGGTCGTGAGTTGAATAATGGGGTAGGGACCACTAAGTCTAAGGAGTCAAAGGATGACAATGGGGACACATCATTGGGTGAAGAACCTCTAAGTTCTCCACCAACAGCCAAGCAGATCCCTAACCAAGTCCCACTAGCTCCTTATCCGCAGAGGTTATCGGGCCCACCTAGGAAAGGAGATAGCATGCATGAAACGTTGCAACTGTTTAGTAAGGTTCTCATTAACATTCCACTTCTTGATGTTATTAGGCAAGTCCCTGCCTATGCCCGATTTTTTAAAGACCTTTTTACACAGAAGAGAAAACAACATGTTAACAAAAAGGTCTTTCTTACTGAGAATGTAAGCTCAATTCTGAAGCACAACACTCCTCCTAAAGTTAAAGATCCTGGATGTCCCACAATTTCATGTGTCATTGGTGAACATACCATCCAGAGAGCTCTTCTCGACTTAGGGGCAAGTGTGAATTTGCTTCCTTTCTTTGTGTACCAGCAATTAGGTTTGGGGGAATAGAAGCCTACTCCCATCACACTTCAACTAGCTGATCGTTCTGTCAAGATACCACGAGGGATAGTTGAAGATGTTTTGATAAAAGTGGACAAATTTCTGTTCCCGGTTGATTTCATTGTTCTTGATACAGAACCAGTAGTCAATGTGACCAACAAAATTCCTGTCATCCTAGGACATCCCTTCTTAGCCACATCTAATGCTATTATTCATTGTAAAAGTGGTGAGTTGGAGTTGTCTTTTGAAAATTTTAAGGTCTCATTGAATGTATTTAATGTCGGGCACCACCCACTTGAGTCTGATGATCTGAGTCCTGCATTTAAGATAGAAACTGTTATGCTTGATGACGAATCCACTCTTGAATTTTTTGAGTCTTGCATAACATCTTTAGACAAGGACTATTTTGATGAGGAAACATATTTCTGAGAGGTTGATTCTTTACTCAATTTTGTACCTCTGTTGGAGGAAGCTTATGAGGTTATCCCAACTGATCTTCCACAGGATCTTCCTATTGAAACTTCCAAGCTAGATCTTCAGCCGCTTCCTCCCACGTTGAAGTATGCGTTCTTGGGGCCCATGAACTCATTACCAGTCATTATTTCCTCTGATTTGAGTACTGAGCAGGAGGAACAATTGACTGAAGTTTTACAAGCACACAGAGATGCATTGGGGTGGACTCTTGATGCCTTAAAAGGGATTAGCCCCTCCATATGCATGCATCGTATTCATTTGGAGGAGGGGACTAAAGCCTCACGTGAGATGCAACGTAGGTTAAATCCCCATATGCTGGAGGTTGTGAGAGAAGAAGTCATCAGGTTGCTTGTGACAGGAATCATTTACCCTATTTCCAATAGCACTTGGGTGAGTCCAATTCAAGTTGTCCCTAAGAAAGGGGGGATAACGATAATGAAAAATGAGAGTGGTGAATTGATTCCCACAAGAACTACCACCAAGTGGCGTGTCTGCATTGACTATAGAAAACTTAATTCCACCACTAGAAAGGATCACTTCCCACTGCCTTTCATTGATCAGGCACTAGAGCGATTGGCCGGCCACAATTTTTATTGCTTCTTAGATGGATACTCCGGCTACAATCAAATTCCCATTGCTCCAGAAGACCAGAAAAAGACCACATTCATGTGTCCGTTTGGCACCTATGCTTACAGACGCATGCCTTTTGGTTTATGCAATGCGCCCGCCACTTTCCAATGGTGCATGATGAGTATCTTTTCTGACATGATTGGTGACTTTTTAGAGGTCTTTATGGATGACTTTTCTGTGTTTGGCTCTAGTTTTGATACATGTCTGCACAATCTTTCACTTGTATTGTCCCGTTGCATTAAGTCCAATTTAGTTTTGAATTGGGAGAAATGCCACTTCATGGTAAAAGAAGGAACTGTTTTAGGACATGTAGTGTCTGAGCAGGGTGTAGAAGTGGACAAAGCCAAGGTGGACCTAATGGTCAATCTGCCACCACCTACTTCTGTGAAGGGGGTGTGTTCTTTCCTTGGCCATGCTAGGTTCTATAGGCGTTTCATTAAAGACTTAGTAAAATTTCTCATCTTTTGACGAATTTGCTTGCTCAAGATGTTGCTTTTGCCTTTGATGATGCAGGTATTCATGCTTTTGAGACACTGAAGAAATGTTTGTCCACTGCACCCATTTTCCAACCCCCTATTTGGTCTTTGCCTTTTGAGTTGATGTGTGATGCCTCTGACTATGCATTGGGGGCTGTTTTGGGGGCAAAAGACGGATAAAATGCCATGTGTCATTCAGTATGCTAGCCGCACTCTTCACGATGCTCAATTGAATTACACTACCATTGAGAAGGAGTTGCTAGCTGTGGTGTTTGACTTGAACAAATTCAGATCATATCTGTTAGGGTCAAAGGTTATAGCGTTCACTGATCATTCTGTTTTGAAGTACACTAAACCTCGCTTGATTAGATGGATCTTGCAATTGCAAGAATTTGACCTTGAGATTCGAGATAAGAAGGATTGTCAGAATGTTGTTGTTGATCATCTATCTAGGATATGTGTAGCACCTCAGGAAGGATTCCTTCCTTTAAACGATTCCTTCCCTGATGAACAACTTCTCCAAGTATCCCAGTTGCCTTGGTTTGCTGACATAGTCAACTATCTTGTAATTCATAAGATTCCTGATTATTGGAGTAAACAAGATCGGTTCAAATTCTTTTCCAAAATCAAATATTTTTTTTGGGATGACCCTTATTTGTTCAAGGTGTGTTCTGACCAAGTCATTAGGCGTTGTGTACATGAGCAAGACTTTGCCAACATTCTTGAATTTTGTCATTCCCACGCATGTGGTGGACATTTTGGTGCTAGAAAGACTGCGGCTAAAGTCTTGCAATGTGGTTTCTATTGGCCTTCATTATTTAGAGATGCCCATGAGTTTTGTCAGGTGTGTGATAAATGCCAACGAACTGGTTGTTTGTCTAGGAAGAACATGATGCCTCTTAACCCCATTCTTATTGTTGAATTGTTTGATGTGTGGGGTATTGATTTCATGGGTCCTTTTCCTGTCTCGTTCGTCTATCAATACTTCCTTGTTGCTGTTGAATATGTCTCTAAATGGATTGAAGCTATATCATGTAAGACAAACGATCACAAAGTTGGTAAAGTTTTTAAAAGAAAATATCTTTAATCGGTTTGGTACCCCGAGAGCGATCATCAGTGATGGGGGATCTCATTTTTGTAACAGAGCATTTGAGACCTTATTGAAGAAATATTCCATCACTCATCGGATGTCCATTCCGTACCACCCGCAAACTTGTGGTCAAGTGGAAATCTCTAATAGGGAGATCAAACGGATTTTGGAAAAGTCGGTTCGCTTTGATAGGAAAGATTGGTCCACTTGATTGGACGATGCTTTATGGGCCTATCGAACCGCTTATAAGACTCCTATTGGGATGTCTCCATTTCGCCTAGTGTTCGGCAAAGCATGTCATCTACCTGTTGAGCTTGAGCATAGAGCTTATTGGTCCATTAAGGCTTTGAATTTTGATTTAACTCAAGCGGGTGAGGAGAGAAAGTTGCAATTGAATGAGTTGGAGGAGATACGTCATGATACTTATGAGAATGCCAAACTGTATAAGGAGTGAACAAAGCTTTTACATGATAAATCTATTTTTCGCAAGTCTTTTACTATTGCACAGAATGTTTTACTTTATAACTCCCGATTGCTTTTGTTTCCAGGGAAGCTAAGATCCAGGTGGTCCGGTCCATTTGAAGTTACATAGGTGTTTCCGCATGGCGCTATTGAGATCCGCAATCACGGAGACGGGTCAGTCTCCAAAGTTAACGGTCAGAGGCTCAAACCGTATCTTGAGAATGTCCCCACATCGGAGGAGGTGATGGTGATTTTCTTGGAGGAACCTATCATTTCATCTTGAATGTGTCAGAGTCTTGCTTATGACTATAAACTTAGCACATTGTGGGCAATCCCCACGTTTCTATCCCTTTGTACATTACAGTTTTATTTTTATTTTATTTTTTTGGTTTATTCATTCTTATTTGCCGGCTGAGAGCATAAATGGTTCAGTAGTCGATGACCAGACTTTTGGTCCCTAGTTTGAGAGGTCTGTACTCAAACAACCGTTCTGGGATTGACCAGTTCGATCTTGAAGTATTGAATGAAAACCTTATAGTGAGTAACTTAAGGACTTGTGTTCAGCGCGTGATTCATGTTGTCTTCAGTGGCCAGTCACACAGAGATTTCTTCAAAGTGTGATGTGGGATAACGGTTTCATCTATGGATGATTACCTACGGGTACGGCTGATACGAGTAAACCTTCTTCGAGGGAGACTATGTATCATTCCTGGGGGTCTTTATTGACTTTTCGGTATTATTGTTGATGACCAAACACATATGGTCCCACCTATGGATTTAGGAGCATTGAGGGAGCTTAACCCTCACCCTACTGGAGTATAACTAGCTAAGTCGTTATTCCTTTTTGTAGTCGTTCTTGTGTTTTAACTTTTCCCCATTGAGGACAATGTCAAGTTTAGGTTTGGCGGGAGGAAACGACTCTTTTATGTCTTAGCAATAATTTTCTTTTGATTTATTTTCGTGGTTTTCAAATTACTCCTCTTAGTATGTGGTTACCATTAGTAGAGTTAAAATAAGTTGCTCAAATGTGTTTCAAAATTTTTCTTAAAAACTGTGTAGAATATGCCTATTAGAAATCTGATATCATTTGTTGTGATCCATGAGAATTCAGTGGGATAACTTACTATTGCATTAGACTTGGAACTTAGTTACAAAAGAGAACATGTAAATCTAGTGTTGATCTACGATAGTCTGAATAGTCTTGTATGCCTGTTTGAACTCATTCCTTTTTATAGCTCAGAGAAATTCCTTGTTGTAATGTATGAATGCAAATAGAAATGCTCTTGCTTGCAAAAGACAGATAACTTCAGAAACAGCCTGGGCAAAACCAGGGACATGCACCGAAACAGTCGGTTACTTAAAAATAAGTGCATGTGCAGTGAAGACGAATACAAAATGGTGGTAATACCAAAAGTATTCAGTGAAACAAAAATTACGCTGGTAATAGCAAAAGTGCGCTGGTAATAGCGTAAAATGGTTTTAAATTTGGAAGCAATGAGTTTCCTTAACTTTGATCATAAATTGTAATTTGAAAGAAGTTGCAAGTCAAGATTGAAATTGGTATATTTCTTTTGTGAGATTGTCAGACAACAGGCTTACTCTACTATTTTCTCTTAATTGTGATGTGACCAGGATTTTATTGTTATTTGTTGCCTCTTTGTTCTGTTGAAGTAATTGCTTATGGGTCACATTGGTTCAGGTGGAGTAACAATGAGTGTATTTGGATTGATAATATGCTATATTTTACACAGGTTTTCAAATTGCGCAGTATCTCATATGATTTTCAGATATTTTACAATACTAGGTGTTAGTCATATGCTAAGGAGGAGTAAATTTTCTTCAGTTTTCTTTTTACATTATTGATTTAGATGACTTTTGTGGGTAAATTCCATGCAAACCCTCACGAGACATAACTCGTCCACTACTACAAAATAGGGGTTTAACGGCTTGTTGCATGCGCTAAATGCAATTGTGCTCCCTACTAAAGTGGCATTTTGTTTTCCTAGGCTTAATTTTGGTTCGATTGTTGTTTTGCTAGGGACTAGCAAAGATTTAGGTTCAGGGGTGTGATAGATGCCATATTCTGACATGAGAACTAGGTTAATTATAATAGAATAACCTTTACAATTGTGTTATAGGTGGTTATTTATTGGTTTTCAAATGAAACGTGTATTTATTGAATTTGGCATTAATCACTGTCTATATTGCATATTTTTATCTCGTGAATTATATTTCATTGTTTTTAAGGTTTATTTCTTCCTGAAATACTTTTTATGGATTCAATTATGGAATTTCAGGAGGATTTTGGTGGAGAAGGATATATTTACCAAAATGCCCTTAGTGAAATGGAGGTGATTTTTAGGGCAAATCATTTTTAAAACAAAGAAAAATTGGTATTAAAGGAAAGAGGAGCACCGAAGGGGGGGGTGGGAGCGTGAAGACAAAACAGACAGATCGACCAAAACAGAGGACCTTGGACCGGAAACAGGGGAAGACCCGGGAGGAGTTTCCCACCATCGTTCGCCGGGCCACTGTCTTTCGCCATGCCACCGTCGTCCACCGCCGTCCACCACCTTCCAACAACCGAGAACAAACCTAAGGAGAGCTCGAGAGAGTCTCCGTCGAGGTGAGTTCGACAGTTTCTGCTAGCCAGGCCGAGAAGTGATCCGAGAAGGCTTCTCCGGTGCCAATTCCGCTTTCCGACCATCCTCCGGCGTCTATTACATATTTCTGACTATTCCGGAGCTATTCCGATTCCGACCGAGACTCGAGAGAGCCGGTTGGAGAATGTCAGCTATGTTTCGTTCTTCGCCGGACGTTACCTCCGTCCGTCAGCTTCTAACCTTCGTCACCGGCGTCGTCTCTACCTCCAGCCACTCACTCTTGCTACCCGAAGCCATCAATTTCGGGAAATTGCAGCTCGTGAGAATGAGTTGCTGCCCGAGCGAGAGGAAGGAGAAGGGGAGTAATTCATCATTTTTTAATTTCATTTTTTATATAGTTTGAACTTAGGTTATTGAATGTTTATTGAATCTGATTTGATAATTAATGTTTATTGAATATTTGTTTTCCGGATATTTGATTAAATTGGTTAGTTAGGGTAGGAATATAATTTAGGTTGGATTTTGGTATTTTAATCCGATTTATGTCTTTCACTCTATGAGCCCGAGAGGGTCTAGATGCAAGGATTGAGAATTCGGATCCGTGGTTACGTGGCGCTCGAGAGAGGCACGATTCACCGTAAAATCCAGAATTGACGTTTCCTGTTGTTCAAGTAGTTAACCAGATAATTGCTTGATAATTTAGGATATAAGTAGTGTTTAGTTCATATTAATTCATCATATTTGGTTAGGCTAGTTGACTGAAGAATACACAAAATTCAGTCCTCCCTGTGGATATGACCCTCGCTACCCGCTAAATTACATGAACGATTCGTACGCTTGCGAGGTATTAAAGCCGATGTAACTAAATTCCACATCAGTAAGTAAAGAAAATTTATTTACACACCACAAATGAAAAAAAAATGTTTTGTTATCCAAGTTTGGGTAATTCCACTAGTTCAACCCTAATAGCTCGGAATTTTATAAGAAAGAGATTTTTCTACATATGTTTTAAAAAATGGATATGCATGCTTGAAACATGTTAAAGATGCAAAAGACTTATGGTTCCAAACCTTTTAAAGAGAATAACATTAAATTCTCAAGTGAACGTGCTGTGGGATATTTACCCGAGTCAAACAAGCCATTATTCTCCCCATTTACAAAAAGCTGACCTAACGATCATAGATGATTGTAGAGTAATTTATCATACATAACTGGCTAAATTTTGAAAGGAATGACTTATAGATTGGGAGTCAACACTCACTCAAAAATCCCCAGCCTCCCCTTTTTCCCAACGAGTGCAGAACCTGATATATAAAAGCTAAAAAGAGTTTACATTCCCTAACAATTACAGAAACTTTTTGGAATTATCTCTCTCTACATTTGTGCATTGTGCATTTCCATTTTAGATGTATACTTTTTTCTTAAATCAAAACTTGAGTTTTTACTTACCCTACATCTCTCAAACAAAAAAAAAAAAAAAGATAAAAGTCAAAATAGATCACAATGAAATGAAAATTTTAGAGTTTATGTATGGAAAAAATTTACGGCTATAAACTATTGTAAGTAAAGAAAATTTATTCACAGACCACAAATGAACACAGAAGTTTTGTTATCCAAGTTTGGGTAATTCCAATAGTTCAACCCTAATAGTTCGGAATTTTATAAGAAAGAGATTTTTGTACATATGTTTTAAAAAATGGATATGCATACTTGAAACATGTTAAAGATGAAAATTACCAATGGATCCAAACCTTTTAAAGAGAATAACATTAAATTGTCAAGTGAACGTGCGGTGGGATATTTACCCGAGTCAAACAAGCCATTATTTTGCCCATTTTCCAAAAGCTTACCTAAGGATCATAGATGATTGTAATGTGATTTATCATGCGTAATGGGCTATATTTTTTTAAGGAATGACTTATGGATTGGGAGTCAACACTAAGTTAAAAATCCCCCACCCCTTTTCCCGACGATTGCAAAACCTGATTTATATAAACTAAAAAGAGTTTACAATTCCTAAAAATTACAGACACATTTAGGAATTATCTCTTTGTACATTTGTGCATTTCCATTTTAGATGTATACTTTTATCTTAAATCAAAACATTAGGTTTCACTTTCCCTTCATCTCGCAAACTATAAAAAGAGATAAAAGGCAAATAGATCACAATGAAAAGAAAATTTCAGAGTTTATGTATGGAAAGAATTTAAAGCATTAAATAAATGTAAGTATAGAAAATTTATTCACACACCACAAATGAACACAAAAGTTTTGTTATCCAAGTTTGGGTAATTCCACTAGTTCAACCCAAATAGCACGGAATTTTATAAGAAAGATTTTTCTACATATGTTTTAAAAAATGGATATGCATGCTTGAAACTTGTTAAAGATGCAAATGACCTATGGATCCAAACCTTTTAAAGAGAATAACATTAAATTCTCAAGTGAACGTGTGGAGGGATATTTACGTGAGTCAAACAAGCCATTATTTAACCCATTTCCTAAAAGCTGACCTAACGAACACATATGATTGTAATGTGATTTATCATGCGTAATGGGCTATATTTTTTTATGGAATGACTTATGGATTGGGAGTCAACACTCAGTTAAAAATCCCCCACCTCCCCATTTTCCCGATGATAATAGAACCTGATATATAAAAACTAAAAAGAGTTTACAATCCCTAAAAATTACAAAAACTTTTTGGAATTATCTCTCTCTATATTTTTGCATTGTGCATTTCCATTTTAGATGTATATTTTTTTCTTAAATCAAAACTTGAGTTCTCACTTTCCCTTCATCTCGTAAACAAAAAAAAAAGAGATAAAAGGCAAAAGATCACAACAAAATCAAAATTGGAGAGTTTATGTATGGAAAGAATTTAAGGCAATAAACAAATGTAAGTAAAGAAAATTTATTCACATACAAAAAATGAACACAAAACTTTTGTTATTCAAGTTTAGGAAATTCCACTAGTTCAACCCTAATAGCTTGGAATTTTATAAGAAAGAGATTTTTCTACAGATGTTTTAAAAAAAGGATATGCATGCTTGAAACATGTTCAAGATGCAAATGACCTATGCATCCAAACCTTTTAAAGAGAATAACATTAACTTATCAAGTGAACGTGCGGTGGGAGATTTACCTGAGACAAACAAGACATTATTTTACCCATTTACAAAAAGCTGGACTATGATCATAGATGATTGTAAAGTGAGTTATCATGTGTAACGGGCTCTATTTTTGTAAGGAATGACTTCTGGATTGGGAGTCAACACTCACTTAAAAAATCCCCCGCCTCCCCCTTTTCCTGACGATTGTAGAACCGGATATATAAAAACTAAAGAGAGTTTACAATCCCTAAAAATTATAGACACTTTTGAGAATTATCTCTCTCTACATTTGTGCAATGTGCATTCCCATTTTAGATGGATATTTTTTTCTTAATTCAAAACTTGATTTTTAACTTTTTCTTCATCTCGAAAACAAAAAAAAAAGAGATAAAAGGCAAATAGATCACAACAAAATCAAAATTTCAGAGTATATGTATGGAAATAATTTATAGCACTAAACAAATGTAACTAAAGAAAATTTATTCACACACCACAAATGAACACAAAAATTTTGTTATCCAAGTTTGGGTAATTCCACTTGTTCAACCCTAAAAACTAGGACTTTTATAAGAAAGACATTTTTATAAAAATGTTTAAAAAAATGGATATGCATGCTTGATACAAATTAAAGTTGCAAATGACCTATGGATCCAAACCTTTTAAAGAGAATAACATTAAATTCTCAAGTGAACGTGCGGTGGGATATTTTCTCGAGTCAAACAAGCCATTATTTTGCCCACTTACAAAAAGCTGATCTAACGATCATAGATAATTGTAAAGTGCTTTATCATGCGTAACGGGATATATTTTTTTAAGGAATGACTAATGGATTGGGATTCAACACTCAGTTAAAAATCGCCAGCCTGCCCCTTTTCCCAACGATTGCAGAACCTGTTATATAAAAACTAAAAAGAGTTTACAATCCGTAAAAATTACACACACATTTTGGAATTATCTGTCATTACATTTGTGCATTGTGATATTCCATTTTAGATGTATACTTTTTTCTTAAATCAGAACTTGAGTTTTCACTTTCCCTTCATCTCATCAAACAAAAAAAGGAGAAAAAAGGCAAATAGAGCAACACAAAATGAAAATTTTAGAGTTTATATATGGAAAGAATTTAAAGAAATAAACAAAAGTAAGTAAAGAAAATTTATTCACACATCACAAATGAACACAAAAGTTTTATTATCCAAGTTTGGGAAATTCCACTATTTCAACCCTAATAGCTCGGATTTTTTTAAGAAAGACATTTTTCAACACATGTTTTAAAAAATGGACATGCATGCTTGAAACATGTTAAAGATGCAAATGACCTATGGATCCAAACCTTTTAAAAAGAATAACACTAAATTCTCAAGTGAACGTGCGGTAGGATACTTACCCGAGTCAAAAAGGCCATTATTTTGCCCATTTACAAAAAGCTGACCTAACGATCATAGATGATTGTAAAGTGATTTATCATGCGTAACGGGCTTTATTTTTGTAAGGAATGAGTTATGGATTGGGAGTCAACACTCTGTTAAAAATCCCTCGCCTCCCCCTTTTCCCAACGATTGCTGAACATGAAATATAAAAACTAAAAAAAGTTTACAATACCTAAAATTACAGGCACTATTTGGAATTATCTCTCTCTACATTTGTGCATTGTTCATATCCATTTTAGATGTATACTTTTTTGTTAAATCAAAACTTGAGTTTTCACTTTCCCTTCATCACGTAACAAAAAAAAAAAGATAAAAGGCAAATAGATCACAAGAAAATGTAAATTTTAGAGTTTTTTGTAAGAAAATAATTTAAAGCAATAAACAAATGTAAGTAAAGAAAATTTATTCACACACCAAAATTGAACCCAAAAGTTTTGTTAAGCAAGTTTGGGTAATTCCACTAGTTCAACCCTAATAGCTCGGAATTTTATAAGAAAGAGATTTTTCTACACATGTTTTAAAAAACTGGATATGCATGCTAGAAACATGTTAAAGATTCAAATGTCCTAGGGATCCAAACCTTTTAAAGAGAATAACATTAAATTCTCAAGTGAACGTGCGGTGGGATATTTACCCGAGTCAAACATGCCATTATTTTTTCCATTTACAAAAAGCTGACGTAACGATTATAGATGATTGTAAAGTGATTTATCAAGCGTAATGGCCTATATTTTTTTAAGGAATTACTTATGGATTAGGATTCAACATTCAGTGAAAAATCCCCCGCCGCCCCCTTTTCCCGACGATTGCAGAACCTGATATATAAAAACAAAAACGAGTTTACAATATTTAAAAATTACAAACAATTTTTCGAATTACCTCACTCTACATTTTTGTATTTTGCATTTCCTTTTTAGATGTATACTTTTTTCTTAAATAAAAACTTGAGTTTTCACTTTCCCTTCATCTCGTAAAATAAAAAAAAAGAGATAAAAGGCAAAAAGATCAGAAGAAAATGAAAATTTTAGAGTTTATGTATGGAAATAATTTAATGCAATAAACAAATGTATGTAAATAAAATTTATTCATCCACCACAAAAGAACACAAAAGTTTTGTTATTTAAGTTTGGGAAATTCCACTAGTTCAACTCTAATAGCTCGGAATTTTAAAAGAAAGTGTTTTTTTACACATGTTTTAAAAAATGGATATGCATGCTTGAAACATATTAAAGATGCAAACGACCAATGGATCCAAACCATTTAAAGAGAAGAACATTAAATTCTCAAGTGAACGTGCAGTGGGATATTTACCCGTGTCAAAAGAGTCATTATTTTTCCCATTTACAAAAAGCTGACATAAGGATCATAGATGATTGTAAAGTGATTTATCATGCGTAACTAGGTATATTTTTGTAATGAATGACTTATGGTTTGGGAGTCAACACTCTATTAAAAATCCCCCGCCTCCCCATTTTCCCGACGATTGCATAACCTGTTATATAAAAACTTAAAAGAGTTTACTATCCCTAAGAATTACAGAAACATTTTGGAATTATCTCTCCGTACTTTGTGCATTTCCATTTTAGATGTAAACTTTTTTCTTAAATCCAAACTTCAGTTTTCACTTTCCCTTCATCTCGTAAACAAAAAAAAGAGTTAAAAGGCAAATAGATCACAACAAAATCAAACTTTTAGATTTTTTGTATGGAAATAATTTAAAGCAATAAACAAATGTAAGAAAAAAAATTTATTCACACACCACAAATGAACACAAAATTTTTGTTATCCAAGTTTGTGTAATTCCACTAGTTCAACCAAAATAGCTCGGAATTTTATAGGAAAGAGATTTTTCTACACATGTTTTAAAAAATGGTATGCATGCTTCAAACATGTTAAAGATGCAAATTACCTATGGATCCAAACCTTTGAAAGAGAATAACATTAAATTCTCAAGTGAACGTGCAATGCGATATTTACCCGAGTCAAACAAGCCATTATTTTGCCCATTTACAAAAAGCTGACCTAACGATCATAGATGATTGTAAAGTAATTTATCATGCGTAACGGGCTATATTTTTTTAAGGAATGACTTATGGATTGGGAGTCAACACTCGATTAAAATTCTCCCGCCTCCACTTTTTCCCAATGAATGCTGAACCTGATGTATAAAAACTAAAAAGATTTTAAAATCCCTAAAATTAAAGACACTTTTTGAAATTATTTCCCTCTACATTTGTGCATTGTGCATTTCCGTTTTAGATGTATACTTTATTGTTAAATCAAAACTTGAGTTTTCACTTTCCCTTCATTTCGTAAACAAAAAGCAGAGACAAAAGGCAAATAGATCACAACAAAATGAAAATTTTGGAGTTTATGTTTGGAAAAAATTTAAAACAATAAACAAATGTAAGTAAAAAAAATTTATTAACACACCAAAAATGAACACAATTTTTGTTATCCAAGTTTGGGTAATTCCCTTAGTTCAACCCTAATAACTCGGAATTTTATAGGAAAGAGAATTTTTTGCATATGTTTTAAAAAATCGATATGCATGCTTGAAACATGTTAAAGATGCAAATGACCTATGGATCCAAACCATTTAAAGAGAAGAACATTAAATTCTCAAGTGAACGTGCGGTGAGATATTTACCCGTGTCAAAAGAAGCCATTATTTTACCCATTTACAAAAAGCTGACATAAGGATCACAGATGATTGTAAAGTGAATTATCATGCATTACTGGGTATATTTTTGTAATGAATAACATAGTGTTTGGGAGTCAACACTCTATTAAAAATCCCAAGCTTCCCCATTTTCCCGACGATTGCAGAACCTGATATATAAAAACTAAAAAGAGTTTACTATCCCTAAAAATTACAG
The DNA here is from genome assembly GCF_029961685.1 of Aristolochia californica. NCBI lineage: Eukaryota > Viridiplantae > Streptophyta > Magnoliopsida > Piperales > Aristolochiaceae > Aristolochia > Aristolochia californica. The sequence goes on along the minus strand of NW_027182103.1, from coordinate 18,386,958 downwards.
AAAATTTTTGGAATTATCTCTCTGTACATTTGTGTATTTTGCAATGTGCATTTCCATCTTAGATATATGCTTTTTTCTTAAATCCAAACTTGAGTTTTCACTTTCCCTTCATCTAATAAAAAAAAGGCAAATAGATGATTGTAAAATAATTTGCAATGCATAATGGGCTATATTTCTTTAAGGAATGACTTATGGATTGGGAGGCAACACTCAGTTAAAAATCCCTCGCCTCCCCCTTTTCCCGAAGATTGCAGAACCTGATATATAAAAACAAAAAAGAGTTTACAATGCAAAAAAATTACAAAAGGTTTTTGGAATTATCTCTCTCTATATTTGTGCATTGTGAATTTCCATTTAAGATGTATACATTTATCTTAAATCAAAACTTGAGTTTTCACTTTTCCTTCAACTCGTAAATAAAAAATAGAGATAAAACGCAAAAAGATCACAACAAACTGAAAATTTTAGAGGTTATGTTTGGAAAAAATTTAAAGCCATAAACAAATATAAGTAAATAAAATTTATTCACACACCACAAATAAACACAAGATTTTTGTTATCCAAGTTTGGGAAATTCCCCAAGTTCACCCGTAATAGCTCGAAATTTTATAAGAAAGAGATTTTTCTACACATGTTTTTAAAAATGGATATGCATGGTTGAAACATGTTAAAGATGCAAATGACCTATGGATCCAACCCTTTTAAAGAGAATAAAATTAAATTCTCAAGTGAACGTACGGTGGGATATTTACCCGAGTCAAACAGGCCATTATTTTTCCCATTTACAAAAGGTTGACCTAACGATCATAGATGATTGTAAAGTGATTTATCATGTATAATGGGATATATTTTTTTTAAGGAATGACTTATGGATTGGGAGTCAACACTCAGTTAAAAATCCCCCACATCCCCTTTTTCCCGACGACTACAAAACCTGATATATAAAAACTAAAAAGAGTTTACTATCCCTAAAAATTACAGGCAGTTTTTGAAATTATCTCGCTCTACATATGTGCATTGTGCATTTCCATTTTAAATATATACTTTTTTCTTAAATCAAAACTTGAGTTTTCACTTTCCCTTCATCTCGTAAACAAAAAAAAGAGATAAAAGGCAAATAGATCCCAACAAAATGAAAATTTTAGAGTTTATGTATGGAAAGAATTTAAAGCAATAAACAAATGTAAGTAAATAAAATTTATTCACACACCACAAATGAACACAAAAGTTTTGTCATCCAAGTTTGGGAAATTCCACTCGTACAACCCTACTAGCTCGGAATTTTATAAGAAAGAGATTTTTCTACACATGTTCTAAAAAATGGATATGCATGATTGAAACAAGTTAAAGATGCAAATGACCTATGGATCCAAACCTTTTAAAGAGAATAACATTAAATTCTCAAGTGAACGTGCGGTGAGATATTTACCATAGTCAAACAAGCCATTATTTTTCCATTTTAAAAAAACCTGACCTAAAGATCATTGATGATTGTAAAGTGATTTATCATGCGTAATGGGCTATATTTTCCTAAGGAATGACTTATGGATATGGAGTCAACACTCAGTTAAAAATCCCTCGCCTCCCCCTTTTCACAACGATTGCAGAACCTGATAAATAATAACTAAAAAGAGTTTACAATCCCTAAAAATTACAAAAACTTTTTTGAAATTATCTCTCTCTACATTTGGGCATTGTGCATTTCCATTTTAGATGTATACTTTTTTCTTAAATCAAAACTTGAGTTCTCACTTTCTTGTCATCATGTAAAAAAAAAAAAAGAGACATAAAAGGCAAATGGATGACAACAAAATGAAAATTTTAGAGTTTATGTATAGAAAAAATTTATAGCAATAAAAAAATGTAAGTAAAGAAAATTTATTCACACACCACAAATGAACACAAAATTTTTTGTCATCCTAGTTCGGTAAATTCCACTAGTTCTACCCTAATTGCTCGGAATTTTATATGAAAGAGATATTTCTACATATGTTTCAAAAAAATGATATGCATGCTTGAAGCATGTTAAAGATGCAAATGGCTTATGGATCCAAACCTTTTAAAGAGAATAATATTAAATTCTCAAGTTAATGTGCGGTGGCATATTTTAACCCAAGTCAAACAAGCCATTATTGAGCCCATTTAAAAAAAGCTGACCTAACGATCATAGATGATTGTAAAGTGATTTATCATGCGTACGGGCTATATTTTGTAAAGAATGACTTCTGGATTCGGAGTCAATACTCGGTTAAAAATCCCCCGCCTCCCCCTTTTCCCGAAGATTGCACAACCTGATATATAAAAACTAAAAAGAGTTTACAATCCCTAAAAATTACAAAAACGTTTTGGAATTATCTCTCTCTACATTTGTGCATTGTGCATTTCCATTTTAGATGTATACTCTTTTCTTAAATCAAAGCTTTAGTTTTCACTTTCCCTTCATCTCTTAAACAAAAAAAAGGGACAAAAGGCAAATGGATCACAACAAAATGAAAATTTTAGAGTTTATGTTTCAAAAAAATTTAAAGCAATAAAGTAATATAGGTAAATAAAATTTATTCGCACACCACAAATGAACACAAAAGTTTTGTTATCCAAGTTTGGGAAATTCGACAAGTTTAACCCTAATAGCTAGGAATTTTATAAGAAAGATTTTTCTACACCTGTTTTAAAAAATGGATATGCATACTTGAAACATATTAAAGATGCAAATTACCTATGGATCCAAACCTTTTAAAGAGAATAACATTAAATTGTAAAGTTAACGTGTGGTGGGATATTTACCAGAGTTAAACAAGCCATTATTTTGCCCATTTATAAAAAGTTGACCTAACGATCATAGCTGATTGTAAAGTGATTTATCATGCGTAACGGGCTATATTTTTGTAAGGAATGACTTCTAGATTGGGTGTCAACACTCAGTTAAAATCCTCCGCCTCCTGATTTTCTCAATGATTGCAGAACCTCATATATAAAAGCTAAAAAGAGTTTACAATCCTTAAAAATTACAAACATTTTTTGGAATTATCCCTCTGTATATTTGTGCATTGTGCATTTCCATTTTAGATGTATACTTTTTTCTTAAATCAAAAGTTGAGTTTTCACTTCCCTTCATCTCGTAAACAAAAAAAAGAGATAAAAGGAAAATAGATCACAACAAAATGAACATTTTAGAGTTTATGTATGGAAAGAATTTAAATCAATAAATAAATGTAAATAATGAAAATTTATTTACACTCCACAAATGAACACAAAACTTTCGTGATCCAAGTTTGGGAAATTCCACTAGTTCAACCCTAATAGCTTGGAATTTTATAAGAAAGAGATTTTTCTACACATGTATTAATAAATGGATATGCATTCTTGAAACAAGTTAAAGAGGCAAATGACCTACGGATCTAAACCTTTTAATGAGAATAACATTAAATTCTTAAGTGAACGTGTTGTGACTTAGTAACCCGGGTCAAACAAGCCATGATTTTGCCCATTTACAAAAAGCTGACCTAATGATCATAGATGATTGTAAAGTGATTTATCTTGCATAAAGGGCTATATTTTTTTAAGGAATGACTTATGGATTGGGAGTCAACACTCAGTTAAAAATCCCCCACCTCCCCCTTTTAACGACGATTGCTGAACTTGATATATAAAAACTAAAAAGAGTTTACAATCCAAAAACATTACAGACCCTTTTTGGAATTATCTCTCTCCACATTTGTGCTTTGTGCATTTCCAGTTTAGATGTAGACTTTTTCCTTAAATCAAAACTTGAGTTTTCACTTCCCTTCGTCTCGTAAAAAAAAAAAAAAAGATATAAGGCAAATAGATCACAACAAAATGAAAATTTTAGAGTTTATGTATGGAAATAATTTAAGGCAATAAACAAATGTTATTAAAAAAAATTTATTCACACACCACAAATGAACAAGAAAATGATTTGTAATCCAACTTTGGGTAATTCTACTAGTTCAACCCTAATAGCTCGGAATTTTTAAGAAAGAGATTTTTAATCATATGTTTTAAAAAATGGATATGCATGCTTGAAATATGTTGAAGATGCAAATAACCTATGGATCCAAACCTTTTAAAGAGAATAACATTAAAATCTCAAGTAAACGTGCGGTGGGATATTTACCGTGTCAAACAAACCGTAATTTTGCCTATTTACAAAATGTTGACCTTCCGATTATAGATGATTGTAAAGTGATTTTTCATGTGTAACGGGCTATATTTTTGTAAGGAATGACTTATGGATTGGGAGTCAACACTCAGTTAAAAATCCCCCGCCTCCCCCTTTTCCCGACGGTTGCAGAATCTGATATATAATAAATAAAAAGAGTTTACAATGCCTAAAAGTTACAGACACTTTTTGGAATTAACTCTCATTACAATTGTGCATTGTGCATTTCCATTTTAGATGTATAGTTTTTTCTAAAATCAAAACTTGAGTTTTCACTTTCCCTTCATCTCTTAAATAAGCAAAAGAGATAAAAGGGAAATAGATCACAAGAAAATGAAAATTATAGAGTTTAAGTATGAAAGGAATTTAAAGAAATAAACAAATGAAAGTAAAGAAAATTTATACATACACCATAAATGAAAACAAAAGTTTTTTTATCCAAGTTTGGAAAATTCCACTATTTCAAGGCTAATAGCTCGTAATTTTTTAAGAAAGAGATTTTTCTACATATGTTTTAAAAAATGGATATGCATGCTTGAAACATGTTAAAGATGAAAATGACCTATGGATCCAAAGCTTTTAAAGAGAATAACATTAAATTCTCAAGTGAACGTGCGGTGGGATAATTACCCTAGTTCAACAAGCCACTATTTTTCCCATTTTCAACAATCAGGCCTAAATATCTTATATGATTGTAATGTGATTTATTATGCATCACGGGCTATATATTTTTAAGGAACGACTTATGTATTGGGAGTCAACACTCAGTTAAAAATCCCTAGCCTCCCCCTTTTACCGACGCTTGCTGAACTTGAAATATAAAAACTAAAAGGAGTTTACAATCCCTAAAAATTATTGACCCTTTTTGGAATTATCTCTCTCTACATTTGTGCATTGTGCATTTCCATTTTAGATTTATAATTTTTTCTTAAATCAAACTTTGTGTTTACACTTTCCCTTCATCTAGAAAACAAAAAAAAAGAGATAAAAGGCAAATAGATAAAAAAAAAAAAGAAAATTTTAAAGTTTATGTATGGAAATAATTTAAAGCAATAAAAAAATGAAAGTAAAGTAAATATATTCATACACCACAAAAGAACACAAAAGTTCTTTATCCAAGTTTTGGAAATTCTACTATTTCAAACCCAATAGCTCGGAATTTTATAAGAAAGAGATTTTTCTACACATGTTTCAAAAAATGGATATGCATGCTTGAAACATGTTAAAGATGCAAATGACCTTTGGATCCCAACCTTTGAAAGAGAATAAAATTAAATTCTCAAGTCAACGTGCGGTGGGATATTTACTCGAGTCAAACAAGCCATTATTTTGCCCATTTTCAAAAACCTGACCTAACGATCATATATGATAGTAAAGAGATTTATCATGCGTAACAGGCTATATTTTTGTAAGGAATGACTTATGGATTGGGAGTCAATACTCAGTTCAAAATCCCTCGCCTCCCCCTTTTCCCGACGATTGTTGAACCTGATATATAAAAACTACAAAGAGTTTACAATCCCTAAAAATTACAGAAACTTTTTGGAATTACCTCTCTCTATAATTGTGCATTATTCATTTCCATTTTAGATGTATACTCTTTTCTTTAATCAAAACTTGAGTTTTCACTTTCGCTTCATCTCGCAAATTAAAAAAATAGATTAAAGGCAAATAGATCACATCAAAATGAAAATTTTAGAGTTTAAGTATGGAAGAATTTAAAGCAATAAACAAATGTAAGTAAAGAAAATTTATTCACACACGAAAAAAGAACACAGAAGTTTTGTTATCCAAGTTTGGGAAATTCCACTAGTTCAACCCTAATAGTTCGGAATTTTATAAGAAAGAGATTTTTCTACGCATGATTTAAAAAATGGATATGCATGGTTGAAACATGTTAAAGATACAAATGACCTATGGATCAAATCCTTTTAAAGAGAATAACATTGAATTCTCAAGTGAACGTGCGGTGGGATCTTTACACGAGTCAAACAAGCCATTATTTTGCCCATTTATAAAAAGTTGATCTAACGATCATAGATGATTGTAAAGTGATTTATCATGCGTAACGATCTTTATTTTTGTAAGGAATGACTTATGGATTGGGAGTCAACACTCAGTTAAAAATCCCCCGCCGCCTCCTTTTCCCGACGATTACAAAACCAGATATATAAAAACTAAAAAGATTTTACAATCCCAAAATATTACAATCACTTTTATTGAATTATCACTCTCTACATTTGTGCATTGTGGATTTCCACGTTAGATGTATACTTTTTTCTTAAGTCAAAACTTGAGTTTTTGCTTTCCCTTCATCTCGCAAACTAAAAAAAGAGATAAAAGGCAAATAGATCACAACATAATGAAAATCTTAGAGTTTATGTATGGAAAGAATTTAGAGCATTAAACAAATGTAAGTATAGAAAATTTATTCACACACCACAAATGAACACAAAAGTTTTGTTATCCAAGCTTGGGTAATTCCACTAGTTCAACCCCAATAGCTCAGAATTTTATTAGAAACAGGTTTTTCTACATATGTTTTAAAAAATTTCTATGCATGTTTGAAATAGGTTAAAGATGCAAATGACCTTTGGATCCAAACCTTTTATAGAGAATAACCTTAAATTCTCAAGTGAGAGTGCGGTAGGATATTTACTCGAGCAAACAAGCCATTATTTTGCCCATTCACAAAATGCTGACCTAACAATCATAGATGATTGTAAAGTGATTTATCATGCTTAACGGGCTATATTTTGGCAAGGAATGACTTATGTATTGGGAGTCAACACTCAGTTAAAAATCCCCCGCCTCCCCCTTTTCTTGACGATTGCAGAACACAATATATAAAAACTAAAAAGAGTTACAATCCCTAAAAATTATAAACACTTTTCTGAATTATCTCTCTCTACATTTGTGTATTGTGAATTTCCATTTTAGAAAACATGAGTTTTCACTTTCCCTTCACCTCGCAAACAAAAAAAAGAGATAAAAGGCAAATAGATAAAAAATATTAAAATTTTAGAGCTTATGAATGGAAAAAATTTAAAGCAAAAAACAAATGTAAGTAAAGAAAATTTATTCACACACCAAAAATGAGCACAAAAGTTTTGTTATCCAAGTTTGGGTAATTCCTCTAGTTTAACCCTAATAGCTCGGAATTTTATAAGAAAGAGATTTTTCTATATATGTTTTAAAAAATGGATATGTATTCTTGAAACATGTTAAAGATGCAAATGACCTATGGTTCCAAACCTTTTAAAGAGAATAACATTAAATTCTCAAGTGAACGTGCGGTGGGATATTTACCCAAGAGAGACAAGCCATTATTTTGACCTTATACAAAAAGCTGACCTAACGAGCATAGATGATTTTAGTGTGATGTATCATGCGTAATTGGCTATATTTTTGAAAGGAATGACTTATGGATTGCGAGTCAACACTCACTCAAAAATCCCCGCCTCCCCCTTTTCTCGACGATTGCAGAACCTGATATATAATAACTAAAAAGATTTTACATTCCCTTAAAATTACAGACACTTTTTGGAATTATCTCTATCTAAATTTGTGCATTGTGCATTTCCATTTTAGATGTATACTTTTTTCTAAAATAAAAACTTGAGTTTTTACTTTTCCATCATCTCGCAAACAAAAAAAAGATAAAAACGGCAAATTGATTACAACAAAATGAAAATTTTAGTGTTTATGTATGGCAATAATTTTCAACAATAAAAAAATATAAGTAAAGAAAATTTATTCACACACCACAAATGAACACAAAAGTTTTGTTATCCAAGTTTGGTTAATTCCACTAGTGCAACCCTAATAGTGCTGAATTATATAAGATTGAAAATTTTCTACATATGTTTTTTAAATTGGATCTGCATGCTTGAAACATGTTAAAGATGCAAATGACCTATGGATCCAAATCTTTTAAAGAGAATAACATTAAATTCTCAAGTGAACGTACAGTGGGATATTTACTCGAGTCAAACAAGCCATTATTTTACCCATTTAAAAAAAGCTGATCTAATAATCATAGATGATTGTAGAGTGATTTATAATGCATAACAGGTTGTATTTTTGAAAGGAATGACTTATGGATCGGGAGTCAACACTCAGTTAAAAATCCCTCACCTCCCCCTTTACCGATGAACGGAGAACCTGATATATAAAAACTAAAAAGAGTTTACAATCCCTAAAAATTACAGACATATTTTGGAATTATCTGTAATTACACTTGTGCATTGTGCATTTCCATTTTAGATGTATAGTTTTTTCTTAAATCAAAACTTGAGTTTTCAATTTCCCTTCATCTCGTAAACAAAAAAAAAGAGATTAAAGGCAAATAGATCACTACAAAATGAAAATTTGAGAGTTTATGTCTCGAAAGAATTTAAAGCAGTAAACAAATGTAAGTAAAGAAAATTTATTCACTCACCACAAATGAACACCAAAATTTTGTTATCCAAGTTTGGGTAAATCCACTAGTTCAACCAAAATAGCTCGGAATTTTATAAGAAAGAAATTTTTCTACAAATGTTTTAAAAAAAGGTATGCATGCTTCAGACATGTTAAAGATGCAAATTACCTATGGATCCAAACCTTTCAAAGACAATAACATTAAATTCTCAAGTGAACGTGCGGTGGGATATTTACCCGAGTCAAACAAGCCATTATTTTACCCATTTACAAAATGTTGACCTAACGATCATAGATGATTGTAAAGTGATTTATCATGTGTAACGGGCTTTATATTTGTAAGGAATGACTTATGGATTGGGAGTCAACACTCTGTTAAAAATCCTCTGCCTCCCCCTTTTCCCAAAGATTGCTGAACTTGATATAAAAACTAAAAAGAGTTTACAATACCTAAAATTACAGGCACTGTTTGGAATTATCTCTCTCTACATTTGTGCATTTTACATATCCATTTTAGATGTATACTTTTTTTTTAAATCAAAACTTGGGTTTTCACTTTCCCTTCATCACGTAACCAAAAAAAAAAAGATAAAAGGCAAATAGATCACAAGAAAATGTAAATTTTAGAGTTTATGTAAGAAAATAATTTAAAGCAATCAACAAATGTAAGTAAAGAAAATTTATTTACGCACCACAATTGAACCCAAAAGTTTTGTTCAGCAAGTTTGGGAAATTCCACTGGTTCAATCCTATTAACTCGGAATTTTATAAGAAAGAGATTTCCCTACACATGTTTTAAAAAATTGATATGCATGCTTGAAACAAGTTAAATATGCAAATGACCTATGGATCCAAACCTTTTAAAGAGAATAACAATAAATTCTCATGTGAACGTGCAACATTATATTTACCCAAGTCCAACAACCATTATTTTGCCCATATATAAAAAGCTAACCTAAGGATCATAGATGATTGTAAAGTAATTTGTCATGCGTAATAGGCTATATTTCCTTAAGGAATGACTTATGGATTGGGAGGCAACACTCAGTTAAAAATCACCCACCTCTCCCTTTTCCCAAAGATTGCAGAACCTGATATATAAAAACAAAAAAAAGTTTACAATGCAAAAAAATTACAAACGGGTTTTGGAATTATCTCCCTCTATATTTGTGCATTGTGCATTTCCATTTTAGATGTATACATTTATCTTAAATCAAAACTTGAGTTTTCACTTTTCCTTCATCTCATAAATAAAAAATAGAGATAAAACGGAAAAAGATCACAACAAACTGAAAATTTTAGAGGTTATGTATGGAAAAAATTTAAAGCAATAAACAAATGTAAGTAAAGAAAATTTATTCACACACCACATATGAACACAATATTTTTGTTATCCAAGTTTGGGAAATTCCACTCGTTCAACCCTACTAGCTCGGAATTTTATAAGAAAGAGATTTTTCTACACATGTTCTAAAAAATGGATATGCTTGCTTGAAGCAAGTTGAAGATGCAAATGACCTATGGATGCAAACTTTTTGAAGAGAATAACATTAAATTCTCAAGTGAACGTGCGGTGGGATATTTACCCGTGTCAAAAGTGCCATTATTTTGCCCATTTATAAAAAGCTGACATAAGGATCACAGATGATTGTAAAGTGATTTATCATGAGTAACTGGGTATATTTTTGCAATGAATGACTTATGGTTTGGGTGTTAACACTCTATTAAAAATCCCCCGCCTCCCCATTTCCCCTACGATTGCAGAACCTGATATATAAAAACTTAAAAGTGTTTACTATCCCTAAAAACTACAGAAACTTTTTGGAATTTTCTCTTCGTACATTTGTCCCTTTTGCAATGTGCATTTCCATTTTAGATGTATACTTTTTTCTTAAATCCAAACTTCAGTTTTCACTTTCGCTTCATCTCGTAAACAAAAAAAAAAAAGTTAAAAATCAAATAGATCACAACAAAATGAAACTTTTATAGTTTTTTTTTGACAAGAATTTAAAGCAATAAAAAAATGTAAGAAAATAAAATTTATTCCCACACCACAAATGAACATAAAATTTTTTTTATCCAAGTTTGGGTAATTCCACTAGTTCAACCCAAATAGCTCGAAATTTTATAAGAAAGAGATTTTTCTACACATGTTTTAAAAAATGGTATGCATGCTTCAAACATGTTAAAAATACAAATTACCTATGGATCCAAACCTTTGAAAGAGAATAACATTAAATTCTCAAGTAAACGTGCAATACGATATTTACCCGAGTCAAACAAGCCATTATTTTGCCAATTCACAAAAAGATGACCTAACGATCATAGATGATTGTAAAGTGATTTATCATGTGTAACGGGCTATATTTTTGTAAGGAATGACTTATGGATTTGGAGTCAACACTTGATTAAAATTCTCCCGCCTCCACTTTTTCCCAATGATTGCTGAACCTAATATATAAAAAATATAAAGAGTTTACAATCCTTAAAATTAAAGACAGTTTTTGGAATTACCTCCCTCTACATTTGTGCATTGTGCATTTCCGTTTTAGATGTATATTTTATTGTTAAATCAAACTTGAGTTTTCACTTTCCCTTCATCTCGTAAACAAAAAACAGAGATAAAAGGCAAATAGATCACAACAAAAAGAAAATTTTGGAATTTATGTTTTTAAAGAATTTTAAAAAATAAAAAATGTAAGTAAAGAAAATTTATTAACACACCAAAAATGAACACAAAATTTTTGTTACCCAAGTTTGGGTAATTCCCCTAGTTCAACCCTAATAGCTCGGAATTTTATAAGAAAGAGAATTTTTTGCATATGTTTTAAAAAATCGATATGCATGCTTGAAACATGTTAAAGATGCAAATGACCTATGGATCCAAACTATTTAAAGAGCCATTATTTTGCGAATTCTCAAGTGAACGTGCGGTGGGATATTTACCCATGTCAAAAGAGCCATTATTTTGCCCATTTACAAAAAGCTGACATAAGGATCATAGATGATTGTAAAGTGATTTATCATGCGTTACTGGGTATATTTTTGTAATGAATGACTTATGGTTTGGGAGTCAACACTCTATTAAAAATTCCTAGCTGCGCCATTTTCCTAACGACTGCAGAACCTGATATATAAAAACTAAAAAGAGTTTACTATCCCTAAAAATTACAGAAAAATTTATGAATTCTCTCTCCGTACATTTGTGCATTTTGCAATGTGCATTTCCTTTTTAGATGTATAATATTTTCTTAAATCCAAACTTGAGATTTCACTTTCCCTTCATCTCATAAAATAAAAAAATAAAAAAAGCAAATAGATCACAACAAAATAAAAATTTTAGAGTTTATGTATGGAAAGAATTTAAAGTAATAAAAAAATGTAACTAAAGAAAATTTATGCACACACCACAAACGAACACAAAAGTTTTGTGATCCAAGTTTGGGAAATTCCTCTGGTTCAATCCTACTAACTCGGAATTTTATAAGAAAGACATTTCTCTACACATGTTTTAAAATATGGATATGCATGCTTGAAACAAGTTAAAGATGCAAATGACCTATGGATCCAAACCTTTTAAAAGGAATAACATTAAATTCTCATGTGAACGTGCAACAGTATATTTACCCAAGTCCAACAACCATTTTTTTGCCCATATATAAAAAGCTGACCTAACGATCATAGAAGATTGTAAAGTAATTTGTCATGCGCAATGGGCTATATTTCTTTAAGGAATGACTTATGGATATGGAGGCAACACTCAGTTAAAAATCCCCCACCTCCCCCTTTTCCCGAAGATTGCAGAACCTAATATATATAAAAAAAAAAGAGTTTACAATGGAAAGAAATTACAAACGGTTTTTGGAATTATCTCTCTCTATATTTGTGCATTGTGCATTTCCATTTTAGATGTATACATTTATCTTAAATCAAAAATTGAGTTTTCACTTTTCCTTCACCTCGTAAATAAAAAATAGAGATAAAACGGAAAAAGATCACAACAAACTGAAAATTTTAGAGGTTATGTATGGAAAAAATTTAAAGCAATAAACAAATGTAAGTAAAGAAAATTTATTCACACACCACAAATGAACACAAGATTTTTGTTATCCAAGTTTGGGAAATTCCACTCGTTCAACCCTACTAGCTGGGAAGTTTATAAGAAAAAGATTTTTCTACACATGTTCAAAAAAATGGATATGCATGCTTGAAACAAGTTAAAGATGCAAATGACCTATGGATCCAAATCTTTTAAAGAGAATAACATTAAATTCTCAAGTGAACGTGCGGTGGGATATTTACCATAGTGAAACAAGCCATTATTTTTTCCTTTTAAAAAAGCTGACCTAACGATCATAGATGATTGTAATGTGATTTATCATGCGTAATGGGGTATATTTTTGTTAGGAATGACTTATGGATATGGAGTCAATACTCAGTTAAAAATCCCCCGCCTCCCTCTTTTCACAATGATTGCAGAACCTGATATATAATAACAAAAAAGAGTTTACAATTCCTAAAAATTACAAAAACTTTTTGAAATTATCTCCCTCTACATTTGGGCATTGTGCATTTCTATTTTAGATGTATACTTTTTTCTTAAATCCAAACTTCAGTTTTCACTTTCCCTTCATCTCGTAAACAAAAAAAAAAAGAGTTAAAAGGCGAATAGATCACAACAAAATGAAACTTTTAGATTTTTTGTATGGAAAGAATTTAAAGCAATAAACAAATGCAAGAAAAGAAAATTTATTCACACACCACAAATGAACACAAAATTTTTGTTATCCAAGTTTGGGTAATTCCACTAGTTCAACCAAAATAGCTCGGAATTTTATAAGAAAGAGATTTTTCTACAAATGTTTTAAAAAATGGTATGCATGCTTCAGACATGTTAAAGATGCAAATTACCTATGGATCCAAACCTTTCAAAGACAATAATATTAAATTCTCAAGTGAACGTGCGGTGGGATATTTACCCCAGTCAAACAAGCCATTATTTTACCCATTTACAAAATGTTGACCTAACGATCATAGATGATTGTAAAGTGATTTATCATGTGTAACGGGCTTTATATTTGTAAGGAATGACTTATGGATTGGGAGTCAACACTCTGTTAAAAATCCTCCGCCTCCCCCTTTTCCCAAAGATTGCTGAACTTGATATAAAAACTAAAAAGAGTTTACAATACCTAAAATTACAGGCACTGTTTGGAATTATCTCTCTCTACATTTGTGCATTTTACATATCCATTTTAGATGTATACTTTTTTTTTAAATCAAAACTTGGGTTTTCACTTTCCCTTCATTACGTAACCAAAACAAAAGAGATAAAAGGCAAATAGATCACAAGAAAATGTAAATTTTAGAGTTTATGTAAGAAAATAATTTAAAGCAATCAACAAATGTAAGTAAAGAAAATTTATTTACACACCACAATTGAACCCAAAAGTTTTGTTCAGCAAGTTTGGGAAATTCCACTGGTTCAATCCTATTAACTCGGAATTTAATAAGAAAGAGATTTCCCTACACATGTTTTAAAAAATTGATATGCATGCTTGAAACAAGTTAAAGATGCAAATGACCTATGGATCCAAACCTTTTAAAGAGAATAACAATAAATTCTCATGTGAATGTGCAACATTATATTTACCAAGTCCAACAACCATTATTTTGCCCATATATAAAAAGCTAACCTAAGGATCATAGATGATTGTAAAGTAATTTGTCATGCGTAATGGGCTATATTTCTTTAAGGAATGACTTATGGATTGGGAGGCAACACTCAGTAAAAAATCACCCACCTCCCCCTTTTCCCGAAGATTGCAGAACCTGATATATAAAAACAAAAAAGAGTTTACAATGCAAAAAAATTACAAACGGGTTTTGGAATTATCTCCCTCTCTATTTGTGCATTCCTGTCATCTCGTAAACAAAAAAAAAAAGATAAAAGGCTAATAGATCACAACAAAATGAAAATTTTAGAGTTTATGTATGGAAAGAATTTAAAGTAATAAAAAAATAAAAGTAAATAAAATTTATTCACTCAACACAAATGAACACAAAATTTTAGCTATCCAAGTTTGGCAAATTCCACTAGATCAACCCTATTAGCTCTATATTGTTTTAGAAACAGATTTTTCTACACATGTTTAAATAAATGGATATGCATTCTTGAAACATGTTAAAGATGCAAATGACCTATGGATCCAAACCTTTTAATGAGAATGACATTAAATTCTCAAGTGAACGTGCAGTGGGATATTTACCCTAGTCAAACAAGCTATTATTTTACCCATTTACATAAAGCTGTCCTAACGATCATAGATGATTTTAAAGTGATTTATCATGTGTAACCGGATTTGTTTTCGTAAGGAATGAGTTATGGATTGGGAGTCAACACTCTGTTAAAAATCCCCCGCCTCCCCCTTTTCCCAACGATTTCCCAACTACATATATAAAAAATAAAAAGAGTTTATAATACCTAAAAATTATAAAAAATTTTGGAATTATCTCTCTCTACATTTGTGGATTGTGCATATCCATTTTAGATGTATACTTTTTTCATTTATATAAACTTTAGTTTTCACTTTCCCATCATCTCGTAATAAAAAAAAGAGATAAAAGGCAAATAGATCGAAACAAAATGAAAATTTTAGAGTTTATGTATGGAAAGAATTTAAAGCAATAAATAAATGTAAGTAAATAAAATTTTTTCACTCACCACAAATGATCACAAAAATTTTGCTATCAAAGTTTAGGAAATTTCACTAGGTCAACCCTATTTGCTCGGTATTTTTTTTGAAAGAGATTTTTCTACACTTGTTTAAATAAATGGATACACATTCTAGAAACATGTTAAAGATGCAAATGACCTAACGATCCAAACCTATTAAAGAGAATAACATTAAATTCTCAAGTGAACGTGCGGTGGGATATTTACCAGAGTCAAACAAGCCATTATTTAACCCATTTACATAAATTTGACCTAATGATCATAGATGATTTCAAAGTGATTTATCATGCATCACGGGCTATATTTTTGTAATGAATGAGTTGTGAATTGGGAGTCAACACTCAGTTAAAAATCCCCCGCCTCCCCCTTTTCCCAACAATTGCCCAACTTCATATATAAAAACTAAAAAGAGTTTATAATACCTAAAAATTATAAACACTTTTTGGAATTAACTCTCTCTACATTTGTGGATTGTGCATATCCATTTTAGATGTATACTTTTTTCTTAAATATAAACGTGAGTTTCACTTTCCCGTCATCTCGTAAACAAAAAAAAATAAGATAAAAGGCAAATAGATCACAACAAAATGAAAATTTTAGAGTTTCTGTATGGAAAGAATTTAAAGCCATAAAAAAATGAAAGAAAATAAAATTTATTCACTCAACACAGATGAACACAAAATTTTTGCTATCCAAGTTTGGGAAATTCCACTAGATCAACCCTATTAGCTCGATATTTTTTTTAGAAAGAGACTTTTCTACACATGTTTAAATAAATAGATATGCATTCTTGAAACTGGTTAAAGATGCAAATGACCTATGGATCCAAACCTTTTAATGAGAATAACATTAAATTCTCAAGTGAACGTGCGGTGGGATATTTACCCTAGTCAAACAACCCATTATTTTACCCATTTACATAAAGCTGTCCTAACGATCATAGATGATTTTAAAGTGATATATCATGTGTAACCGGATTTTTTTTTGTAAGGAATGAGTTATGAATTGGGAGTCAACACTCAGTTAAAAATCCCCCGCCTCCCCCTTTTCCCAACGATTGCCTAACTCGATATATAAAAACTAAAAAGAGTTTACAATCCCTAAAAATTATAAATACCTTTTGGAATTATCTCTCACTACATTTGTGCATTGTGCATATCCTATTTAGATGTATAATTTTTTATTAAATATAAACTTGAGTTTTCACTTTCCCATCATCTTGTAAAAAAAAATAAAAATAAAAGGCAAATGGATCACAACAAAATGAAAAATTTTAGAGTTTATGTATGGGAAGTATTTAAAGCAATAAAAAAATGTAAGTAAATAAAATTTATTCACTCACCACAAATGAACACAAAAAATTTTCAATCAAGTTTGGGAAATTCCACAAGATTAACCCTATTAGCTCGGTAGTTTTTTAGAAAGAGATTTTTCTACACATGTTTAAATAAATTGATATGCATTCTTGAAACATGTTAAAGATGCAAATGCCCTATGGATCCAAACATTTAAAAGCGAATAACATTAAATTTTCAAGTGAACGTGCGGTGGGATATTTACCTGAGTCAAACAAGCCATTATTTTACCCATTTCCATAAAGCTGACCTAACGATCTTAGATGATTTTAAAGTGATTTATCATGCGTAATGGGCTATATTTTTGTAAGGAATGAGTTATGAATTGGGATTCAAAACTCAGTCAAAAATCCCCCGCCTCCTCCTTTTCCCAATGATTGCTGAACTTGATATATAAAAACTAAAAAGAGTTTACAATCCCTAAAAATTATGAACACTTTTTGGAATTATCTTTCTCTACAATTGTGCATTGTGCGTATCCACTTTAGATCAATACTTTTTTCTTAATATAAACTTCAATTTTCACTTTCCCATCATCTCGTAAACAAAAAAGGAGATAAATGGCAAATAGATCAAAACAAAATGAAAATTTTAGAGTTTATGTAGGAAAAGAATTTAAAGCAACAAAAAAATGTGAGTAAATAAAATTTATACACTCACCACAAATGAACACGAAATTTTGCTATCCATGTTTGGGAAATTCCACTAGATCAACCCTATTAGCTCGGTATTTTTTAGATAGTGATTTTTCTACACATGTTTAAATAAATGGATACGCATTCTTGAAACATGTTAAAGATGCAAATAACCTAAGGAACCAATCCTTTTAAAGAGAACAACATTAAATTCACAAGTGAAAGTACGGTGGGATATTTACCCGAGTAAAACAAGCCATTTTTTTTACTCATTTACTTAAAGCTGACCTAATGATCATAGATGATTTTAAAGTGATTTATCATGCATAACGGCCTTTTTTTGAAAGGAATGAGTTATGAATTGGGAGTCAACACTCAGTTAAAAATCCCCCCCCCCCCCCTTTTCCCAACGATTGCCGAACTTGATATATAAAAACTAAAAAGAGTTAACAATCCCTTAAAATTATAAACACTTTTTGAAATTATATCTCTCTACATTTGTGCATTGTGCATATCCATTTTAGATGTATACTTTTTTCTTAAATATAAACTTGTGTTTTCATTTTCCCATCATATCGTAAACAAAAAAAGAGATAAAAGGCAAATAGATCACAACAAAATGAAAATTTTAGAGTTTATTTATGAAGAGAATTTAAAACGATAAAAAAATGTAAGTAAATAAAATTTACTCACTTACCACAAATGAACACAAAAATTTTGCTATCCAAGTTTTGGAACTTCCACAATATCAACCCTACTAGCACGGTATTTTTTAGAAAGAGATTTTTCTACACATGTTTAAATAAATGGATATGCATTCTTGAAACATGTTAAAGATGCAAATGACCTATGGATACAAACCTTTTAAAGAGAATAACATTAAATTCTCAAATGAATGTGCGGTGGGATATTTACCCGAGTCAAACAAGCCATTATTTTACCCATTTCCATAAAGCTGACCTAACGATCATAGATGATTTTAAAGTGATTTATTATGCGTAACGGGCTATGTTTTTGTAAGGAATGAGTTATGAATTGGAAGTCAATACACAGTTAAAAATCCCCTGCTTTCCCCTTTTCTCAATGATTGCCGAACTTTATATATAAAAACATAAAAGTGTTTACAATCCCTACAAATTATGAACACTTTTTGAAATTATCTCTCTCTACATTTTTGCATTGTGCATATCCATTTTAGATGTATACTTTTTTCATTAATATAAACTTGAGTTTTCACTTTCAAACAAAAAAAGAGATAAAAGGCAAATAGATCGAATCAAAATAAAAAATTTAGAGTTTATGTATGGAAAAAATTTAAACCAATTAAAAAATGTGTGTAAATAAAATTTATTCAGTCACCAATAATGAACACAAAATTTTGCTATCTGGGAAATTCCACTGGATCAACCCAATTGGCTCGGTATTTTTTTAGAAAGAGATTTTTCTACACATGTTTAAATAAATGGATACACATTCTAGAAACATGTTAAATATGCAAATGACCTAAGGATCCAAAACTTTTAAGGAGAATAAAATTAAATTCTCAAGTGAACGTGCGGTGGGATATTTACCTATGTCAAACAAGCCATTATTTTACTCATTTACTTAAAGTTGACCTAACGATCACAGATGATTTTAAAGTGATTTATCATGCATCACGGGCTATAGTTTTGTAAGGAATGAGTTATGAATTGGGATTCAATACTCAGTTAAAAATCCCCCACCTTCCCCTTTCCCCAACGATTGCTGATCTTGATATATAAAAACTAAAAAGAGTTTTCAATCCGTAAAAATTATAAATAGTTTTTGGAATTATCTCTCGCTACATTTGTGCATTGTGCACATCCATTTTAGATGTATACTTTTTTCTTAGATATAAACTTGAGTTTCACTTTCCCATCATCTCGTAAACAAAAAAAAAAAGATAAAAGGCAAATAGATCACAACAAAATGAAAATTTTAGAGTTTACGTATGGAAAAAATTTAAAGCAATAAAAAAATGAAAGTAAATAAAATTTATTCACTATCCACAAATGAACACGAAAATTTTGCTATCCAAGCTTTGGAAATTCCACTAGATCAACCCTATTAGCTCGATATTTTTTTAGAAAGAGATTTTTCTACACATGTTTAAATAAATGGATATGCATTCTTGAAACATGTTAAAGATGCAAATGACCTATGGATCCAAACCTTTTAAAGAGAATAACATTAAATTCTCAAGTGAAAGTGCGGTGGGATATTTACCCGAGTCAAACAACCATTATTTTACCCATTTCCATAAAGTTGACCTAATGATCATAGATGATTTTAAAGTGATTTACCATGCGTAACGGGCTAAGTTTTTGTAAGGAATGAGTTATGAATTTGGAGTCAACAGTCAGTTAAAAATCCCCCGCCTCCCCCTTTTCCCAACGATTGCCGAACTTGATATATAAAAACTAAAAAGAGTTTACAATCCCTAAAAATTATAAACACTTTTTGGAATTATCTCTCTCTATATTTGTGCATTGTGCATATCCTTTTTAGATGTGTACTTTTTTATTAAATATAAACTTGAGTTTCACTTTCCCATCATCTCGTAAACGAGAAAAAGTTAAAAGGCAAATATATCACAACAAAATGAAAATTTTAGAGTTTATGTAAGGAAAGAATTTAAAGCAATAAAAAAATGTAAGTAAATAAAATTTATTGACTCAACACAAATGAACACAAAAATTTTGCTATCCTAGTTTGGTAAATTCCACTAGATCAACCCTATAAACTCGATACTTTTTTGGAAAGAAATTTTTCCACACATGCTTAAATAAAGGGATAGGCATTCTTGAAACATGTTAAAGATGCAAATGACCTATTGATTCAAACCTTTTAAAGAGAATAACATTAAATTTTCAAGTGAACGTGTGGTGGGATATTTACCTGAGTCAAACAAGCCATTATTTTACCCATTTACATAAAGTTGACCTAACGATCATAGATGATTTTAAAGTGATTTATTATGCGTAACAATATTTTTTTTTAAGGAATGAGTTATGAATTGGGAGTCAACACTCAGTTAAAAATCCCCCGCCTCCCCCATTTCCCAACGATTGCCGAATTTGATATATATAAAAAAAAGAGTTTCAAATCCCGAAAAATAATAAACACTTTTTAGAATTATCTCTCTCTTCATTTGTGGATTGTGCATATCGATTTTAGATGTATATTTTTTTCTTAAATATAAACTTGAGTTTCACTTTCCCATTATCTTGTAAACAAAAAAGAAGATAAAAGGCAAATAGATGACAAAAAAATGAAAATTTAAGAGTTTATGTATTGAAAAAATTTAAAGCAATAAAAAAAGTAAGTAAATAAATTTTTTTTCACTCAACACGAATGAACACAAAAAATTTGCTATCCAAGTTTGGCAAATTCCACTAGATCAACCTATTAGCTCGATATTTTTTTAGAAAGAGATATTTCTACACATGTTTAAATAAATGGATATGCATTCTTGAAGCATGTTAAAGATGCAAATGACCTATGGATCCAAAACTTTTAAAGAGAATAACAATAAATTTTCAAGTGAACGTGCAGTGGGATATTTACCGGAGCCAAACAAGCCATTATTTTACCCATTTACATAAACCTGACCAAACGTTCATAGATGATTTACAAGTGATATATCATGCGTAACGGGCTTTTTTTGAAAGGAATGAGTGGGAGTAAACACTTAGTTAAAAATCCCCCGCCTCCCCCTATTCCAAACGATTGCCGAATTTGATATATAAAAAATAAAAAGAGTTTCAAATCCCAAAAAATTATAAACAGTTTTTGGAACTATCTCTCTCTACATTAGTGCATTGTGGATATCCATTTTAGATGTATACTTTTTCTTAAATATAAACTTGAGTTTTCACTTTCCCATCATCTCGTAAACAAGAAAAGAGATAAAAGGCAAATACATCACAACAAACTGAAAATTTTAGAGTTTATGTACGGAAAGAATTAAAAGCAATAAAAAAATGTAAGTAAATAAAATTTATTCACTCACCACAAATGAACATAAAAATTTTGCTATCCAAGTTTGGGAAATTCCACTAGATCAACCCTATTGGCTCTATATATTTTTAGAAGGAGATTTTTCTACACATGTTTAAATAAATGGATATGCATTCTTGAAACATGTTAAAGATGCAAATGGCCTATGGATCCAAACCTTTTAAAGAGAATAACAATAAATTCTCAAGTGAACGTGCGGTGGGATATTTACCCGAGTCAAACAAGCCATTATTTTACCCTTTTAATTAAAGCTGACCTAACGATCTTAGATGATTTTAAAGTGATTTATCATGCGTACCTGGCTTTTTTTTGTAAGGAATGAGTTATGAATTGGGAGTCAACACTCAGTTAAAAATCCCCCGCCTCCCCCTTTTCCCAACGATTGCCGAACTTGATATATAAAAACTAGAAAGAGTTTACAATCCCTAAAAAATATAAACACTTTTTGGAATTATCTCTCTCTACATTTGTGCATTGTGCATATCCATTTTAGATGTATATTTTTTCTTAAATATAAACTTGAGTTTTCACTTTCCCATCATCTCGTAAATATAAAAAGAGATAAAAGGCAAATAGATCACAAAAAAATGAAAATTTTAGAGTTTATGTTAGGAAATAATTTAAAGCAATTGAAAAATTTAAGTAAATAAAATTTATTTACTCACCACAGATGAACACAAAAATTTTGCTATCAGAGTTTGGGAAATTCCACTACATCAACCCATTAGCTCGGTATTTTTTTAGAAAGAGATTTTTTTACACATGTTTAAATAAATGGATACGCATTCTTGACACATGTTAAAGATGCAAATGACGTAAGGATCCAAACCTTTTAAAGAGAATAACATTAAATTTTCAAGTGAACGTGCGGTGGGATATTTACCCGAGTCAAACAAGCCATTATTTTACCCATTTACATAAAACTGACCTAACGATCATAGATGATTTTAAAGTGATTTATCATGCGTAACGGGTTATATTTTTTTAAGGAATGAATTATGGATTGGGAGTCAACACTCAGTTAAAAATCCCCCGCCTTCCCCTTTTCCCAACGATTGCCGAACTTGATATATAAAAACTAAAAAGAGTTTACAATCCCTTAAAATTATAAAATCTTTTTGGAATTAAGTCTCTCTACATTTGTGCATTGTGCATATCCATTTTAGATGTATACTTTTTTCTTATATATAAACTTGAGTTTTCACTTTCCCATCATGTTGTAAACAAAAACAGAGATAAAAGGCAAATTGCTCACAACAAAATAAAAATTTTAGAGTTTATGTATGGAAAGAATTTAAAGCAATAAAAAAATGTGAGTAATAAAAATTTATACACTCACCACAAAAAAACACAAAATTTTGCCATCCAAGTTGTGGAAATTCCACTAGATCAAGCCTATTAGCTCGACATTTTTTTAGAAATAGATTTTTTTATACATGTTTAAATAAATGGATATGCACTCTTGAAACATGTTAAAGATGCAAATGACCTATGGATCCAAACCTTTTAAAGAGACTAATATTAAATTCTCAAGTGAACATGCGGTGGGATATTTGCCCGAGTCAAACAAGCCATTATTTTACCCATTTACATAAAGCTGACCGAACGATCATATATGATTTTAAAATGATTTGTCATCCATAACGAGCTTTTTTTTTGTAAGGAATGAGTTATGAATTGGGAGTCAACACTCAGTTAAAAATCCGCCGCCTTCCCCTTTTCCCAATGATTGCCGAACTTGATATATTAAAACTAAAAAGAGTTTACAAACCCTAAAAATTATAAACCATTTTTGGAATTATCTCTCTCAACATTTGTGCATTGTGCATATCCATTTTAGATGTATACATTTTTCTTAAATATAAATTCGAGTTTTCATTTTTCCATCATCTAATAAACAAGAAAAGAGATAAAAGGCAAATAGATCACAACAAAATAAAAATTTTAGAGTTTATGTATCAAAAGAATTTAAAGCAATAAAAAAATGTAAGTAAATAATATTTATTCACTCACCACAAATGAACACCTAAATTTTGCTATCCAAGTTTGGGAAATTCCGCTAAATCAACGCTATTAGCTCGGTATTTTTTTAGAAAGAGATTTTTCTGCACATGTTTAAATAAATGGATATGCATTCTTGAAACATGTTAAATGCAAATGACCTATGGATCCAAACCTTTTAAAGAGAATAACATTAAATTCTCAAGTGAACGTGCGGTGGGATATTTACCCGAGTCAAACAAGCCATTATTTTACCCATTTACATAAAGCTGACGTAACGATCAAAGATGATTTTAAAGTGATTTATCATGCGTCACGGGCTACATTTTTGTAAGGAATGAGTTATGAATTGGGAGTCAAAAATCAGTTAAAAATCCCCAGCCTCCACTTTTTCGCAAAGATTGCCGAACTTGATATATAAAAACTAAATAGAGTTTACCATCCCTAAAAATTATAAATATTTTTTGGAATTATCTCTCTCTACATTTGTGCATTGTGCATATCCATTTTAGATGTATACTTTTTTCTTAAATATAAACTTGAGTTTCCCTTTTCCATCATCTCATAAAAAAAATGAGATAAAAGGCAAATAGATCACAACAAAATGAAAACTTTAGAGTTTATCTATGGAAAGTGTTTGAAGAAATAAAAAAATGTAAGAAAATAAAATTTATTCGCTCTCCACAAATGAACTCAAAAATTTTGCTATCCAAGTTGATAAAATTCCAATAGATCAACCCTATTAGCTCGGTATTTTTTTAGAAAGAGATTTTTCTACTCATGTTTAAATAAATGGATATGCATTCTTGAAACTTGTTAAAGATGCGAATGACGTATGGATCCAAACCTTTTAAAGAGAATAACATTAAATTGTCAAGTGAATGTAAGGTGGGATATTTACCCGAGCCAAACAAGCCATTGTTTTACCCATTTACATAAAGCTGACCTAACAATCATAGATGATTTTAAAGTGATTTATCATGCGTAACGGGCTTTTTTTTAAGGAATGAGTTATGAATTGGGAGTCAACACTCAGTTAAAAATCCCCCACCTCCCCCTTTTCCCCACGATTGCTTAACTTGATTTATAAAAACTAAAAAGAGTTTACAATCCCTAAAAATTATAAACACTTTTTGAAATTATCTCTCTTTACATTTGTGCATTGTGCATATCCATTTTAGATGTTTACTTTTTTCTTAAATATAAACTTGAGTTTTCACTTTCCCATCATCTCGTAAACAAAAAAAGAGATAAATGGCAAATAGATCACAAAAAAATGAAAAATTTAAAGTTTATGTATGGAAAGAATTTAAAGAAAAAAAAATGTAAGAAAATAAAATTTTTTCACTCACCACAAAGGAACACAAAAATTTTGCTATCCAAGTTTGGGAAATTCCACTAGATCAACCCTTTTAGGTCGGTATTTTTTTGGAAAGAGATTTTTCTACACATGTTTAAATAAATGGATATGCATTCTTGAAACAAGTTAAAGATGCAAATGACCTATGGATCCAAACCTTTTAAAGAGAATAACATTAAATTCTCAAGTGCACGTGCGGTGGGATATTTACCCGAGTCAAACAAGCCCTTATTTTACCCATTTCCATAAAGCTAAGCTAACGATCATAGATGATTTTAAAGTGATTTATCATGCGTAACGTGCTATATTTTTGTAAGGAATGAGTTATGAATTGGGAGTCAACACTCAGTTAAAAATTCCCCGCCTCCCCCTTTTCCCAACGATTGCCGAACTTGATATAAAAAAACTATAAAGAGTTTACAATCCCTGAAAATTATGACCACTTTTTGGAATTTTCTTTCTCGACCTTTGTGCATTGTGCTTATCTATTTTTTATGTATACTTTTTTCTTAAATATAAACTTGAGTTTTCACTTTCCCATCTTCTCGTAAACATAAAAAGAGATAAAAGGCAAGTAGATCGAAAAAAAATGATATATTTAGAGTTTATGTATGGAAAAAATTTAAAGCAATAAAAAAATGTGAGAAAAGAAAATTTATTCACTCACCACAAATGAACACAAAATTTTGCTATCAAAGTTTGGGAAAATCCATTAGATCAACCCTATTAGCTCGACATTTTTTTAGAAAGAGATTTTTCTACTCATGTTTAAATAAATGGATATGCATTCTTGAAACATGTTAAAGATGCAAATGACCTAAGGATCCAAACCTTTTAAAGAGAATAACTTTAAATTCTCAAGTGAAAGTGCGGTGGGACATTTTGCCCGAGTCAACCAAGCCATTATTTTACCCATTTACATAAAGCTGACCTAACGATCATAGATGATATTAAAGTGATTTATCATGCGTCACAGGCTATATTTTTGTAAGGAATGAGTTTTGAATTGGGAGTCAACACTTAGTTGAAAATCCCTCGCCTCCCCCTTTTCCCAACTATTCTCGAACTTGATATATAAAAACTGAAAAGAGTTTACAATCCCCAAAAATTATATAAACTTTTGGAATTATCTCTCTCTACATTCTTGCATTGTGCATATCCATTTTAGATGTATACTTTTTTCTTAAATATAAACATGAGTTTTCACTTTCCCCTCATTTTGTAAACAAAAAAAGAGATAAAAGGCAAATAGATCACAACAAAATTAAAATTTTAGAGTTTATATATGGAAAGAATTTAAAGCAATAAAAAAATATAAGTAAATAAAATTTATTCACTCACCACAAATGAACACAAAAATTTTGCTATCCAAGTTTGGCAAATTCCACTTGATCATCCCTATTAGCTTAGTATTTTTTTAGAAAGAGATTTTTCTACAAATGTTTAAATAAATGGATATGCATTCTTTAAACATGTTAAAGATGCAAATAACTTAAGGATCCAAACCTTTTAAGGAGAATAACAATAAATTTTCAAGTGAACGTGCGGTGGGATATTTACCTGAGTCAAATAAGCCATTATTTTACCCATTTACATAAAGCTAACCTAACGATCATAGATGATTTTAAAGTGATTTATTATGCATAACAGGCTTTTTTTTCTAAGGAATGAGTTATGAATTGGGAGTCAACACTCAGTTAAAAATCCCCCACCTCCCCATTTCCCAACGGTTGCCGAATTTGATATATATAAAAAAAAAGAGTTTCAAATCCCAAAAAATTATAAACAATTTTTAGAATTATCTCTATCTTCATTTGTGCATTGTGCATATCGATTTTAGATGTATACTTTTTTCTTAAATATAAACTTGAGTTTCACTTTCCAATTATCTCGTAAACAAAAAAAGAGATAAAAGGCAAATAGATCACAACAAAATGAAAATTTTAGAGTTTATGTATGGAAAGAATTTAAAGCAATACAAAAAGTAAGTAAATAAATTTTTTTCTCTCAACACGAATGAACACAAAAATTTTGCTATCCAAGTTTGGCAAATTCCACTAGATCAACCCTATTAGCTAGATATTTTTTTAGAAAGAGATATTTCAACACTTGTTTAAATAAATGGATATGCATTCTTGAAACATGTTAAAGATGCAAATGACCTATGGATCCAAACCTTTTAAAGAGAATAACAAAAAAATTTCAAGTGAACGTGCAGTGGGATATTTACCGGAGTCAAACATGCCATTATTTTACCCATTTGCATAAAGCTGACCAAACGATCGTAGATGATTTTAAAGTGATATATCATGCGTAACAGGCTTTTTTTGTAAGGAATGAGTAATGAATTGGGAGTCAACACTCAGTTAAAAATCCCCTGCCTCCCCCTTTTCCCAACGATTGCCGAACTTGATATATAAAAAATAAAAAGTGTTTACTATCCCTAAAAATTATAAACACTTTTAGGAATTATCTCTCTCTACATTTTTGCATTGTGCATTTCCATTTTAGATCTATAATTTTTTCTTAAATATAAACAAGAGTTTTCACTTTCCCATCATCTCGTAAACAAAAAAAGATATAAAAGGCAAATAGATGACAACAAAATGAAAATTTTAGAGTTTATTAATGGAAAGAAATTAAAGCAATAAAAAAATGTACGTAAATAAAATTTATTCACTCACCACAAATGAACACAAAAATTTTGCTAGCCAAGTGTGGGAAATTCCACTAGATCAACCCTATTAGCTCGGTATTTTTTTAGAAAGAGATTTTTGTACACGTGTTTAAATAAATGGATATTCATTCTTGTAACATGTGAAAGATGCAAATGACCTATGGATCCAAACCTTTTACAGAGAATAACATTAAATTCTCAAGTGAACGTGCGGTGGGATATTTACCCGAGTCAAACAAACCATTATTTTACCTATTTCCATAAAGCTGACCTAACGATCATAGATGATTTTAAAGTCATTTATAGCTCGTAACGGGCTACATTTTTTGTAAGGAATGAGTTATGAATTGGGATTCAACACTCAGTTAAAAATCCCCCGCTCCCCCTTTTCCCAACGATTGCCGAACTTAATATATAAAAATTAAAAAGAGTTTACAGTCCCTAAAAATTATGAACACTTTTTGGAATTATCTCTCTCTACATTTGTACATTGTGCATAACCATTTTAGATGTATACTTTTTTCTTAAATATAAATTTGAGTTTTCACTTTCCCATCATCTCGTAAACCAAAAAAGTGATGAAAGGCAAATAGATCAAAATAAAATGAAAATTTTAGAATTTTTGTTGGGAAAGAATTTAAAGAAATTAAAAATGTGAGTAAATAAAATTTATTCACTCACCAGAAATGAACACAAAATTTTGCTATCCGAGTATGGGAAATTCCACTAGAACAACCCTATTAGCTCTGTATTTTTTTAGAAATTGATTTTTCTACACATGTATAAATAAATGGATACACATTCTTGAAACATGTTAAAGATGGAAATGACCTAAGGATCCAAACCTTTGAAAGAGAATAACATTAAACTCTCAAGTGAACGTGCGGTGGGATATTTACCTGAGTCAAACAAGCCATTATTTTACTCATTTACATAAAGCTGACCTAACGATCATAAATGATTTTAAAGTGATTTATCATACGTCATGGGCTATATTTTTGTTAGGAATCAAGTATTAATTGGGAGTCAACACTCATTTAAAAATCCCCCGCCTCCCCCTTTTCCCAACGATTGCCGAACTTTATATATAAAAACTAAAAAGACTTTACAATCCCTAAAAATTATAAACACTTTTTGGAATGATCTCTCTCAACATTTGCGCATTGTGCATATCCATTTTAGATGTATACTTTTTTCTAAAATATAAACTTGAGTTTCACTTTCCCATCATCTCGTAAACAAAAAAATAGATAAAAGGCAAATAGATCACAACAAATTGAAAATTTTAGAGTTTATGTATCAAAAGAATTTCAAGAAATAGAAAAATGTAAGTAAATAAAATTTATTCTCTCACCACAAATGAACACAAAAATTTATTTATCCAAGTTTGGCAAATTCCACTAGATCAACCCTATTAGCTCGGTATTTTTTTAGAAAGTGATTTTTCTACACAAGTTTAAATAAATGGATATGCCTTCTTGAAACATGTTAAAGATGCAAATGACTATGGATCCAAACCTTTTAAAGAGAATAACATTAAATTCTCAAGTGAACATGCGGTGGGATATTTACCCGAGTCAAACAAGCCATTATTTTACCCATTTTCGTAAAGCTGACCTAACGACCATAGATGATTTTAAAGTGATTTATCATGCGTAATGGGCTATATTTTTGTAAGGAATGAGTTATGAATTGGGAGCCAACATTCAGTTAAAAGTCCCTCGCCTCCGCCTTTTCCAACGATTGTTGAACTTGATATATTAAAACTAAAAAGAGTTTACAGTCCCTAAAAATTATAAACACTTGTTGGAATTATCTCTCTCTACAATTGTGCACTGTGCATATCCATTTTAGATATATACTTTTTTTTAAATATAAACTTGAGTTTTCACTTTCCCATCATCTCGTAAACAAAAAAAGAGATAAAAGGCAAATAGATCACAACAAAATAAAATTTTTATAATTTATGTATGGAAAGAAATTAAAGCAATAAAAAAATGTAAGTAAATAAAATTTATTCACTCACCACAAATGAACACAAAAATTTTTCAATCCAAGTTTCGGAAATTCCACTAGATCAACCCTATTAGCTTGATATTTTTTTAGAAAGAGATTTTTCTACACATGTTTAAATAAATGGATATACATTCTTGAAACATGTTAAAGATGCAAATCACCTATGGATCCAAACCTTTTAAAGATAATAATGTTAAATTCTCAAGTGAACATGCGGTGGGATATTTACCCGAGTAAAACAAGCCATTATTTTACTCATTTCCATAAAGCTGACCTAACGATCATAGATAATTTTAAAGTGATTTATCATGCGTAACGGGCAACATTTTGGTAAGGAATGGGTTATGGATTGCAAGTCAACGCTCAGTTAAAAATCCCCCGCCTACCCCTTTTCCCAACGATTGCTGAACTTGAGATATAAAAACTAAAAAGAGTTTACAGTCCCTAAAACTTATAGACACTTTTTGGAATTATCTTTCTCAACATTTGCGCATTGTGCATATCCATTTTTTATGTATACTTTTTTCTACAATATAAACTTCAGCTTTCACTTTCCCATCATCTCGTAAACAAAGAAGGAGACAAAAGGAAAACAGATCACAACAAAATGAAAATTTTAGATGTATGGAAAGAATTTAAAGCAATAAAAAAATATAAGTAAATAAAATTTATTAACTGCACGAATGAACACAAAAATTTTGCTACCAAGTTTGGGAAATTCCAATAGATCAACCCTATTAGCTACATATTTTTTTAGAAAGAGATTTTTCTACACATGTTTAAATAAATGGATATGCATTCTTGAAACATGTTAAAGATGCAAATTAACTATGGATACAGACTTTTTAAAGAGAATAACATTAAATTCTCATGTGAACGTGCAGTGGTATACTTACCCGAGTCGACCAAGCCATTATTTACCCATTTACATAAAGTTGACCTAACGATCATAGATGATTTTAAAGTGTTTTATCTTGCGTAATGGGCTATATTTTTGTAAGGAATGAGTTATGGATTGGGAGTCAACACTCAGTTAAAAATCCCCTGCCTTCTCTTTTCCCAACGATTGCCGTACTTGATATATAAAAACTAAAAAGAGTTTACAGTCCCTAAAACTTATAAACAATTTTTGGAGTTATCTCTCTCTACTTTTGTGCATTGTGCATATCCATTTTAGATGTATACTTTTTTCTTAAATATAAACTTCAGTTTTCACTTTCCCATCATCTCGTAAACAAAAAAGGAGATAAAAGGCAAATAGATCAACAAAATGAAAATTTTAGATGAATAGAAAGAATTTAAAGCAATAAAAAATGTAAGTAAATAAAATTTATTAACTCCATGATTGAACACAAAACATTTTCCATACAGGTTTGGGAAATTCCACTAGATCAATCCTATTTGCTCTGTATTTTTTTAGAAAGAGACTTTTCTACACATGTTTAAATAAATGGATATGGACTCTTGAAACATGTTAAAGATACAAATGACCTATGGATCAAAACCTTTTAAAGAGAATAACATTAAATTCTCAAGTGAACGTGCGGCGTGATATTTACCCGAGCCAAACAAGCCATTATTTTACCCATTTACATAAAGCTGACCTAACGATCATAGATGATTTTTAAGTGATTTATCATGCGTAACGGGCCTTTTTGAAAGGAATAAGTTATGAATTGGGAGTCAACACACAGTTAAAAATTCCCCGCCTCCCCCTTTTCCTAACGATTGCTGAACTTGATATATAAAAACTAAAAAGTGTTTACAATCCCAAAAATGGTAAAAACTTTTTGGAATTATCTCCCTCTACATTTGTGCATTGTGCATATCCATTTTAGATGTATACTTTTTTCTTACATATAGAATTGAGTTTCACTTTCCCATCCTCTCGTAAACATAAAAAGATATAAAAGGCAAATAGATCACAACAAAATGAAAATTTTAGATTTTATGTATTTAAAGAATTTAAATCAATAAAAAAATTTAAGTAAATAAAATTTATTCACTCACCACCAATGAACACAAAAAAGTTTCTATCCAAGTTTGGGAAATTCCACTAGATCAACCCTATTAGCTCGGTATTTTTTTAGAAAGAGATTTTTCTACACATCTTTAAATAAATGGATATACATTCTTGAAACATGTTAAAGATGGAAATAGCAATGGATCCAAACCTTTTAAAGAGAATAAGATTAAATTCTCAAGTGAACGTGCGGTGGGATATTTACCCGAGTCAAACAAGCCATTATTTTACCCATTTCCTTAAAGTTGGCCTAACGATCATAGATGATTTTAAAGTGATTTATCATGCGTAATGGGCTTTATTTTTGTATGGAATGAGTTATGAATTGGGATTCAACACTCAGTTAAAAATCCCCCGCCTCTCCTTTTTCCCAACGAATGCCGAACTTCATATATAAAAACTAAAAAGAGTTTACAATCCCTAAAAATTATGTACCGTTTTTGGAATTATCTCTCTCTACATTTGGGCATTTTTCATATCCATTTTAGATCTATACTTTTTTCTTAAATATAAACTTGAGTTTTCACTTTCCCGTCAACTTGTAAACAAAAAAAGAGATAAAAGGCAACAAGATCGAAACAAAATGAAAATTTTAGAGTTTATGTAGGGAAAGAATTTAAAAGCAATAAGAATTGTGAGTAAATAAAATTTAATCACTCACCACAAATGAACACAAAATTTTTCTATTCCAGTTTGGGAAATTCCAGTAGATCAACCCTATTAGCTCGGTGTTTTTTTAGAAAGTGATTTTTCAACACATGTTGAAATAAACGGATACACATTCTTGAAATATGTTAAAGATGCAAATGTTCTAAGAATCCAAACCTTTTAAAGAGAATAATATTAAATTCTCAAGTGAACGTGCGGTGGGATATTTACCCGAGTCAAACAAGCCATTATTTTACTCATTTACATAAAGCTGACCTTACGATCATAGATGATTTTAAAGTGATTTATCATGCATCAGGGGCTATATTTTTGTAACGAATGAGTTATGAATTGGGAGTCAACACTCAATTAAAAATCCCCCGCCTCCCCCTTTTCCCAACGATTGCCGAACTTGATATATAGAAACTATAAAGAGTTTACAATCCCTAAAAATTATAAAAACTTTTTGGAATTATCTCTCTCTACATTTTTGCATTGTGCATATGCATTTTGGATGTACACTTTTTTCTTAAACATAAACATGAGTTTTCACTTTCCCATCACCTCGTAAACAAAAAAAGATATAAAAGGCAAATAGATGACAACAAAATGAAAAATTTTACACTTTATGTACGGAAAGAATTTCTAGCAATAAAAAAATGTAAGTAAAAAAAATTTATTCACCCACCACAAATGAACACAAAAATTTTGCAATCCAAGTTTGGGAAATTCCACTAGATCAACCCTATTAGCTCGGTATTGTTTTAGAAAGAGATTTTTCTATTTTTCTACACATGTTTAACTAAATGGTATGCATTCTTGAAACATGTTAAAAATGGAAATGACTAATGGATCCAAACCTTTTAAAGAGTATAACATTAAATTCTCAAGTGAATGTGCGGTGGGATATTTACCCGAGACAAACAAGTCATTGTTTTACCCATTTCCATAAAGCTGACCTAACGTTCATAGTTGATTTTAAAGTTATTTATAATGCGTAACGGGCTATATTTTTGTGAGGAATGAGGTATGATTTGGGATTCAACACTCAGTTGAAATCCCCCGCCTCCCCCTTTTCCCAACAATTGCCGAACTTGATATATAAAAACTAAAAAGAGTTTACAATCCCTAAAAATTATGAACACTTTTTGGAATTATCTCTCTCTACATTTGTGCATGTTCATATCCATTTTAGATCTATACTGTTTTCATAAATATAACTTGAGTTTTCACTATCCCATCATCTCGTAAACATAAAAAGAGATAAAAGGCAAATAGATCGAAACAAAATGAAAAATTTAGTGTTTATGCAGGGAAAGAATTTCAAGTTACAAAAAAATTTGAGTAAATAAAATTTATTCACTCACCACAAATGAACACAAAACTTTGGTATCCATGTTTGGG
The DNA here is from genome assembly GCF_029961685.1 of Aristolochia californica. Lineage (NCBI taxonomy): Eukaryota > Viridiplantae > Streptophyta > Magnoliopsida > Piperales > Aristolochiaceae > Aristolochia > Aristolochia californica. Next base: position 18,353,460 of record NW_027182103.1, on the reverse strand, counting down.
TAATTCCATTAGATCAACCCTAATAGCTCAGTATTTTTTTAGATAGTGATTTTTCTACACATGTTTAAATAAATTGATACGCAATCTTGAAAAATGTCAAAGATGCAAATGACCTAAAGATCCAAAACATTTAAAGAGAATAACATTAAATTCACAAGTGAACGTGCGGTGGGATATTTACCCGAGTCAAACAAGCCATTATTTTACTCTTTTACATAAAGCTGACCTAACAATCATAGATGATTTTAAAGTGATTTATCATGCGTTACGTGACAAATTTTTGAAGGGAATGAGTTGTGAATTGGGAGTCAACGCTCAGTTAAAAATCCCCCACCTCCCCCTTTTCCCAACGGTAGCCGAACATGATATATAAAAACTAAAAAGAGTTGACAATCCCCAAAATTACAAACTATTTTTGGAATTATCTATCTCAAGATTTGCGCATTGTGTATATCCATTTTAGATAGATACTTTGTCTAAAATATAAACTTGACTTTCACTTGCCCATCATCTCGTAAATAAAAAAAGAGAAAAAAGGCAAATAGATCACAACAAAATGAATATTTTAGAGTTTAAGTATGGAAAGAATTTCAAGCAATAAAAAATGTAATTAAATAAAATTCATTCACTCACCACAAATGAACACAAAAAATTTTCTATCCAAGTTTGGGAAATTCCACTAGATCTACCCTATTAGCTCGGTATGTTTTTTGAAAGTGATTATTCAACACATGTTTAAATAAACGGATACGCATTCTTGAAACATGTTAAAGATGCAAATGACCTAAGGATCCAAACCTTTTAAAGAGAATAACATTAAATTCTCAAGTGAACGTGCGGTGGGATATTTACCCGAGTCAAACAAGCCTTTATTTTACTCATTTACATAAAGCTGACCTTACGATCATAGATGATTTAAAAGTGATTTATCATGTGTCACAGGCATTATTTTTGTAAGGAATGAGTTATCAATTGGAAGTCAACACTACGTTAAAAATACCCCACCTCCCCCTTTTCCAACGATTGCTGAACTTGATCTATAGAAACGATAAAGAGTTTCCAATCCCTAAAAATTATAAACACTTTTGGAATTATCTCTCTCTACATTTGTGCTTTGTGCATATCCATTTTGGATGTACACTTTTTTCTTCAATATAAACTTGAGGTTTCACTTTCCCATCATCTCGTAAACAATAAAAGAGATAAACGGCAAATAGATCGAAACAAAATGAAAAATTTAATGTTTATGTAGGGAAAGAATTTCAAGTTACAAAGAAATTTGAGTAAATAAAATTTATTCACTAACCACAAATGAACCTAAAATTTTGGTATCTATGTTTGGGAAATTCCAGTAGATCAACCCTAATAGCTCGGTATTTTTTTAGATAGTGATTTTTCTTCACATGTTTAAATAAATTGATACGCATTCTTGAAACATGTCAATGATGCAAATGACCTAAGGATCCAAACCTTTTAAAGAGAATAACATTAAATTCACAAGTGAACGTGCGGTTGGATATTTACCCGAGTCAAACAACCCATTATTTTACTCATTTACATAAAGCTGACCTAATGATCATAGATGATTTTGAAGTGATTTAGCATGCGTCACAGGCTATATTTTTGTAAGGAATGAGTTATGAATTGGGAGTCAACGCTCAATTAAAAATCCCCACTTCCCCCTTTTCCCAACGATTGCCGAACATGATATAGAAAAACTAAAAAGAGTTTACAATCCCTAAAAATTATAAACACTTTCTGGAATTATCTCTCTCAACATTTGTGCATTGTGCATATCCGTTTTAGATGTAAACTATTTTCTAAAATAAAAACTTGAGTTTCACTTTCCCATCGTCTCGAAAAATAAAAAAGAGATAAAAGGCAAATAGATCACAACAAAATGAAAATTTTAGAGTTTAAGTATGGAAAGAATTTCAAGCAATAAAAAAATATAAGTAAATAAAATTCATTCACTCTCCACAAATGAACACAAAAATTTTTCTATCCAAGTTATGGAAATTCCTCTAGATCAACCCTATTAGCTCGGTATTTTTTTAGAAAGTGATTTTTCAACACATGTTTAATTAAATGGATACGCATTCTTGAAACATGTTAAAGATGCAAATGACCTAAGGATCCAAACCTTTTAAAGAGAATAACATTAAATTCTCAAGTGAACGTGCGGTGGGATATTTACCCGAATCAAACAAGCCATTATTTTACTCATTTATTTAAAGCTGACCTTACGATCATAGATGATTTTAAAGTGATTTATCTTGCGTCACGGGCTATATTTTTGTAAGGAATGAGTTATGAATTTGGAGTCAACACTCAGTTAAAAATCCCCCGCCTCCCCCTTTTCCCAACGATTGCCGAACTTGATGTATAGAAACTATAAAGAGTTTACAAACCCTAAAAATTATAAACACTTTTTGGAATTATCTCTCTCTACATTAGTGCATTGTGCATATCCATTTTGGATGTATACTTTTTTCTTAAGTAGAAACATGAGTTTTCACTTTCCCATCATCTCGTAAACAAAAAAAGATATAGAAGGCAAATAGATGACAACAAAATGAAAATTTTAGAGTTTATGTATGGAAAAAATTTAAAGAAAAAAGAAAATGTTAGTAAATAAAATTTATTCACTTACCAAAGATGAACACAAAAATTTTTCTATCCAATTTTTGGAAATTCCACTAGATCAACCCCATTAGCTCGGTATTGTTTTAGAAAGAGATTTTTCTACACATGTTTAAATAAATGGATATGCATTCTTTAAACATGTTAAAGATGGAAATAGCAATGGATCCAAAGCTTTTAAAGAGAATAACATTAAATTCTCAAGTCAACGTGGGGTGGGATATTTACCAGAGTCAAACAAGTCATTATTTTACCCATTTCTATAAAGTTGACCTAACGATCATTGATGATTTTAAAGTTATTTATCGTGCGTAACGAGCTATATTTTTTGAAGGAATGAGGTATGAATAGGGATTCAACACTCAGTTAAAATCCCCCGTCCCCCTTTTCCCAACGATTGCCGAACTTGATATATAAAAACTAAAAAGTGTTTAAAATCCCTAAAAATTATGAACAATTTTTGGAATTATCTCCTTCTACATTTGTGCATTGTGCATATCCATTTTAGATCTATACTTTTTTCTTAAATAAAACTTTATTTTTCATTTTCCCATCTTCTTGTAAACAAAAAAGAGATAAAAGGCAAATAGATCAAAACAAAATGAAAATTTTAGAGTTTATGTAGGAAAAGAATTTAAAGCAACAAAAAAATGTGAGTAAATAAAATTAATTCACTCACCACAAATGAATCCAAATTTTTGGTATCCATGTTTGGGAAATTCCACTAGATCAACCCTAATAGCTCAGTATTGTTATAGATAGTGATTTTTCTTCACATGTTTAAATAATTTGATACGCATTCGTGAAACATGTCAATGATGCAAATGACCTAAGGATCCAAACCTTTTAAAGAGAATAACAATAAATTCATAAGTGAACGTGCGGTGGGATATATACCCGAGTCAAACAAGCCATTATTTTACTCATTTACATAAAGCTGACCTAACGATCATAGATGATTTTGAAGTGATTTAGCATGCGTCACGGGCTATATTTTTGTAAGGAATGAGTTATGAATTGGGAGTCAACGCTCAATTAAAAATCCCCCACTTCCCCCTTTTCCCAACGATTGCCGAACATGATATAGAAAAACTAAAAAGAGTTTACAATCCCTAAAAATTATAAACACTTTCCAGAATTTTCTCTCTCAACATTTGTGCATTGTGCATATCAATTTTAGAAGTAAACTTTTTTCTCAAATATAAACATGAGTTTCACTTTCCCATCGTCTCGAAAATTAAAAAAGAGATAAAAGGCAAATAGATCACAACAAAATGAAAATTTTAGAGTTTAAGTATGGAAAGAATTTCAAGCAATAAAAAAATGTAAGTAAATAAAATTCATTCACTCACCACAAATGAACACAAAAATTCTTCTATCCAAGTTTGGGAAATTCCTCTAGATCAACCCTATTAGCTCGGTATTTTTTTAGAAAGTGATTTTTCAACACATGTTTAATTAAATGGATACGCATTCTTGAAACATGTTAAAGATGCAAATGCCTAAGGATCCAAAAGTTTTAAAGAGAATAACATTAAATTCTCAAGTGAACGTGCGGTGGGATATTTACCCGAGTTAAACAAGCCATTATTTTACTCATTTACTTAAAGCTGACCTTAAAATCATAGATGATTTTAAAGTGATTTATCTTGCGTCATGGGCTACATTTTTTTAAGGAATGAGTTATGAATTTGGAGTCAACACTCAGTTAAAAATCCCCCGCCTCCCCCTTTTCCCAACAATTGCCGAACTTGATATATAGAAACTATAAAGAGTTTACAAACCCTAAAAATTATAAACACTTTTTGGAATTATCTCTCTCTACATTAGTGCATTGTGCATATCCATTTTGGATGTATACTTTTTTCTTAAGTATAAACATGAGTTTTCACTTTCCCATCATCTTGTAAACAAAAAAAGATATAAAAGGCAAATAGGTGACAACAAAATGAAAATTTTAGAGTTTATGTATGGAAAGAATTTAAAGCAAAAAATAATGTAAGTAAATAAAATTTATTCACTCACCACAAATGAACACAAAAATGTTTCTATCCAAGTTTTGGAAATTTCACTAGATCAACCCTATTAGCTCGGTATTGTTTTAGAAAGAGATTTTTCTACACATGTTTAAATAAATGGATATGAATTCTTGAAACATGTTAAAGATGGAAATAGCAATGGATCCAAACCTTTTAAAGAGAATAACATTAAATTCTCAAGTGAACGTGGGGTGGGATATTTACCGGAATCAAATAAGCCATTATTTTACCCATTTCCATAAAGCTGACCTAACAATCATAGATGATTTTAAAGTTATTTATCATGCGTAACGAGCTATATTTTTGTAAGGAATGAGGTATGAATTGGGAGTCAACACTCAGTTAAAATCCCCTGCCTCCCCCTTTTCCCAACGATTGCCGAACTTGATATATAAAAACTAAAAAGAGTTTACAATCATTAAAAATTATGAACACTTTATGGAATTATCTCTCTCTACATTTGTGCATTGTGCATATCCATTTTAGAGCTATACTTTTTTCTTGAATATAAACTTGAGTTTTCACTTTCCCATAATCTCGTAAACAAAAAATGAGATAAAAGGCAAATAGATCGAAACAAAATGAAAATTTTAGAGTTTATGTAGGGAAAGAATTTAAAGCAACACAAAAATGTGAGTAAATAAAATTTATTCACTCACAAGAAATGAACACAAAATTTTGGTATCTATGTTTGGGAAATTCCACTAGATCAACCCTAATAGCTCGGTATTTTTTTAGATAGTGATTTTTCTACACATGTTTAAATAAATTGATACGCATTCTTGAAACATGTTAAAGATGCAAATGACCTAAGGATCCAAACATTTTAAAGAAAATAACATTAAATTCACATGTGAACGTGCAGTGGGATATTTACCCGAGTCAGACAAGCCATTATTTTACTCATTTACATAAAGCTGACCTAACGATCATAGATGATTTGAAAGTGATTTACCATGCGTCACGGGCTATATTTTTGTAAGGAATAAGTTATAAATTGGGAGTCAACGCTCAGTTAAAAATTCCCCGCCTCCCCCTTTTCCCAACGATTGCCGAACATGATATATAAAAACTAAAAAGAGTTTACACTCCCTAAAAATTATAAACACTTTTTGGAATTATCTCTCTCAACATTTGTGCATTGTGCATATCCATTGTAGATGTATACTTTTTCCTAAAATATAAACTTCAGTGTCACTTTCCCATCATCTCGTAAATAAAAAAAGAGATAAAAGGCAAATAGATCACAACAAAATGAAAAATTTAGAGTTTAACTACGGAAAGAATTTCAAGCAAAAACAAAACGAAAGAATTTCAAGCAAAAACAAAACGTAAGTACAGAAAATTCATTCACTCACCCCAAATGAACACAAAAATTTTGCTATCCAAGTTGGGGAAATTCCACTAGATCAACCCTATTAGCTCAGTATTTTTTTAGAAAGTGATTTTTCAACACATGTTTAAATAAATGGATACGCATTCTTGAAACATGTTAAAGATGAAAATGACCTAAGGATCCAAACCTTTTAAAGAGAATAACATTAAATTCTCAAGTGAACGTGTGGTGGGATATTTACCTAAGTCAAGCAAGCCATTATTTTACTCATTTACATAAAGCTGACCTTACGATCATAGATGATTTTAAAGTAAATTATCATGCGTCACGGGCTATATTTTTGTAAGGAATGAGTTATGAATTGGGAGTCAACACTCAGTTAAAAATCCTCCGCCTCCCCCTTTTCCCAATGATTGTCGAACTTGATATACATAAACTATAAAGAGTTTACAATCCCTAAAAATTATAAAAACTTTTTGGAATTATATCTCTATACATTTGTGCATTGTGCATATCCATTTTGGATGTATAGTTTTTTCCTAAATATAAACATGAGTTTTCACTTTCCCATCATCTCGTCAACAAAAAAAGATATAAAAGGCAAATAGATCACAACAAAATGAAAATTTTATAGTTTATGTATGGAAAGAATTTAAACAAATAAAAAAATTTAAGTAAATAAATTTTATTTTCTCACCACAAATGAACACAAAACTTTTGCTATCCAAGTTTTGGAAATTCCACTAGATCAACCCTATTAGCTCTGTATTGTTTTAGAAAGAGATTTTTCTACACATGTTTAAATAAATGGATATGCATTCTTGTAACTTGTTAAAGTACGAAATGACCAATGGATCCAAACCTTTTAAAGAGAATATCATTAAATTCTCAAGTGAACATGGGGTGGGATATTTACCCGAGTCAAACAAGACATTATTTTACCCATTTACATAAAGCTGACCTAACGATCCTAGATGATTTTTAATTGATTTATCATGCATAACGGGCTTTTTTTTGTATGGAATGAGTTATGAATTGGGAGTCAACACTCAATTAAAAATCCCCCGCCTCCCCCTTTCCCACGATTGACGAACTTGATATATAAAAACTAAAAAGAGTTTACAATCCCTAAAAATTATAAACACTTTTTGAAATTATCTCTCTCTACATTTGTGCATTGTGCATATCCATTTTAGATGTATATTTTTTTCTTAAATATAAACTTGAGTTTTCACTTTCCCATCATCTCGTAAACAAAAAACGAGATAAAAGGCAAATAAATAGAAACAAAATGAAAATTTTAGAGTTTATGTAGGGAAAGAATTTAAAGCAACACAAAAATGTGAGTAAATAAAATTTATTCACTCACAACAAATGAACACAAAATTTTGGTATCTATGTTTGGGAAATTCCACTAGATCAACCCTAATAGCTCGGTATTTTTTTAGATAGTGATTTTTCTACACATGTTTAAATAAATTGATACGCATTCTTGAAACATGTTAAAGATGCAAATGACCTAAGGATCCAAACATTTTAAAGAAAATAACATTAAATTCACATGTGAACATGCGGTGGGATATTTACCCGAGTCAGACAAGCCATTATTTTACTCATTTACATAAAGCTGACCTAACGATCATAGATGATTTTAAAGTGATGTACCATGCGTCACGGGCTATATTTTTGTAAGGAATAAGTTATAAATTGGGAGTCAACGCTCAGTTAAAAATCCCCCGCCTCCCCCTTTTCCCAACGATTGCCGAACATGATATATAAAAACTAAAAAGAGTTTACACTCCCTAAAAATTATAAACACTTTATGGAATTATCTCTCTCTACATTTGTGCATTGTGCATATCCATTTTAGAGCTATACTTTTTTCTTGAATATAAACTTGAGTTTCCACTTTCCCATCATCTCGTAAACATAAAAAGAGATAAAAGGCAAATAGATCGAAACAAAATGAAAAATTTAGTGTTTATGTTGGGAAAGAATTTCAAGTTACAAAAAAATTTGAGTAAATAAAATTTATTCACTCACCACAAATGAACACAAAACTTTGGTATCCATGTTTGGGTAATTCCACTAGATCAACCCTAATAGCTCAGTATTTTTTTAGATAGTGATTTTTCTACACATGTTTAAATAAATTGATACGCAATCTTGAAAAATGTCAAAGATGCAAATGACCTAAAGATCCAAAACTTTTAAAGAGAATAACATTAAATTCACAAGTGAACGTGCGGTGGGATATTTACCCGAGTCAAACAAGCCATTATTTTACTCTTTTACATAAAGCTGACCTAACGATCATAGATGATTTTAAAGTGATTTATCATGCGTTACGTGACAAATTTTTGAAGGGAATGAGTTGTGAATTGGGAGTCAACGCTCAGTTAAAAATCCCCCACCTCCCCCTTTTCCCAACGGTAGCCGAACATGATATATAAAAACTAAAAAGAGTTGACAATCCCCAAAATTACAAACTATTTTTGGAATTATCTCTCTCAAGATTTGCTCATTGTGTATATCCATTTTAGATAGATACTTTGTCTAAAATATAAACTTGAGTTTCACTTGCCCATCATCTCGTAAATAAAAAAAGAGAAAAAAGGCAAATAGATCACAACAAAATGAATATTTTAGAGTTTAAGTATGGAAAGAATTTCAAGCAATAAAAAAATGTAAGTAAATAAAATTCATTCACTCACCACAAATGAACACAAAAAATTTTCTATCCAAGTTTGGGAAATTCCACTAGATCTACCCAATTAGCTCGGTATGTTTTTTGAAAGTGATTATTAAACACATGTTTAAATAAACGGATACGAATTCTTGAAACATGTTAAAGATGCAAATGACCTAAGGATCCAAACCTTTTAAAGAGAATAACATTAAATTCTCAAGTGAACGTGCGGTGGGATATTTACCCGAGTCAAACAAGCCATTATTTTACTCATTTACATAAAGCTGACCTTACGATCATAGATGATTTTAAAGTGATTTATCATGTGTCACAGGCATTATTTTTGTAAGGAATGAGTTATCAATTGGGAGTCAACACTACGTTAAAAATACCCCGCCTCCCCCTTTTCCAACGATTACTGAACTTGATCTATAGAAACTATAAAGAGTTTCCAATCCCTAAAAATTATAAACACTTTTGGAATTATCTCTCTCTACATTTGTGCATTGTGCATATCCATTTTGGATGTACACTTTTTTCTTAAATATAAATTTGAGGTTTCACTTTCCCATCATCTCGTAAACAATAAAAGAGATAAAAGGCAAATAGATCAAAACAAAATGAAAAATTTAGTGTTTATGTAGGGAAAGAATTTCAAGTTACAAAGAAATTTGAGAAAATAAAATTTATTCACTCACACAAATGAACCTAAAATTTTGGTATCCATGTTTGGGAAATTCCAGTAGATCAACCCTAATAGCTCGGTATTTTTTTAGATAGTGATTTTTCTTCACATGTTTAAATAAATTGATACGCATTCTTGAAACATGTCAATGATGCAAATGACCTAAGGATCCAAACCTTTTAAAGAGAATAACATTAAATTCACAAGTGAACGTGCGGTTGGATATTTACCCGAGTCAAACAACCCATTATTTTACTCATTTACATAAAACTGACCTAATGATCATAGATGATTTTGAAGTGATTTAGCATGCGTCACAGGCTATATTTTTGTAAGGAATGAGTTATGAATTGGGAGTCAACGCTCAATTAAAAATCCCCACTTCCCCCTTTTCCCAACGATTGCCGAACATTATATAGAAAAACTAAAAAGAGTTTACAATCCCTAAAAATTATAAACACTTTTTGGAATTATCTCTCTCAACATTTGCCCATTGTGCATATCCGTTTTAGATGTAAACTATTTTCTAAAATAAAAACTTGAGTTTCACTTTCCCATCGTCTCAAAAAATAAAAAAGAGATAAAAGGCAAATAGATCACAACAAAATGAAAATTTTAGAGTTTAAGTATGGAAAGAATTTCAAGCAATAAAAAAATGTAAGTAAATAAAATTCATTCACTCACCACAAATGAACACAAAAAATTTTCTATCCAAGTTTGGGAAATTCCACTAGATCTACACTATTAGCTCGGTATGTTTTTTGAAAGTGATTATTCAACACATGTTTAAATAAACGGATACGCATTCTTGAAACATGTTAAAGATGCAAATGACCTAAGGATCCAAACCTTTTAAAGAGAATAACATTAAATTCTCAAGTGAACGTGCGGTGGGATATTTACCCGAGTCAAACAAGCCATTATTTTAGTCATTTACATTAAGCAGACCTTACGATCATAGATGATTTTAAAGTGATTTATCATGTGTCACAGGCATTATTTTTGTAAGGAATGAGTTATCAATTGGGAGTCAACACTACATTAAAAATACCCCGCCTCCCCTTTTTCCAACGATTGCTGAACTTGATCTATAGAAACTATAAAGAGTTTCCAATCCCTAAAAATTATAAACACTTTTGGAATTATCTCTCTCTACATTTGTGCATTGTGCATATCCATTTTGGATGTACACTTTTTTCTTAAATATAAACTTGAGGTTTCACTTTGCCATCATCTCGTAAACAATAAAAGAGATAAAAGGCAAATAGATCGAAACAAAATGAAAAATTTAGTGTTTATGTAGGGAAAGAATTTCAAGTTACAAAGAAATTTGAGTAAATAAAATGTATTCACTCACCACAAATGAACCTAAAATTTTGGTATCCATGTTTGGGAAATTCCAGTAGATCAACCCTAATAGCTCGGTATTTTTTTAGATAGTGATTTTTCTTCACATGTTTAAATAAATTGATACGCATTCTTGAAACATGTCAATGATGCAAATGACCTAAGGATCCAAACCTTTTAAAGAGAATAACATTAAATTCACAAGTGAACGTGCGGTTGGATATTTACCCGAGTCAAACAACCCATTATTTTACTCATTTACATAAAGCTGACCTAATGATCATAGATGATTTTGAAGTGATTTAGCATGCGTCACAGGCTATATTTTTGTAAGGAATGAGTTATGAATTGGGAGTCAACGCTCAATTAAAAATCCCCACTTCCCCCTTTTCCCAACGATTGCCGAACATGATATAGAAAAACTAAAAAGAGTTTACAATCCCTAAAAATTATAAACACTTTCTGGAATTATCTCTCTCAACATTTGCGCATTGTGCATATCCGTTTTAGATGTAAACTATTTTCTAAAATAAAAACTTGAGTTTCACTTTCCCATCGTCTCGAAAAATAAAAAAGAGATAAAAGGCAAATAGATCACAACAAAATGAAAATTTTAGAGTTTAAGTATGGAAAGAATTTCAAGCAATAAAAAAATGTAAGTAAATAAAATTCATTCACTCACCACAAATGAACACAAAAATTTTTCTATCCAAGTTAGGGAAATTCCTCTAGATCAACCCTATTAGCTCGGTATTTTTTTAGAAAGTGATTTTTCAACACATGTTTAATTAAATGGATACGCATTCTTGAAACATGTTAAAGATGCAAATGACCTAAGGATCCAAACCTTTTAAAGAGAATAACATTAAATTCTCAAGTTAACGTGCGGTGGGATATTTACCCGAATCAAACAAGCCATTATTTTACTCCTTTATTTAAAGCTGACCTTACGATCATAGATGATTTTAAAGTGATTTATCTTGCGTCACGGGCTATATTTTTGTAAGGAATGAGTTATGAATTTGGAGTCAACACTCAGTTAAAAATCCCCCGCCTCCCCCTTTTCCCAACGATTGCCGAACTTGATATATAGAAACTATAAAGAGTTTACAATCCCTAAAAATTATAAACACTTTTTGGAATTATCTCTCTCTACATTAGTGCATTGTGCATATCCATTTTGGATGTATACTTTTTTCTTAAGTAGAAACATGAGTTTTCACTTTCCCATCATCTCGTAAACAAAAAAAGATATAGAAGGCAAATAGATGACAACAAAATGAAAATTTTAGAGTTTATGTATGGAAAAAATTTAAAGAAAAAAGAAAATGTAAGTAAATAAAATTTATCCACTTACCAAAGATGAACACAAAAATTTTTCTATCCAATTTTTGGAAATTCCACTAGATCAACCCCATTAGCTCGGTATTGTTTTAGAAAGAGATTTTCCTACAAATGTTTAAATAAATGGATATGCATTCTTGAAACATGTTAAAGATGGAAATAGCAATGGATCCAAACCTTTTAAAGAGAATAACATTAAATTCTCAAGTGAACGTGGGGTGGGATATTTACCAGAGTCAAACAAGTCATTATTTTACCCATTTCTATAAAGCTGACCTAACGATCATAGATGATTTTAAAGTTATTTATCATGCGTAACGAGCTATATTTTTTGAAGGAATGAGGTATGAATAGGGATTCAACACTCAGTTAAAATCCCCCGCCTCCCCCTTTTCCCAACGATTGCCGAACTTGATATATAAAAACTAAAAAGTGTTTAAAATCCCTAAAAATTATGAACAATTTTTGGAATTATCTCCTTCTACACTTGTGCATTGTGCATATCCATTTTAGATCTATACTTTTTTCTTAAATAAAACTTTATTTTTCATTTTCCCATCTTCTTGTAAACAAAAAAGAGATAAAAGGCAAATAGATCAAAACAAAATGAAAATTTTAGAGTTTATGTAGGAAAAGAATTTAAAGCAACAAAAAAATGTGAGTAAATAAAATTTATTCACTCACCACAAATGAATCCAAATTTTTGGTATCCATGTTTGGGAAATTCCACTAGATCAACCCTAATAGCTCGGTATTGTTATAGATAGTGATTTTTCTTCACATGTTTAAATAATTTGATACGCATACGTGAAACATGTCAATGATGCAAATGACCTAAGGATCCAAACCTTTTAAAGAGAATAACAATAAATTCATAAGTGAACGTGCGGTGGGATATATACCCGAGTCAAACAGGCCATTATTTTACTCATTTACATAAAGCTGACCTAACGATCATAGATGATTTTGAAGTGATTTAGCATGCGTCACGGGCTATATTTTTGTAAGGAATGAGTTATGAATTGGGAGTCAACGCTCAATTAAAAATCCCCCACTTCCCCCTTTTCCCAACGATTGCCGAACATGATATAGAAAAACTAAAAAGAGTTTACAATCCCTAAAAATTATAAACACTTTCTGGAATTATCTCTCTCAACATTTGTGCATTGTGCATATCAATTTTAGAAGTAAACTTTTTTCTCAAATATAAACATGAGTTTCACTTTCCCATCGTCTCGAAAATTAAAAAAGAGATAAAAGGCAAATAGATCACAACAAAATGAAAATTTTAGAGTTTAAGTATGGAAAGAATTTCAAGCAACAAAAAAATGTAAGTAAATAAAATTCATTCACTCACCACAAATGAACACAAAAATTTTTCTATCCAAGTTTGGGAAATTCCTCTAGATCAACCCTATTAGCTCGGTATTTTTTTAGAAAGTGATTTTTCAACACATGTTTAATTAAATGGATACGCATTCTTGAAACATGTTAAAGATGCAAATGCCTAAGGATCCAAACCTTTTAAAGAGAATAACATTAAATTCTCAAGTGAACGTGCGGTGGGATATTTACCCGAGTTAAACAAGCCATTATTTTACTCATTTACTTAAAGCTGACCTTAAAATCATAGATGATTTTAAAGTGATTTATCTTGCGTCATGGGCTACATTTTTGTAAGGAATGAGTTATGAATTTGGAGTCAACACTCAGTTAAAAATCCCCCGCCTCCCCCTTTTCCCAACGATTGCCGAACTTGATATATAGAAACTATAAAGAGTTTACAATCCCTAAAAATTATAAACACTTTTTGGAATTATCTCTCTCTACATTATTGCATTGTGCATATCCATTTTGGATGTATACTTTTTTCTTAAGTATAAACATCAGTTTTCACTTTCCCATCATCTCGTAAACAAAAAAAGATATAAAAGGCAAATAGGTGACAACAAAATGAAAATTTTAGAGTTTATGTATCGAAAGAATTTAAAGCAAAAAATAATGTAAGTAAATAAAATTTATTCACTCACCACAAATGAACACAAAAATGTTTCTATCCAAGTTTTGGAAATTTCACTAGATCAACCCTATTAGCTCGGTATTGTTTTAGAAAGAGATTTTTCTACACATGTTTAAATAAATGGATATGAATTCTTGAAACATGTTAAAGATGGAAATAGCAATGGATCCAAACATTTTAAAGAAAATAACATTAAATTCACATGTGAACATGCGGTGGGATATTTACCCGAGTCAGACAAGCCATTATTTTACTCATTTACATAAAGCTGACCTAACGATCATAGATGATTTTAAAGTGATTTACCATGCGTCACGGGCTATATTTTTTTAAGGAATAAGTTATAAATTGGGAGTCAACGCTCAGTTAAAAATCCCCCGCCTCCCCCTTTTCCCAACGATTGCCGAACATGATATATAAAAACTAAAAAGAGTTTACACTCCCTAAAAATTATAAACACTTTATGGAATTATCTCTCTCTACATTTGTGGATTGTGCATATCCATTTTAGAGCTATACTTTTTTCTTGAATATAAACTTGAGTTTTCACTTTCCCATCATCTCGTAAACATAAAAAGAGATAAAAGGCAAATAGATCGAAACAAAATGAAAAATTTAGTGTTTATGTTGGGAAAGAATTTCAAGTTACAAAAAAATTTGAGTAAATAAAATTTATTCACTCACCACAAATGAACACAAAACTTTGGTATCCATGTTTGGGTAATTCCACTAGATCAACCCTAATAGCTCAGTATTTTTTTAGATAGTGATTTTTCTACACATGTTTAAATAAATTGATACGCAATCTTGAAAAATGTCAAAGATGCAAATGACCTAAAGATCCAAAACTTTTAAAGAGAATAACATTAAATTCACAAGTGAACGTGCGGTGGGATAATTACCCGAGTCAAACAAGCCATTATTTTACTCTTTTACATAAAGCTGACCTAACAATCATAGATGATTTTAAAGTGATTTATCATGCGTTACGTGACAAATTTTTGAAGGGAATGAGTTGTGAATTGGGAGTCAACGCTCAGTTAAAAATCCCCCACCTCCCCCTTTTCCCAACGGTAGCCGAACATGATATATAAAAACTAAAAAAAGTTGACAATCCCCAAAATTACAAACTATTTTTGGAATTATCTCTCTCAAGATTTGCGCATTGTGTATATCCATTTTAGATAGATACTTTGTCTAAAATATAAACTTGAGTTTCACTTTCCCCTCATCTCGTAAACAAAAAAAGAGATAAAAGGCAAATAAATCGAAACAAAATAAAAATTTTAGAGTTTATGTAGGGAAAGAATTTAAAGCAACACAAAAATGTGAGTAAATAAAATTTATTCACTCACAACAAATGAACACAAAATTTTGGTATCTATGTTTAGGAAATTCCACTAGATCAACCCTAAAAGCTCGGTATTTTTTTAGATAGTGATTTTTCTACACATGTTTAAATAAATTGATACGCATTCTTGAAACATGTTAAAGATGCAAATGACCTAAGGATCCAAACATTTTAAAGAAAATAACATTAAATTCACATGTGAACTTGCAGTGGGATATTTACCCGAGTCAGACAAGCCATTATTTTACTCATTTACATAAAGCTGACCTAACGATCATAGATGATTTTAAAGTGATTTGCCATGCGTCACGGGCTATATTTTTGTGAGGAATAAGTTATAAATTGGGAGTCAACGCTCAGTTAAAAATCCCCCGCCTCCCTCTTTTCCCAACGATTGCCGAACATGATATATAAAAACTAAAAATAGTTTACAATCCCTAAAAAATTATGAACACTTTTAGGAACTATCTCTCTCTACATTTGCGCATTGTGCATATCCATTTTAGATGTACACTTTTTTCTTAAATATTCACTAGAGTTTTCACTTTCCCTTCATCTCGTAAACAAAAAAAGAGATAAAAGGCAAATAGATCGAAACAACATAAATATTTTATAGTTTATGTACGGAAAGAATTTAAATCAATAAAAAAACATAAGTAAATAAAATTTATTCATTCACCACAAATGAACACAAAAATTTTGCTATCCAAGTTTGGGAAATTCCACTAGATCAACCCTATTACCTCGGTAATTGTTTAGATAGAGATTTTTCTACACATGTTTAAATATATGTATACACATTCTTGAAACAAGTTAAAGATGCAAATGACCTAAGGATCCAAACCTTTTAAAAAGAAAAACATTAAATTCTCAAGTGAACGTGCGGTGGGATATTTGCCCAAGTCAAACTGGCCATTATTTTACTCATTTACATCAAGCTAACCTAACGATCATAGATGATTATAAAGTGATTTATCATGCGTAACGGGCTATATTTTTGTAAGGAATGAGTTATGAATTGGGAGTCAACACTCAGTTAAAAATCCCCCGCCTCCCCCTTTTCTCAACGATTGCCGAACTTGATATATAAAAACTAAAAAGAGTTTACAATCCCTAAAAATTATGAACACTTTTGGAACTACCTCTCTCTACATTTGTGCATTGTGCATATCCATTTTAGATGTATACTTTTTTCTTAAATATAAACTTGAGTTTTCACTTTCCCAACATCTCGTAAACAAAAAAAGAGATAAATGGCAAATAGATCGAAACAAAATGAAAATTTTATAGTTTATGTATGGAAAGAATTTATAGCAATAAAAAAATTTGAGTAAATAAAATTTATTCACACACCACAAATGAACACAAAATTTTGCTATCCAAGTTTGGGAAATTCCACTAGATCAACCCTATTAGCTCGGGATATTTTTAGAAAGAGATTTTTCTACACTTATTTAAATAAATGGATACACATTCTGGAAACATGTTAATGATGCAAATGACATAAGGATCCAAACCTTTTAAAGAGAATAATATTAAATTCTCAAGTGATCGTGCGGTGGGATATTTACCCGAGTCAAACAAGCTATTATTTCACTCAATTAAATAAAGCTGACCTAACGATCATAGATGATTTTAAAGTGATTTATCATGCGTTACGGGCTATATTTTTTTAAGGAATGAGTTATGAATTGGGATTCAACACTCAATTAAAAATCCCCCGCCTCCCCCTTTTCCCAACGATTACCGAACTTGATATATAAAAGCTAAAAAAAGTTTACAATCCCTAAAAATTATAAACACTTTTTGGAATTATCTCTCTCTACATTTGTACGTTGTGCATATCCATTTTAGATGTATACTTTTTTTCTTAAATATAAACTTGATTTTTACTTTCCCATCATCTCGTAAACGAAAAAGAGATAAAAGGAAAATATATCACAACAAAATGAAAATTTAAGAGTTTATGTATGGAAAGAATTTAAAACAATAAAAAAATATAAGTAAATAAAATTTATTCACTGAACACAAATGAACACAAAATTTTTGCTATCCAAGTTTGGCAATTTCCACTTGATTAACCCTATTAACTCGATACATTTTTAGAATGAGATTTTTCTACATTTTTAAATAAATGGATATACATTCTTGAAACATCTTAAAGATTCAAATGACCTATGGATCCAAACCTTTTAAAGAGAATGACATTAAATTTTCAAGTAAAGGTGCGGTGGGATATTTACCCGAGTCAAACAAGACATTATTTTACCCATTTACATAAAGCTGACCTAACGATCCTAGATGATTTTTAATTGATTTATCATGCATAACGGGCTTTTTTTTGTATGGAATGAGTTATGAATTGGGAGTCAACACTCAATTAAAAATCCCCCGCCTCCCCCTTTCCCACGATTGACGAACTTGATATATAAAAACTAAAAAGAGTTTACAATCCTTAAAAATTATAAACACTTTTTGAAATTATCTCTCTCTACATTTGTGCATTGTGCATATCCATTTTAGATGTATATTTTTTTCTTAAATATAAACTTGAGTTTTCACTTTCCCATCATCTCGTAAACAAAAAACGAGATAAAAGGCAAATAGATCACAACAAAATGAAAATTTTAGAGTTTATGTATGGAAAGAATTTAAAACAATAAAAAATGTAAGTAAATAAAATTTATTCATTCACCACCAATGAACTAAAAAATTTTGCTGTCCAAGTTTGGGAAATTCCACTAGATGAACCCTATTAGCTTGGTATTTTTTTAGAAAGAGATTTTTTTACACATGTTTAAATAAATGGATATGCATTCTTGAAACATGTTAAAGATGCAAATGACCTATGGATCTAAACCTTTTAAAGAGAATAACATTAAATTCTCAAGTGAACGTGCGGTGGGATTTTTACCTGAGTCAAACAAGCCATCATTTTACCCTTTTACATAAAGCTGACCTAACAATCATAGATGATTTTAAAGTGATTTATCATGCATAACGGACAATATTTTTGTAAGGAATGAGTTATGAATTGGGAATCAACACTCAGTTAAAAATCCGCCGCCTCCCCCTTTTCCCAATGATTGCCGAACTAGATATATATAAACTAGAAAGAGTTTGCAATCCCTAAAAATTACAGAAATTTTTAGGAATTTTCTCTCTCTACATTTGTGGATTGTGTATTTCTGTTTTAGATATGTACTTCTTTCTTAAATCAAAACCTGAGTTTTCACTTTCCCTTCATCTTGTAAACAAAAAAAGATATAAAAGGCAAATAGATCACATCGAAATGAAAATTTTAGATTTTATGAATGGAAAGAATATAAAGCAATAAAGAAATGTAAGTAAAGAAAATTTATTCACACACCACAAAGGAACACAAAATTTTTGTTATCCCGGTTTGGAAAATTCTAGTAGTTCAACCCTAATAGCTCGGAATTTTATAGGAAAATGAGTTTTCTACACTTGTTTTAAAAAATGGATATGCATGCTTGAAACATGTTAAAGATGTAAATGACCTATTGATCTAAACCTTTTAAAGAGAATAACATTAAATTCTCAAGTGAACGTGCGGTGGGATATTTACCCGAGTCAAACAAACCATTGTTTTGCCCATTTACCAAAAGCTGACCAAACAATCATAGATGATTGTAAAGTGATTTGTCATGCGTAACAGGCTATATTTTTGTAAGGATTGACTTATGAGTTGGGATTCAACAATAAAAAACGTAAGTAAACAAAATTTATTCACACATCACAAATGAACAATAAAGTTTTGTCATCAGAGTTTGGAAAATTCTACTAGCTCAACCCTAATAGCTCGGAATTTTATAAGAAAGAGATTTTTCTACACATGTTTTAAAAAATGGATATGCATGGTTGAAACTTGTTAAAGATGCAAATGACCTATGGATCCAAACCTTTTAAAGATAATAACATTAAATTCTCAAGTGAACGTGCGGTGGGATATTTACCAAAGTCAAACAAGACATTATTTTGTCCAATTAAAAAAAGTTGAGCTAACGATCATAGATGATTGTAAAGTGATTTCTCATGCATAATGGGCTATATTTTTGTAAGGAATGACTAATGGATTGTGAGTCAACCCTCAGATAAAAATCCCCCACCTACCCCTTTTCTCGACAATTGCAGAACCTGATATATAAAAACTAAAAGAGTTTACAATCCCAAAAAGTTACAAGCACTTTTTAGAATTATCTCTATCCACATTTTTGCATTGTGCATTTCCATTTTAGATGTGTACTTTTTTCTAAAATCAAAACATGAGTTTTCACTTTTCCTTTATCTCGTAAACACAAAAAGACATAAACGGCAAATAGATCAGAACAAAATGAAAATTTTAGAGTTGAAGCATGGAAAGAATTCAAAGCAATAAACAAATGTAAGAAAATAAAATTTATTCACACACCACAAATGAACACAAAATTTTTGTTATCCATGTTTGGTAAATTCCAATAGTTCATCCCTAATAGCTCAGAATTTTATAAGAAAGAGATTTTTCTACACATGTTTTAAAAAATGGATATGCTTGCTTGAAACATCTTAAATATGCAAATGACCGATGGATAAAAACCTTGTAAAGAGAATAACATGAAATTCTCAAGTGAACGTGTGGTCGGATATTTACCCTAGTCAAACCAGCCATTATTTTGTTCATTTACAAAAATCTGACCTAACGTTCATAGATGATTGTCAAGTGATTGAAGTTACGCAACGGGCATTTTTTTTGTAAGGAATGATTTATGGATTGGGAGTCAACACTCAGTTACAAATCCCACGCCTCCCCTTTTCCCGACGATTGCAGAACCTGATATATAAAACATAAAAAGAGTTTACAATCCCTAAAAATTCCAGACACTTTTTGGAATTATCACTCTCTAGATTTGTGCATTGTGCATTTCCATTTTATATGTAAACTTTTTTCTTAAATCAAAAGTTGAGTTTTCCCTTTCTATTCATCTCGTAAACTAAAAAAAGAGATAAAAGGAAAATAGATCACAACTAAATGAAAAATTTAGAGTTGATGTAGGGAAAGAATTTAAAGCAATAAATAAATGTAAGTAAAGAAAATTTTTTCACACACCACAAATGAAATCAAAACTTTTGTTATCCAAGTTTGGAAAATTTCATTAGTTCAACCTTAATAGTTCGGAATTTTATATGAAAGAGATTTTTCTACACATGTTTAAAAAATGGATATGCATACTTGAAACATGTTAAAGATGCAAATCACCTATGGATCCAAACCTTTTAAAGAGAAAAACATTAAATTCTTAAGTGAACGTTCGGTGGGATATTTACCCGAGTCAAACAAGCCATTATTTTACCCATTTCCATAAAGCTGACCTAACGATCATAAATGATTTTAAAGTGATTTATCATCCGTAACGGGCCATATTTTTGTAAGGAATGAGTTATGAATTTGGAGTCAGCACTCAGTTAAAAATCCCCCGCCTCCCCCTTTTCCCAACGATTGACGAACTTGATATGTAAAAACTAAAAAGAATTTACAATCCCTAAAAATATGAAATTTCCATCCAAGATTTAATAGTTGGTCCATTCTCATCCTAGGTAAAGTCCACCTTGTTGTGATAGGAATGAACAAGAACAAATAAGCTTTAGCTAATGTAATGAAGATACAAATTGTCGTTCCAAAGACCCCACCAGGTTTTTTTATTCCGAAAAGCTTCGGAATGAAATAGTATAGAAGTAAAATTTTTGGCCAATCGTGGGTCAAGAAATATTGAATGGTGATGTGGGCGGGGGTTTCTAACGATTTGCTTTATAAAAAGAAGATATCAGGGACTTGAGAACGGATGCGGGGAAACTCAAACGTCTCCCGAAAAGAGACGCCTCAGGCTACGCGGGGTAAATGCATTAAAAAGGGACAAATTTTAGCGGGTGGTGTGGCTACTGTTGGCGGTGAACTCGCTTTGGGGCAATTACTTAGAAGTACATTTTGTGCAACAGCCCTTCCTATTTGATAGAAAAGGATCCCATGATCCTGAACCGATCTTACCTGGGATCACAAATCCCAAGTTTGTCTATGAAGAGCTGATCTAATTGTATTAGTGTCTAGAATGGATTTCTTCTGTGTAATACTAATCGAGAAGAAGTGGACTCTAGGGGTACTACTAATTAAGTTGAGTAATCAAATTGGAACTCAGCCATGCCGCCAAAATGATTCAAAATAGACCTGCCATAGTAAGGAAGAAGGGGGGAACAAGCACACTTGGAGAGCGTAGTACAATGGAGACTTGTATGCTGCGTTCGGGAAGGATGAATCGCTCCCGAAAAAGAATCTATTGATTCTCTCTGGATCGTAGGTGGAAGGCTAGGGGTTATAGTCAACGTCAATTCATCATTATTTTTAACATCTCTAATTCAAAACCGAACACTTTTTGGAATCATCTCTCTCTACATTTGTGCATAGTGCATATCAATATTGAGAGTTATACTTTTTTCTTAAATATAAATTTGAGTTTCACTTTCCCATCATCTCGTAAAAAAAAAAAAGATAAAAGGCAAATAGATCACAACAAAATGAAAATTTTAGAGTTTATGTATGGAAAGAATTTAAAGCAATAAAAAAATGTAAGTAAATAAAATTTATTCACTCACCACAAATGAACACAAAAATTTTGCTATCCAAGTTTGGGAAATTCCACTAGATCAACCCTTTTAGCTCAGTATTTTCTTAGAAAGAGATTTTTCTACACAAGTTTAAATAAATGGATATGCATCCTTGAAACATGTTAAAGATGCAAATGACCTAAGGATCCAAACCTTTTAAAGAGAATAACAATAAATTCTCAAGTGAACGTTCAGTGGGATATTTACCCGAGTCAAACAAGCCATTATTTTACCCGATTCCATAATGCTGACCTAACGATCATAGATAATTTTAAAGTGATTTAATATGTGTAACGGGCTATAGTTTTGAAAGGAATGAGTTATGAATTTGGAGTCAACACTCAGTTAAAAATCCCCTGCCTCCCCCTTTTCCCAATGATTGCCGAGCTATATATGTAAAAACTAAAAAGAGTTTAAACTCCCTAAAAAAATGAACACTTTTTGGAATTATCTCTCTCTACATTTGTGCATTGTGCATATCCATTTTAGATGTATACTTTTTTCTTAAATATAAACTTGATTTTTCACTTTCCCGTCATCTCGTAAACAAAAAAAGAGATAAAAGGCAAATAGATCGAAACAAAATGAAAATTTTAGAGTTTATACATTGAAAGAATTTAAAGCAATAAAAAAATGTGTGTAAATAAAATTTATTCACTCACCACATATGAACACAAAATTTTTCTATCCAAGTTTGGGAAATTCCACTAGATCAACCCTATTAGTTCGGTATTTTTTTGAAAGAGATTTTTCTACACGTGTTTAAATAAATAGATATGCATTCTTGAAACATGTTAAAGATGCAAATGACCCATGGATCCAAACCTTTTCAAGAGAATAACAATAAATTTTCATGTGAACGTGTGGTGGGATATTTACTCGACTCAAACAAGCCATTATTTTACCCATTTCAATAAAGCTGACCTAACGATCATAGATGATTTTAAAGTGATTAATCATGTGTAACGGGCTATATTTTTGTAAGGAATGAGTTATGGATTTGGAGTTAACACTCAGTTACAAATCGCCCGCTTCCCCCTTTTCCCAACGATTGACGAACTTGATATATAAAACCTAAAAAGAGTTTACAATCCCTAAAAAATATGAACACTTTTTGGAATTATCTCTCTCTACATTTGTGCATTGTGCATATCCATTTTAGATGTATACTTTTTTCTCAAATATAAACTTGAGTTTTCACTTTCCCATCTTCTCGTAAACAAATAAAAAGATAAAAGGCAAATAGATCGAAACAAAATGAAAATTTTAGAGTTTATGCTTGGAAAGAATGTAAAGCAATAAAAAAATGTGAGTAAGGAAAATTTATTCACTCACCACAAATGAACACAAAATTTTGCTATCCAATTGTTGGAAATTCCCCTAGATCAACCCTATTAGCTTGGTATTCTTTTAGAAAGAGATTTTTCTACACATGTTTAAATAAATGGATATCCATTCTTGAAACATGTTAAAGATGCAAATGACCTATGGATACAAACTTTTTAAAGAGAATAACATTAAATTCCCAAGTGAACGTGTGGTGGTATATTTACCCGAGTCAAACTAGCCATCATTTTACCCATTTATATAAAGCTGACCTACAGATCATAGATGATTTTAAAGTGATTTATCATGCGTAACGGGCTATATTTTAGTAAGGAATGAGTTATGGATTGGGAGTCAACACTCAGTTAAAAATCCCCCGCCTCCCCCTTTTCCCAACGATTGTTGAACTTCATATATGAAAACTACAAAGAGTGTACAGTCCCCAAAAATTATAAACACTTTTTGGAATTATCTCTCTCTACATTTGTGCATTGTGCATATCCAGTTTGGATGTATACTTTTTTCTTAAATATAAACATGAGTTTTCAATATCCCATCATCTCGTAAACAAAAAAAGATATAAAAGGCAAATAGATCGAAACAAAATGAAAATTTTAGAGTTTATGCATGGAAGGAATTTTAAACAATAAAAAAATGTGTGTAAAGAAAATTTATTCACTCACCACATATGAACACAAAATTTTTCTATCCAAGTTTGGGAAATTCCACTAGATCAACCCTATTAGCTTGGAATTTTTTTAGAAAGAGATTTTCCTACACATGTTTAAATAAATGGATATGCATTCTTGAAACATGTTAAAGATGCAAATGACCTATGGATCCGAACCTTTTCAAGAGAATAACATTAAATTCTCAAGTGAATTGTATACTTTGTGCATTGTGCATATCCATTTTAGATGTATACTTTTTTGTTCAATATAAACTTGAGTTTTCACTGTCCCATCCTCTCGTAAACAAAAAAAGAATTAAAAGGCAAATGGATCACAACAAAATGAAAATTTTAGAGTTTATGTATGGAAAGAATTTAAATCAATAAAAAAATGAAAGTAAATAAAATTTATTCACTCAACACAAATGAACACAAAATGTTTGCCATCCAAGTTTGGAAAATTCCACTTGATGAACCCAATTAACTTGATACTTTTTTAGAAAGAGATTTTTCTACATGTTTAAATAAATGGATATACATTCTTGAAACATGTTAAAGATGCAAATGACCTAAGGATACAAACCTTTTAAAGAGAATAACATTAAATTCTCAAGTGAACGTGCGGTGGGATATTTACCCGCATCTAACAAGCCATTATTTTACTCATTTACAAAAAGCTGACCTAACGATCATAGATGATTTTAAAGTGATTTATCATGCGTTACGGGCTATATTTTTTTAAGGAATGAGTTATGAATTGGGAGTCAACACTCAGTTAAAAATCCGCTGCCGCCCCCTTTTCCCAACGATTGCCGAACTTGAAATATAAAAACTAAAAAGACTTTACAATCCCTAAAAATTATAAACACTTTTTGGAATTATCTCTCTCTACATTTGTGCATTGTGCATATCCAGTTTGGATGTATACTTTTTTCTTAAATATAAACATGAGTTTTCAATATCCCATCATCTCGTAAACAAAAAAAGATATAAAAGGCAAATAGATTGAAACAAAATGAAAATTTTAGAGTTTATGCATGGAAGGAATTTTAAACAATTAAAAAATGTGTGTAAAGAAAATTTATTCACTCACCACATATGAACACAAAATTTTTCTATCCAAGTTTGGGAAATTCCACTAGATCAACCCTATTAGCTTGGTACTTTTTTAGAAAGAGATTTTCCTACACATGTTTAAATAAATGGATATGCATTCTTGAAACATGTTAAAGATGCAAATGACCTATGGATCCGAACCTTTTCAGGAGAATAACATTAAATTCTCAAGTGAACGTGCGGTAGGATATTTACCCGAGTCAAACAAGCGACTATTTTACTCATTTACATAAAGCTGACCGTATGATCATAAATGACTTTAAAGTTATTTATCATGCGACACGGGCTATATTTTTTTAAGGAATGAGTTATGATTTGGGAGTCAACACAGTTAAAAATCCACCGCCTCCCCCTTTTCCCAACGATTGCCGAACTTGATATATAGAAACTATAAAGAGTTTACAATCCCTAAAAATTATAAACACTTTTTGGAATTATCTCTCTCTACATTTGTGCATTGTGCATATCCAGTTTGGATGTATACTTTTTTCTTAAATATAAACATGAGTTTTCACTTTCCCATCATCTCGTAAACAAAAAAAGATATAAAAGGAAAATACATCGAAATAAAATGAAAATTTTAGAGTTGATGCATGGAAGGAATTTAAAACAATAAAAAAATGTGTGTAAATAAAATTTATTCAATCACCACATATGAACACAAAATGTTTCTACCCAAGTTTCGGAAATTCCACTAGATGAACCCTATTAGCTCGGTATTTTTTTAGAAAGAGATTTTTCTACAAATGTTTAAATAAATGGATATGCATTCTTGAAACATGTTAAAGATGCAAATAACCTATGGATCCGAACGTTTTCAAGACAATAACATTAAATTCTCAAGTGAACGTGCGGTGGGATATTTACCCAAGTCAAACAAACCATTATTTTACCCATTTCCATAAAGCTGACCTAACGATCCTAGATGATTTTAAAGTGATTAATCATGCGTAACAGGCACTATTTTCGTAAGGAATGAGATATGAATTTGGAGTCAACACTCAATTAAAAATCCCCCGCCTGCCCCTTTTCCCAAAGTAATAACTAAAAAGAGTTTACAATCCCTAAAAAATATGAATACTTTTTGGAATTATCTCTCTCTACTTTTGTGCATTGTGCATATCCATTCCCATCATCTCGTAAACAAAAAAAGAGATAAAAGGCAAATAGATTGAAACAAAATTTAAATTTTTGAGTTTATGCATGCAAAATATTTAAAGCAATAAAAAAATGTTTGTAAATAAAATTTATTCACTCACCACATATGAACACAAAAATTTTGCTTTCTAGGTTTGGGAAATTCCACTAGATCAACCCTTTTAGCTCGGTATTTTTTTAGAAAGAGATTTTTCTACACATGTTTAGATAAATGGATACGCATTCTTGAAAAAAGTTAAAGATGCAAATGACCTAAGGATCCAAACATTTTAAAGAGAATAACATTAAATTCTCAAGTGAACGTTTGGTGGGATATTTACCCGAGTCTAACAAGCCATTATTTTACCCATTTCCATAATGCTGACCCGACGATCATAGATGATCTTAAAGTGATTTATCATGCGTAACGGGCTATATTTTTGTAATAAATGAGATATGAATTTGGAGTCAAAAATCAGTTAAAAATCCCCCGCCACCCCCTTTACCCAACGATTGCCGAACTTGATATGTAAAAACTAAAAAGAGTTTACACTCCCTAAAAAATGTGAGCACTTTTTGGAATTATCTCTCTACATTTGTGCATTGTGCATATCCATTTTAGATGTATACTTTTTTGTTATATATAAACTTGAGTTTTCACTTTCCCATCCTCTCGTAAACAAAAAAAGAATTAAAAGGCAAATAGATCACAAGAAAATGAAAATTTTAGAGTTTATGTATGGAAAGAATTTAAATCAATAAAAAAAATGAAAGTAAATAAAATTTATTCACTCAACACAAATGAACACAAAATGTTTGCTATCCAAGTTTGGAAAATTCCACTTGATGAACCCAATCAACTCGATACTTTACTTTAAAGAGATTTTTCTACATGTTTAAATAAATGGATATACATTCTTGAAACATGTTAAAGATGCAAATGACCTAAGGATCCAAAAATTTTAAAGAAAATAACATTAAATTCTCAAGTGAACGTGCGGTGGGATATTTACCCGAATCTAACAAGCCATTATTTTACTCATTTACATAAAGCTGACCTAACCATCATAGATGATTTTAAAGTGATTTATCATGCGTTACGGGCTATATTTTTTTAAGGAATGAGTTATGAATAGGGAGTCAACACTCAGTTAAAAATCCCATGCCGCCCCCTTTTCCCAACGGCCGAACTTGAAATATAAAAACTAAAAAGAGTTTACAATCCCTAAAAATTATAAACACTTTTTTGAATTATCTCTCTCTACATTTGTGCATTGTGCATATCCAGTTTCGATGTATACTTTTTTCATAAATATAAACATGAGTTTTCACTTTCCCATCATCTCGTAAACAAAAAAAGATATAAAAGGCAAATAGATCGAAACAAAATGAAAATTTCAGAGTTTACGCATGGAAGAAATTTTAAACAATAAAAAAATGTGTGTAAATAAAATTTATTCACTCACCACATATGATCACAAAATTTTTCTATCCAAGTTTGGGAAATTCCACTAGATCAACCCTATTAGCTTGGTATTTTTTTAGAAAGAGATTTTTCTACAAATGTTTAAATAAATGGATATGCATTCTCGAAACATGTTAAAGATTCAAATGACCTATGGATCCGAACCTTTTCAAGAGAATAACATTAAATTCTCAAGTGAACGTGCGGTGGGATATTTACCCGAGTCAAACAAGCGACTATTTAACTCATTTACATAAAGCTTACCTTACGATCATAGATGATTTTAAAGTGATTTATCATGCGACACGGGCTATATTTTTTTAAGGAATGAGTTATGAATTGGGAGTCAACACAGTTAAAAATCCGCCGCTTCCCCCTTTTCCCAACGATTGCCAAACTTGATATATAGAAACTATAAAGAGTTTACATTCCCTAAAAATTATAAACACTTTTTGGAATTATCTCTCTCTACATTTGTGCATTGTGCATATCCAGTTTGGATGTATACTTTTTTCTTAAATATAAACATGAGTTTTCACTTTCCCATGATCTTGTAAACAAAAAAAGATATAAAAGGCAAATAGATCGAAAAAAAATGAAAATTTTAGAGTTTATGCATGAAAGGAATTTAAAACAATAAAAAAATGTGCGAAAATAAAATTTATTCACTCACCATATATGAACGCAAAATTTTTCTACCCAAGTTTGGGAAATTCCACTAGATCAACCCTATTAGCTCGGTATTTTTTTAGAAACAGATTTTTCTACACATGTTTAAATCAATGGATATGCATTCTTGAAACATGTTAAAGATGCAAATGACCTATGGATCCGAACCCTTTCAAGACAATAACATTAAATTCTCAAGTGAACGTGCGGTGGGATATTTACCCGAGTCAAACAAACCATTATTTTACCCATTTCCATAAAGCTGACCTAATGATCCTAGATGATTTTAAAGTGATTAAACATGCGTAATGGGCAATATTTTCATAAGGAATGAGATGTGAATTTGGAGTCAACACTCAATTAAAAATCCCCCGCCTCCCCCTTTTCCCAAAGTAAAAACTAAAAAGAGTTTACAATCCCTAAAAAATATGAATACTTTTTGGAATTATCTCTCTCTACTTTTGTGCATTGTGCATATCCATTTTAGATGTATACTTTTTTCTTAAATATAAACTTGAGTTTCACTTTCCCATCATCTCGTAAACAAAAAAAGAGATAAAAGGCAAATAGATCGAAACAAAATTAAAATTTCAGAGTTTGTGCATGGAAAAAATTTGAAGCAATAAAAAAATGTGTGTAAATAAAATTTATTCAGTCACAACATATGAACACAAAATTTTTCTATCCAAGTTTGGAAAATTCCACTAGATCAATCCTATTAGCTCGGCATCTTTTTAGAAAGAGATTTTTCTACACATTTTTAAATAAATGGATAGGAATTCTTGAAACATGTTCAAGAAGCAAATGACCTATGGATCCAAACCTTTTAAAGAGAATCACATTAAATTCCCAAGTGAACGTGCGGTGGGATATTTACCCGAGTCAAACAAGCCATTATTTTATCCATTTACATAAAGTTGATCTAACAATCAAAGATGATTTTAAAGTGATTTATCATGCATAACCGGCTTTTTTTTCGTAAGGAATGAGTTATGAATTGGGAGTCAACACTCAGGTAAAAATCCCCTGCCTCCCCCTTTTCCCAACGATTGCCGAACTTGATATATAAAAATGAAAAAGAGTTTACAGTCCCTAAAAATTATAAACACTTTTTGGAATTATCTCTCTCTACATTTGTGCATTGTGCATATCCATTTTAGATGAATACTTTTTTCTTAAATATAAACTTGAGTTTTCACTTTCCCCTCATCTCGTAAAAAAAAAGAGATAAAAGGCAAATAGATCGAAACAAAATGAAAATTTTAAAGTTTATGTATGGAAAGAATTTAAAGCAATAAAAAAACGTAAGTAAATAAAATTTATTCTCTCACCACATATGAACACAAAAATTTTGCTTTCCAGGTTTGGGAAATTCCACTAGATTAACCCTATTAGCTCGGTATTTTTTAAGAAAGAGATTTTTCTACACATGATTAAATAAATGGATACGGATTGTTGAAAAAAGTTAAAGATGCAAATGACCTAAGGATCCAAACATTTTAAAGAGAATAACATTAAATTCTCAAGTGAACGTTCGATGGGATATTTACCCAAGTCTAACAAGCCATTATTTTACCCATTTCCATAATGTTGACCCGACGATCATAGATGATTTTAAAGTGATTTATCATGCGTAACGGGCTATATTTTTGTAATAAATGAGATATGAATTTGGAGTCAAAAATCAGTTAAAAATCCCCCGCCTCCCCCTTTTCCCAACGATTGCCGAACTTGATATGTAAAAACTAAAAAGAGTTTACACTCCCTAAAAAATATGAGCACTTTTTGGAATTATCTCTCTACATTTGTGCATTGTGCATATCCATTTTAGATGTATACTTTTTTGTTAAATATAAACTTGAGTTTTCACTTTCCCATCCTCTCGTAAACAAAAAAAGAATTAAAAGGCAAATAGATCACATCAAAATGAAAATTTTAGAGTTTATGTAAGGAAAGAATTTAAATCAATAAAAAAATGAAAGTAAATAAAATTTATTCACTCAACACAAATGAACACAAAATGTTTGCTATCCAAGTTTTGAAAATTCCACTTGATGAACCCAATTAACTCGATACTTTTTTAGAAAGAGATTTTTCTACATGTTTAAATAAATGGATATACATTCTTGAAACATGTTAAAGATGCAAATGACCTAAGGATCCAAAAGTTTTAAAGAGAATAACATTAAATTCTCAAGTGAACGTGCGGTGGGATATTTACCCGAATCTAAAGAGCCATTATTTTACTCATTTACATAAAGCTGACCTAACGATCATAGATGATTTTAAAGTGATTTATCATGCGTTATGGGCTATATTTTTTTTAAGGAAGGATTTATGAATTGGGAGTCAACACTCAATTAAAAATCCCCTGTCGCCCCCTTTTCCCAACGATTGCCGAACTTGAAATATAAAAACTAAAAAGTGTTTACAATCCCTAAAAATTATAAACACTTTTTTGAATTATCTCTCTCTACATTTGTGCATTGTGCATATCCAGTTTGGATGTATACTTTTTTCTTAAATATAAACATGAGTTTTCACTTTCCCATCATCTCATAAACAAAAAAAGATATAAAAGGCAAATAGATCGAAACAAAATGAAAATTTTAGAGTTTATGCATGGAAGGAATTTTAAACAATAAAAAAATTTGTGTAAATAAAATTTATTCACTCACCATATATAAACACAAAATTTTTCTATCCAAGTTTGGGAAATTCCACTAGATCAACCCTATTAGCTTGGTATTTTTTTAGAACGAGATTTTTCTACACAAGTTTAAATAAATGGATATGCATTCTTGAAACATGTTAAAGATGCAAATGACCTATGGATCCGAACCTTTTCAAGAGAATAACATTAAATTCTCAAGTGAACGTGCGGTGGGATATTTACCAGAGTCAAACAAGCGACTATTTTACTCATTTACATAAAGCTGACCTTACGATCATAGATGATTTTAAAGTGATTTATCATGCGACACGGGCTATATTTTTGTAAGGAATGAGTTATGAATTGGGAGTCAACACAGTTAAAAATCCGCCGCCTCCCCCTTTTTGCAACGATTGCCAAACTTGATATATAGAAACTATAAAGAGTTTACAATCCCTAAAAATTATAAACACTTTTTTGAATTATCTCTATCTACATTTATGCATTGTGCATATCCAGTTTGGATGTATACTTTTTTCATAAATATAAACATGAGTTTTCACTTTCCCATCATCTCGTAAACAAAAAAAGATAAAAAATGCAAATAGATCGAAACAAAATGAAAATTTTAGAGTTTATGTATGGAAGGAATTTTAAACAATAAAAAAATGTGTGTAAATAAAATTTATTCACTCACCACATATGAACACAAAATTTTTCTACCCAAGTTTGGGAAATTCCACTGGATCAACCCTATTAGCTCGGTATTTTTTTAGAAAGAGATTTTTCTACACATGTTTAAATAAATGGATATGCATTCTTGAAACATGTTAAAGATGCAAATGACCTATGGATCCGAACCCTTTCAAGACAATAACATTAAATTCTCAAGTGAACGTGCGGTGGGATATTTACCCGAGTCAAACAAACCATTATTTTACCCATTTCCATAAAGCTGACCTAACGATCCTAGATGATTTTAAAGTGATTAATCAAGCGTAATGGGCAATATTTTCGTAAGGAATGAGATGTGAATTTGGAGTCAACACTCAATTAAAAATCCCCCGCCTCTCCCTTTTCCCAAAGTAAAAACCAAAAAGAGTTTACAATCCCTAAAAAATATGAATACTTTTTGGAATTATCTCTCTCTACTTTTGTGCATTGTGCATATCCATTTTAGATGTATACTTTTTTCTTAAATATAAACTTGAGTTTCACTTTCCCATCATCTCGTAAACAAAAAAAGAGATAAAAGGCAAATAGATCGAAACAAAATTAAAATTTTAGAGTTTGTGCATAGAAAAAATTTAAAGAAATAAAAAATGTGTGTAAATAAAATTTATTTAGTCACAACATATGAACACAAAATTTTTCTATCCAAGTTTGGGAAATTCCACTAGATCAATCCTATTAGCTCGGCATCTTTTTAGAAAGAGATTTTTCTACACATTTTTAAATAAATGGATAGGAATTCTTGAAACATGTTCAAGAAGCAAATGACCTATGGATCCAAACCTTTTAAAGAGAATCACATTAAATTCCCAAGTGAACGTGCGGTGGGATATTTACCCGAGTCAAACAAGCCATTATTTTACCCATTTACATAAAGCTGATCTAACAATCAAAGATGATTTTAAAGTGATTTATCATGCATAACCGGCTTTTTTTTGTAAGGAATGAGTTATGATTTGGGAGTCAACACAGTTAAAAATCCGCCGCCTCCCCCTTTTCCCAACGATTGCCGAACTTGATATATAGAAACTATAAAGAGTTTACAATCCCAAAAATTTATAAACACTTTTTGGAATTATCTCTCTCTAGATTTGTGCATTGTGCATATCCAGTTTGGATGTATAATTTTTTCTTAAATATAAACCTGAGTTTTCACTTTCCCATCATCTCGTAAACAAAAAAAGATATAAAAGGCAAATAGATCGAAACAAAATGAAAATTTTAGAGTTTATGCATGGAAGGAATTTAAAACAATAAAAAAATGTGTGTAAATAAAATTTATTCACTCACCACATATGAACACAAAATTTTTCTATCCAAGTTGGGGAAATTCCACTAGATCAACCCTATTAGCTCGGTATTTTTTTAGAAAGAGATTTTTCTACACATGTTTAAATAAATGGATATGCATTCTTGAAACATGTTAAAGATGCAAATGACCTATGGATCCGAACCTTTTCATGACAATAACATTAAATTCTCAAGTGAACGTGCGGTGGGATATTTACCCGAGTCAAACAAACAATTATTTTTCCCATTTCCATAAAGCTGACCTAACGATCCTAGATGATTTTAAAGTGATTAATCATGCGTAACGGGCAATATTTTAGTAAGGAATGAGATATGAATTTGGGTTCAATACTCAATTAAAAATCCCCCGCCTCCCCCTTTTCCCAAAGTAAAAACTAAAAAGTGTTTACAATCCCTAAAAAATATGAATACTATTTGGAATTATCACTCTCTACTTTTGTGCATTGTGCATATCCTTTTTTGATGTATACTTTTTTCTTAAATATAAACTTGAGTTTCACTTTCCCATCATCTCCTAAACAAAAAAAGAGACAAAAGGCAAATAGATCGAAAAAAAATTAAAATTTTAGAGTTTATGCATGGAAAAAATTTAAAGCAATAAAAAAATGTGTGTAAATAAAATTTATTCACTCACCACATATGAACACAAAATTTTTCTATCCAAGTTTGGGAAATTCCACTAGATCAATCCTATTAGCTCGGTATTTTTTTAGAAAGATATTTTTCTACACATGTTTAAAGAAATGGATATGCATTCTTGAAACAAGTTAAAGATGCAAATGACCTAACGATCCAAACCTTTTAAAGAGAATAACATTAAAATACTCAAGTGAACGTGCGGTGGGATATTTACCCATGTCAAACAGGCCAATATTTGACCCATTAACATCAAGCAAACCTAACGATCATAGATGATTTTAAAGTAATTTATCATGCATAACGGGCTACATTTTTGTAAGGAATGAGTTATAGATTGGTACTCAACACTCAGTTAAAAATCCCCCGCCTCCCCCTTTTTGTAACGATTGCCGAACTTGATATATAAAAACTAAAAAGAGTTTACAATCCCTAAAAATTATAAACACATTTTGGAATTATCTGTCTCCACATTTGTGCATTGTGCATATCCATTTTAGATGTATACTTTTTTCTTAAATATAAACTTGAGTTTTCACTTTCCCATCATCTCGTAAACAAAAAAAGATATAAAAGACAAATAGATCACAACAAAATGTAAATTTTAAAGTTTATGTATGGATACAATATAAAGCAATAAAAAAATATAAGTAAATAAAATTTATTCACTCACCAGAAATGAACACAAAATTTTGCTATCCAAGTTTGGGAAATTCCACTAGATCAACCCTATTCGCTCGGTATTTTTTTAGAAAAAGATTTTTCTACACCTGTTTAAAAAAATGGATATGCATTCTTGAAACATTTTAAAGATGCAAATGACTTATGGATACAAACCTGTTAAAGAGAATAACTTTAAATTCTCAAGTGAACATGCTGTGGGATATTTACCCGAGTCAAACAAACCATTATTTTACCCATTTCCATAAAGCTGACCTAAAGATCATAGATGATTTTAAAGTGATTTATTATGTGTAACGAGCTATATTTTTGTAAGGAATGAGTTATAGATTAGGAGTCAACAGTCAGTTAAAAATCCCCCGCCTCCCCCTTTTCCCATGATTGCCGAACTTGATATATAAAAACTAAATAGAGTTTTCAATCCCTAAAAATTATGAACACTTTTTGGAATTATCTCTCTCTACATTTGTGCATTGTGCATATCCATTTTAGATGTATACTTTTTTCTTAAATTTAAACTTGAGTTTTCACTTTCCCATCATCTTGTAAACAATAAAAGAGATAAAAGGCAAATACAATGAAACAAAATGAAAATTTTAGAGTTTATGTATGGAAAGAATTTAAAGAAATAAAAAAATTTGAGTAAATAAAATTTATTCACTCAGCACAAATGAACACAAAATTTTGCTATCCAAGTTTGGGAAATTCCACTAGTTCAACCCTATTAGCTCGATATTTTTTTAGAAAGAGATTTTTCTACACATGTTTAAATAAACGGATACGCATTCTTGAAACATGTTAAAGATGCAATTGACCTAAGGATCCAAACCTTTTAAAGAGAATAACATTAAATTTTCAAGTGAACGTGCGATGGGATATTTACCTGAGTCAAACAAGCCATTATTTTACTCATTTACATAAACCTGACCTAACGATCATAGATGATTTTAAAGTGATTTATCATGCGTGACGGGCTATATTATTTTAAAGAATTAGTTATGAATTGGGAGTCAACACACAATTAAAAATTCCCCGCCTCCCCCTTTTCCCATCGATTACCGAACTTGATATATAAAAACTAAAAAGTGTTTACAATCCCTAAAAATTATAAACACTTTTTGGAATTATCTCTCTCTACATTTGTGCATTGTGCATATCCATTTTAGATGTATACCTTTTTCTTAAATATAAACTTGAGCTTAACTTTCCCATCATCTCGTAAATGAAAAAGAGATGAAAGGCAAATAGATCACAACAAAATGAAAATTTTAGAGTTTATGTATGGAAAGAATTTAAAGCAATAAAAAAATGTAAGTAAATAAAATTTATTCACTCAACACAAATGAACACACAAATTTTGCTATCCAAGTTTGGCAAATTCCACTTGATCAACCCTATTACCTCGATACTTTTTTAGAAGGAGATTTTTCTACACATGTTTAAATAAATGGATATGCAATCTTGAAACATGTTAAAAATGCAAATGATATATGGATCCAAACCTTTTAAAGAGAATAACATTAAATTTTCAAGTGAACGTGCGGTGGGATATTTACTGGAGTCAAACAAGCCATTATTTTACCCATTTACAAAAAGCTGACCTAACGATCATAGATGATTTTTAAATGATTTATCATGCATAACGGGCTTTTTTTTTGTAAGGAATGAGTTATGAATTGGGAGTCAACACTCAGTTAAAAATCCCCCCGCCTCCCCCTTTTCCCAACCATTGCCGAACTTTATATATAAAAACTAAAAAGAGTTTAAAATCCTTAAAAATTCTAAAACCTTTTTGGAATTATCTCTCTATACATTTTTGCATTGTGCATATCCATTTTAGACGTATACTTTTTCTTAAATATAAACTTGAGTTTTGACTTTCCCATCATCTTGTAAACAAAAAAAGAGATAAAAGGAAAATAGATCACAACAAAATGAAAATTTAAGAGTTTATGTATGGAAAGAATTTAAAGAAATAAAAAAAAGAAAGTAAATAATTTTTTTTCACTCACCACAAATGAACAGAAAATTTTACTATCCATGTTTGGGAAATTCCACTAGATCAACCCTATTAGCTCGGTATTTTTTTAAAAAGAGATTTTTCTACACATTTAAATAAATGGATATGCATTCTTGGAACATGTTAAAGATGCAAATGACCTATGGATCCAAACCTTTTAAAGAGAATAACATTAAATTCTCTGGTGAACGTGCGGTGGGATATTTACCCGAGGCAAACAAGCCATTATTTATCCTTTCACATAAAGCTGACCTAACAATCATAGATGATTTTAAAGAGATTTATCATGCGTAACGGGCTATATTTTTGTAAGGAATGAGTTATGAATTTGGAGTCAACACTCAGTTAAAAATCCCCCACCGCCCCCTTTTCCCAACGATTGCCGAACTTGATATATATTAAATAAAAAGAGTTTACAATCCTTAAAAATTATGAAAACTTTTAGGAATTATCTCTCTCTACATTTGTGCATTGTGCGTATCCATTTTAGATGTATACTTTTTTCAAAAATATAAACTTGACTTTTCACTTTCCCATCATCTTGTAAACAAAAAAAGAGATAAAAGGCAAATTGATCACAACAAAATGAAAATTTTAGAGTTTAAGTATGGAAAGAATTTAAAGGAATAAAAAAATGTAAGTAAATAACATTTATTCACTCACCACAAATGAATCCAAAAATTTTGCTTTCCAAGTTTGGGAATTCCACTAGATCAACCCTATTAGCTCAGTATTTTTTTAGAAAAAGATTTTTCTACACATGTTTAAATAAATAGATATGCATTCTTCAAACATGTTAAAGATGCGAACGACCTATGGATCCAAACCTTTTAAAGAGAATAACATTAAATTCTCGAGTGAACGTGCGGTGGGATATTTACCCGAGTCAAACAAGCATTTATTTTACCCTTTTCCATAAAGCTGACCTAACGATCATAGATGATTTTAAAGTGATTTATCATGTGTAACAAGCTATATTTTTTTAAGGAATGAGTTATGAATTGGGAGTCAACACTCAGTTAAAAATCCCCCCCTCCCCCTTTTCCAAACGATTGCTGAACTTGATATATAAAAACTAAAAAGAATTTACAATCCCTAAAGATTATAAACACTTTTTGGAATTATCACTCTCTACATTTGTGAATTATGCATATCCATTTTAGATGTATACTTTTTTCTTAAATATAAACTTGAATTTTCACTTTCCTATCATCTCGTAAACAAAAAGAGAGATAAAAGGCAAATAGATCACCACAAAATGAAAATTTATGAGTTTATGGATGGAAAGAATTTAAAGCAATAAAAAATGTAAGTAAATAAAATTTATTCACTCACCACAAATGAACACAAAAGTTCTGCTATCCATGTTTGGAAAATTCTACTAGATCAACCCTATTAGCTCGGAATTTTTTTAGAAAGAGATTTTTCTACACATGTTTAAATAAATGGATATGCATTCTTGAAACATGTTAAAGATGCAAATGACCTGTCGATCCGAACCCTTTCAAGACAATAACATTAAATTCTCAAGTGAACGTGCGGTGGGATATTTACCCGAGTCAAACAAACCATTATTTTACCCATTTCCATAAAGCTGACCTAATGATCCTAGATGATTTTAAAGTGATTAAACATGCGTAACGGGCAATATTTTCGTAAGGAATGAGATGTCAATTTGGAGTCAACACTCAGCCTCCCCCTTTTCCCAAAGTAAAAACTAAAAAGAGTTTACAATCCCTAAAAAATATGAATACTTTTTGGAATTATCTCTCTCTACTTTTGTGCATTGTGCATATCCATTTTAGATGTATACTTTTTTCTTAAATATAAACTTGAGTTTCACTTTCCCATCATATCGTAAACAAAAAAAGAGATAAAAGGCAAATAGATCGAAACAAAATTAAAATTTCAGAGTTTGTGCATGGAAAAAATTTGAAGCAATAAAAAAATGTGTGTAAATAAAATTTATTCAGTCACAACATATGAACACAAAATTTTTCTATCCAAGTTTGGAAAATTCCACTAGATCAATCCTATTAGCTCGGCATCTTTTTAGAAAGAGATTTTTCTACACATTTTTAAATAAATGGATAGGAATTCTTGAAACATGTTCAAGAAGCAAATGACCTATGGATCCAAACCTTTTAAAGAGAATCACATTAAATTCCCAAGTGAACGTGCGGTGGGATATTTACCCGAGTCAAACAAGCATTTATTTTACCCATTTCCATAAAGCTGACCTAACGATCATAGATGATTTTAAAGTGATTTATCATGCGTAACAAGCTATATTTTTTTAAGGAATGAGTTATGAATTGGGAGTCAACACTCAGTTAAAAATCCCCCCCCCCCCCCCCCCCCCCCCCCCCCCCCCCCCACCCCTCCCCCTTTTCCAAACGATTGCTGAACATGATATATAAAAACTAAAAAGAATTTACAATCCCTAAAGATTATAAACACTTTTTGGAATTATCACTCTCTACATTTGTGAATTGTGCATATCCATTTTAGATGTATACTTTTTTCTTAAATATAAACTTGAATTTTCACTTTCCCATCATCTCGTAAACAAAAAGAGAGATAAAAGGCAAATAGATCACCACAAAATGAAAATTTATGAGTTTATGGATGGAAAGAATTTAAAGCAATAAAAAATGTAAGTAAATAAAATTTATTCACTCACCACAAATGAACACAAAAGTTCTGCTATCCATGTTTGGAAAATTCTACTAGATCAACCCTATTAGCTCGGTATTTTTTTAGAAAGAGATTTTTCTACACATGTTTAAATAAATGGATATGCATTCTTGAAACATGTTCAAGATACAAATGACCTACGGATCCAAACCTTTTAAAGAGAATAACATTAAATTCTATAGTGAACGTGCGGTGGGATATTTTCCTGAGTCAAACAAGCCATCATTTTATCCTTTTACATAAAGCGGACCTAACGATCATAGATGATTTCAAAGTGATTTATCATGTGTCACGGGCAATATTTTTTTAAGGAATGAGTTATGAAATGGGACTCAACACTCAGTTAAAAATCCCCCGCCTCCCCCTTTTTGTAACAATTGCCGAACTTTATATATATAAACTAACAAGAGTTTACAATCCCTAAAAATTATAAACACTTTTTGGAATTATCTCTCTCTACATTTGTTCATTGTGCATATCCATTTTACATGTATACTTTTTTCTTAAATATAAACATAAGTTTTCACTTTCCCATCATCTAGTAAACAAAAAAAGATATAAAAGGCAAATAGATCACAACAAAAATGAAAATTTTAGAGTTTATGTAGGGAAATAATTTAAAGCAATAAAAAAATGTGAGTAAATAAAATTTATTCATTCATCACAAATGAACACAAAATTTTGCTATCCAAGTTTGGGAAATTCCACTAGATCAACCCTATTAGCTCGGTATTTTTTTAGGAAGTGATTTTTCTACACATGTTTAAATAAATGGATACGCATTCTTGAAACAAGTTAAAGATGCAAATGACCTAAGGATCCAAACCTTTTAAAGAGAATAACATTAAATTCTCAAGTGAACGTGCGGTGGGATATTTACCTGAGTCAAACAAGCCACTATTTTACTCATTTACATAAAGCTGACCTTATGATCATAGATGATTTTAAAGTGAGTTATCATGCGTCACTGGCTATATTTTTTTAAGGAATGAGTTATAAATTGGGAGTCAACTCTCAGTCAAAAATCCCTCGCCTCCCCCTTTTCCCAACGGTTGCCGAACTTTATATATAAAAACTAAAAAGAGTTTACAATCCCTAAAAATTATAAACACTTTTTGGAATTATCTATCTCTAAATTTGTGCATTGTGCATATCCATTTTAGATGTATATTGTTTCCTTAAATATAAACATGAGTTTTCACTTTCCCATCATCTCGTAAACAAAAAAAAGATATAAAAGGCAAATAGATGACAACAAAATGAAAATTTTAGAGTTTATGTAGGGAAAGAATTTAAAGCAGTAAAAAAATGTGAGTAAATAAAATTTATTCACTCAACACAAATGAACACAAAATTTTGCTATCCAAGTTTGGGAAATTCCACTAGATCAACCCTATTAGCTCTGTATTTTTTTAGAAAGTGATTTTTCTACACATGTTTAAATAAATGGATACGCATTCTTGAAACATGATAAAGATGCAAATGACCTAAGGATCCAAACTTTTTAAAGAGAATAACATTAAATTCTCAAGTGAACGAGCGGTGGGATATTTACCCGAGTCAAACAAGCCACTATTTTACTCATTTACATAAAGCTGACCTTACGATCATAGATGATTTTAAAGTGATTCATCATGCGACACTGGCTATATTTTTCTAAGGAATGAGTTTTGAATTGGGAGTCAACACTCAGTTAAAAATCCCCCGCCTCCCCCTTTTCCCAACGATTCCCGAACTTGATATATAGAAACTATAAAGAGTTTACAATCCCTAAAAATTATAAACACTTTTTGGAATTATCTCTCTCTACATTTGTGCATTGGGCATATCCATTTTGGATGTATACTTTTTTCTTAAATATAAACATGAGTTTTCACTTTCCCTTGATCTCGTAAACAAAAAAAGATATAAAAGGCAAATAGATCACAACAAAATGAAAATTTTAGAGTTTATGTTTGGAAAGAATTTAAAGGGATAAAAAAATGTAAGTAGATAAAATTTATTCACTCACCACAAATGAACAGAAAAATTTTGCTATCCAAGTTTGACAAATTCCACTAGATCAACCCAATTAGCTCGGTATTTTGTTAGAAAGAGATTTTTCGACACATGTTTAAATAAAATGTTATGCATTCTTGAAACATGTTAAAGATTCAAATGACCTATGAATCCAAACCTTTTAAAGAGAATAACATTAAATTCTCATGTGAACATGCGGTGGGATATGTACCAGAGTCAAACAAGCCATTATTTTACCCTTTTCCATAAAGCTGACCTGACGATCATAGATGATTTTAAAGTTATTTATCATGCATAACGGGCTATATTTTTGTAAGGAATGAGGTATGAATCGTGATTACACACTCAGTTAAAAATCCCCCGCCTCCCCCTTTTCCCAACGATTGCCAAACTTGACATATAAAAACTAAAAAGAGTTTACAATCCCTAAAAATTATGAACACACTTCGGAATTATCTCTCTCTACATTTGTGAATTGTGCATATCCATTTTAGATCTATACTTTTTTTTTAAATATAAACTTGAGTTTTCACTTTCCCATCATCTCGTAAACAAAAAAAGAGATAAAAGGCAGATAGATCGAAACAAAATGAAAAATTTAGAGATTATGTAGGGAAAGAATTTAAAGCAACAAAAAAATGTGAGTAAATAAAATTTATTCACTCACCACAAATGAACACAAAATTTTGCTACCCATGTTTGGGAAATTCCACTAGAACAACCCTATTGGCTCGGTATTTTTTTAGATAGTGATTTTTCTACACATGTTTAAATAAATTGATACGCATTCTTGAAACATGTTAAAGATGAAAATGACCTAAGGATCCAAACCTTTTAAAGAAAATAACATTAAATTCACAAGTGAACGTGCAGTGGGAAATTTACCCGAGTCAAATTAGCCATTATTTTACTCATTTATGTAAAGCTGACCTAACGATCATAGATGATTTTAAAGTGATTTATCCTGTGTCACGGGCTATACTTTTTTAAGGAATGAGTTAAGAATTGGGAGTCAACGCTCAGTTAAAAATCCACCGCCTCCCCGTTTTCCCAACGATTGCTGAACTAGATATATAAAAACTAAAAAGAGTTTACAATCCCTAAAAATTAAAAACACTTTTTGGAATTATGTCTCTCAACATTTGTGCATTGTGCATATCCATTTTAGATCCATACTTTTTTCTTAAATATAAACTTGAGTTTTCACTTTCCCATCATCTCGTAAAAAAAAAAGATATAAAAGGCAAATAGATAAAAAAAAATGAAAATTTTAGAGTTTATGTAGGGAAAGAATTTAAAGCAACAAAAAAATGTGAGTACATAAAATTTATTCACTCATCACAAATGAATAGAAAATTTTGCTATCCATGTTTGGGAAATTCCAGTAGATCAACCCTATTAGCTCGGTATTTTTTTAGATAGTGATTTTTCTACACATGTTTAAATAAATTGATTCGCATTATTGAAACATGTTAAATATGCAAATGACCTAAGGATCCAAACCTTTGAAATAAAATAACATTAAATTCACAAGTGAATGTGCGGTGGGATATTTACCCGAGTCAAACAAGCCATTATTTTACTCATTTACGTAAAGCTGACCTAACGAACATAGAGGATTTTAAAGTGATTTATCATGCGTCACGGGCTATATTTTTTAAGGAATGAGTTATGAATTGGGAGTCAACGCTCAGTTAAAAATCCCCCGCCTCCCCCTTTTCCCAACGATTGCCGAACTTGACATATAAAAACTAAAAAGAGTTTACAATCCCTAAAAATTATAAACACTTTTTGGAATTATCTCTCTCAACATTTGTGAATTGTGCATATCCATTTTAGATGTATACTTTTTTTTAAAATATAAACTTGAGTTTCACTTTCCCATCGTCGCGTAAATAAAAAAAGAGATAAAAGGAAAATAGATCACAACAAAATGAAAATTTTAGAGTTTAAGTATGGAAAGAATTTCAAGCAATAAAAAAATGTAAGTAAATAAAATTCATTCACTCACCACAAATGAACACAAAAATTTTGCTATCCAAGTTTGGCAAATTCCACTAGATCAACCCTATTAGCTCGGCATTTTTGTAGAAAGAGATTTTTCTACACATGTTTAATTAAATGGATATGCATTCTTGAAACATGTTCAAGATGCAAATGATCTATGGATCCATACCTTTTAAAGAGAATAATATTAAATTCTCAAGTGAACGTGCGGTGGGATATTTACCCGAGTCAAACAAGCCACTATTTTACCCATTTAGATAAAGCTGACCTAACGATCAAAGATGATTTTAAAGTGATTTATCATGCATAACCAGCTTTTTTTTTGTAAGGAATGAGTTATGAATTGGGAGTCAACACTCAGTTAAAAATCCCCCGCCTCCTCCTTTTCCCAACGATTGCCGAACTTGATATATAAAAACGAAAAAGAGTTTACAATCCCTAAAAATTATAAACACTTTTTGGAATTATCTCTCTCTACATTTGTGCATTGTGCATATCCATTTTATATGAGTACTTTTTTCTTAAATATAAACTTGAGTTTTCACTTTCCCATCATCTCGTAAACAAAAAT
Organism: Aristolochia californica; assembly: GCF_029961685.1. NCBI lineage: Eukaryota > Viridiplantae > Streptophyta > Magnoliopsida > Piperales > Aristolochiaceae > Aristolochia > Aristolochia californica. The sequence goes on along the minus strand of NW_027182103.1, from coordinate 18,309,639 downwards.
AGAGATAAAAGGCAAATAGATCGAAACAAAATGAAAATTTTATAGCTTATGTATGGAAAAAATTAAAGCAATAAAAAAACGTAAGTAAATAAAATTTATTTACTCACCACATATGAATACAAAAAAATTTCTATCCAAGTTTGGGCAATTCCACTAGATCAACCCTATTAGCTCAGTATTTTTTTAGAAAGAGATTTTTCTACACATGTTTAAATAAATGGATATGCATTCTTGAAATATTTTAAAGATGCAAATGACCTATGGATACAAACCTTTTAAAGAGAATAACATTAAATTTTCAAGTGAACGTGCGGTGGGATATTTACCCGAGTCAAACAAGCCATTATTTTACCCATTTCCATAAAGCTGACCTTACGTTCATAGATGATTTTAAAGTGATTTATTAAGTGTAACGGGCTATATTTTTGTAAGGAATGAGTTATGAATTGGGAGTCAACACTCAGTTAAAGATCCCCCGCCTCCCCCTTTTCTCAACGATTACGGAACTTGATATATAAAAACTAAAAAGAATTTACAATGCCTAAAAATTATGAACACTTTTTGGAACTATCTCTGTCTACATTTGTGCATTGTGCATATCCATTTTAGATGTATACTTTTTTCTTAAATACAAACTTGAGTTTTCACTTTCCCATCATCTCGTAAACTAAAAAAGAGATAAAAGGCAAATAGATCGAAACAAAATGAAAATTTTAGAGTTTATGTATGAAAAGAATTTAAAGCAATATAAAAATTTGAGTAAATAAAATTTATTCACTCACCACAAATGAACACAAAATTTTGCTATCTATGTTTTTGAAATTCCACTAGATCAACCCTATTAGCTCGATATTTTTTTAGAAAGAGGTTTTTCTACACATGTTTAAATAAATGGATACACATTCTTAAAATACTTTAATGATGCAAATGACATAAGGATCCAAACCTTTTAAAGAGAATAACATTAAACTCTCAAGTGAACGTGCGGTAGGATATTTACCCTAATCAAACAAGCCATTATTTTACTCATTTACATAAAGCTGACCTAACGATCATAGATGATTTTAAAGTGATTTATCATGCGTTACAGGCTATATTTTTTTAAGGAATGAGTTATGAATTGGGAGTCAACACTCAGTTAAAAATCCCCAGCCGCCCCCTTTTCCCAACTATTGCCGAACTTGAAATATAAAAACTAAAAAAAGTTAACAATCCCTAAAAATTATAAACACTTTTTGGAATTATCTCTCTCTACATTTATACATTGTGCATATCCATTTTAGATGTATACTTTTTTCTTAAATATACACTTGAGTTTCACTTTCCCATCATCTCATAAACGAAAAAGAGATAAAAGGCAAATAGATCAAAACAAAATGAAAATTTTAGAGTTTATGTATGGAAAGAATTTAAAGCAATAAAAAAATGTAAGTAAATAAAATTTATTCACTAAACACAAATTAACAAAAAAAATTTGCAATCCAAATTTGGCAAATTCCACTTGATCAACCCCATAAACTCGATACTTTTTTAGAAAGGGATTTTTCTACACAAGTTAAAATAAATGCATATGCATTCTTGAAACCTGTTAAAGATGCAAATGACCTATGGATCCAAACCTTTTAAAGAGAATAACATTAAATTTTCAAGTGAACGTGCGGTGGGATATTTACCCGAGTCAAACAAGCCATTATTTTACCCATTTACATAAAGCTGACATAACGATCATAGATGATTTTAATGTGATTTATCATGCGTAACAGGTTTTTTTTTGTAAAGAATGAGTTATGAATTGGGAGTCAACACTCAGTTAAAAATCCCTCGTCTCCCCCTTTTTCCAATGATTGCCGAACTTGATATATAAAACTAAAAAGAGTTTACAATCCCTAAAACTTATAAACACTTTTTGGAATTATCTCTCTCTACATTTGTGCATTGTGCATAACTATTTTAGATGTAAACTTTTTTTTTAAATATAAACTTGAGTTTTCATTTTCCCATCATCTCTTAAACAAAAAAAGAGATAAAAGGCAAATAGATCACAACAAAATGAAAATTTTAGAGTTTATGTATGGAAAGAATTTAAAGCAATAAAAAAATGAAAGTAAATAAAATTTATTCACTCACCACTAATGAACCCAAAAATTTTGCTATCCAAGTTTCGGAAATTCCACTAGATCAACCCTATTAGCTCGGTATTTTTTTAGAAAGAGATTTTTCTACACAAGTTTAAATAAATGGATATGCATTCTTGGAACATGTTAAAGATGCAAATGACCTATGGATCCAAACCTTTTAAAAAGAATAACAGTAAATTCTCAAGTGAACGTGCTGTTGGATATTTACCTGAGTCAAACATGCCATTATTTTACCCTTTTACATAAAGCTGACCTAACGATCATAGATGATTTTAAGTGATTTATCATGCATAACGGGCTATATTTTTCTAAGGAATGAGTTATGAATTGGGAGTCAACTCTCAGTTTAAAGTCCCTTGCCTCCCCCTTTTCCCAACCATTGCCGAACTTGATATATATAAACTAAAAAGAATTTACAATCTCTAAAAATTATGAACACTTTTAGGAATTATCTCTCTCTACATTTGTGCATTGTGCATATCCATTTTAGATGTATACTTTTTTCTAAAATATAAACTTGAGTTTTCACTTTCCCATCATCTCGTAAACAATAAAAGAGATAAAGGGCAAATAGATCACAACAAAATGAAAATTTTAGAGTTTAAGTATGGAAAGAATTTAAAGGAATAAAAAAATATAACTAAAGAAAATTTATTCACTCACCACAAATGAACCCAAAAATTTTGCTATCCAGGTTTGGGAAATTCCACTAGATCAACCCTATTAGCTCGGTATTTTTTTTGAAAGAGATTTTTCTACACATGTTTAAATAAATGGATATGCATTCTTCAAACATGTTAAGGTTGCAAATGACCTATGGATCCAAACATTTTAAAAATTCTCAAGTGAACGTGCAGTGGGATATTTACCCGAGTCAAACAAGCCAATATTTTAACCATTTCCATAAAGCTTACCTAACGATCATAGATGATTTTAAAGTGATTTATCATGCGTAACGGGCTATATTTTTGTAAGGAATGAGTTATTAATTGGGAGTCAACACTCAGTTAAAAACCCCCCCTGCCCCTTTTCCCAACGATTGCCGAACTTGATATATAAAAACTAAAATGAGTTTGCAATTCCTAAAAATTATAAACACTTTTTGGAATTATCTCTCTCTACATTTGTGCATAGTGCATATCCATTTTAGATGTATACATTTTTCTTATATATAAACTTGAGTTTTCACTTTCCCATCAGCTCGTAAACAAAAAAAGAGATAAAAGGCAAATAGCTCACAACAAAATGAAAATTTTAGAGTTTATGTATGGAAAAAATTTAAAGGGATAAAAAAATGTAAGTAAATAAAATTTATTCACTCACCACAAATGAACACAAAAATTTTGCTATCCAAGTTTGGGAAATTCCTTTAAATCAACCCTTTAAATTTTTTTTGACACATGTTTAAATAAATGGATATGCATTCTTGAAACATGTTAAAGATGCAAATGACCAATGGATCCCAACCTTTTAAAGAGAATAACATTAAATTCTCAAGTGAACATGCGGTGGGATATTTACCCGAGTCAAACAAGCCATCATTTTACCCTTTTACATAAAGCTGACCTAACGATCATAGATTATTTTAAAGTGATTTATCATGTGTAATAGGCAATATTTTTGTAAGGAATGAGTTATGAATTGGGCGTCAACACTCATTTTAAAATCCCCCGCCTCTGTCTTTTCCTAACGATTGCCGAACTTGATATATATAAACTAAAAAGAGTTTACAATCCCTAAAAATTACAGAAATTTTTAGGAATTATCTCTCTCTACTTTTATGCATTGTGCATTTCCATTTTAGATATGTACTTTTTTCTTAAATCAAAACCTGAGTTTTCACTTTCCCTTCATCTTATAAACAAAAAAAGAGATAAAAGGCAAATTGATCACAACAAAATGAAATTTTAGAGTTTATGAATGGAAAGAATTTAAAGCAATAAAGAAATGTAAGTAAAGAAAATTTATTCACATACCACAAAGGAACACAAAAGGTTTGTTATCCCAGTTTGGAAAATTCTAGTAGTTTAACCCTAATAGCTCGAAATGTTATAGGAAAAAGAGTTTTCTACACTTGTTTTAAAAAATGGATATGCATACTTGAAACATGTTAAAGATGTAAATGACCTATGGATCCAAACCTTTTAAAGAGAATAACATTAAATTCTCAAGTGAATGTGCGGTGGGATATTTACCCGTGTCAAACAAACCCACTTACCAAAAGCTGACCAAACGATCATAGATGATTTTAAAGTGATTTGTTATGCATAACGGGCTATATTTTTGTAAGGAATGAGTTATGAATTGGGAATCAAAACTCAATTAAAAATCCCCCGCCTCCCCCTATTGCCGACGATTGCCGAACTTGATATATAAAAACTAAAAAGAGTTTACAATCCCTAAAAATTATAAACACTTTTTGGAATTATCTCTCTCTACATTTGTTCATTGTGCATATCAATTTTAGATGTATACTTTTTTCTTAAATATAAACTTGAGTTTAACTTTCCCATCATCTCGTAAACAAAAAAAGAGATAAAAGGCAAATAGATCACAACAAAATGAAAATTTTAGAGTTTATGTATGGAAAGAATTTAAATCAATAAAAAAATATAAGTAAATAAAATTTATTCACTCACCACAAATGAACACAAAAGTTTTGCTATCCAAGTTTTGGAAATTCCAATAGATCAACCCAATTAGCTCGGTATATTTTTAGAAAGAGATTTTTCTTCACAAGTTTAAATAAATGGATATGCATTCTTGAAACATGTTCAAGATGCAAATGACCTATGGATCCAAACCTTTTAAAGAGAATAACATTAAATTCTCAAGTGAACGTGCGGTGGGATATTTACCGGAGTCAAACAAGCCATTATTTTACCCATTTACATATAGCTAACCTAATGATCATAGATGATTTTAAAGTGATTTATCATGCGTAACGGGCTATATTTTTGTAAGCAATGAGTTATGAATTGGGTGTCAACACTCAGTTAAAAATCCCCCGCCTCTCCCTTTTCCCAACGATTGTTGAACATGATATACAGAAACTAAAAAGAGTTTACAATCCCTAAAACTTGTAAACACTTTTTTGAATTATCTCTCTCTACATTTGTGCATTGTGCATATATTCTTTTTAGATGTATACTTTTTTCTTAAATATAAACTTGAGAGTTCAGTTTCCCATCATCTCGTAAACAAAAAAAATTTATAAAAGGCAAATAGATCACAACAAAATAAAATTTTTAGAGTTTATCTATGAAAAGAAATTAAAGCAATAAAAAAATGTAAGTAAAAAAAATTTATTAACTCCACGAATGAACACAAAAATTTTTCTATCCAAGTTTGGGAAATTCCACTAGATCTACCCTATTAGCTCGGTATTTTTTTAGCAAGAGATTTTTCTACACATGTTTAAATAAATGGATATGCACTCTTGAAACATATTAAAGATGCAAATGACCTATGGATCCAAACCTTTTAAAGAGAATAACATTAAATTCTCAAGTGAACGTGCGGTGGAATATTTACCCGAGTCAATTAAGCCATTAATTCAGCCATTTACCTAAAGCTGACCTAACGATCATAGATGGTTTTAAAGTGATTTATCATGGGTAATGGGCTTTTTTTTGTATGGAAAGAGTTATGAATTGGGAGTCGACACTCAGTTAAAGATCCCCCACCTCCCCCTTTTCCCAACGATTGCCGAACTTGATATATGAGAACTAAAAAGAGTTTACAATGCATAAAAATTATAAACACTTTTGGAATCATCTCTTTATACATTTCTGCATTGTGCATATCCACTTTAGATGTACGCTTTTTTCTTAAATAAACTTGAGTTTTCACTTTCCCATCATCTCGTAAACAAAAAAAGAGATAAAAGGCAAATAGATCACAACAAAATGAAAATTTTAGTGTTTATGTATGGAAAGAATTTAAAGCAATAAAAAAATGTAAGTAAATAAAATTTATTCACTCGCCACAAATGAACAAAAAAATTTTGCTATCCAAGTTTGGGTAATTCCACTAGATCAACCCTATTAGCTCGGTATTTTTTTAGAAAGAGATTTTTCTACACATGTTTAAATAAATGGATATGCAAACTTGAAACATGTTCAAGATCCAAATGGCCTATGGATCCAAACCTTTTAAAGAGAATAACATTAAATTCTCAAGTGAACGTGCGGTGGGATATTTACCCGAGTCAAACAAGCCATTATTTTACCCATTTCAATAAAGCTAACCTAACGATCATAGATGATTTTAAAGTTATTTATCATGCGTAACGGGCTATTTTTTTTCAGGAATGAGTTATGAATTGGGATTCAACACTCAGTTAAAAATCCCCCACTTCCCCCTTTTCCCAACGATTGCCGAACTTGATATATAAAAACTAAAAAGAGTTTACAATGCCTAAAAATTATGAACACTTTTTGGAATTATCTCTTTCTACATTTGTGCATTGTGCATGTCCATTTTAGATGTATACTTTTTTCTTAAATATAAACTTGAGTTTTCAATTTCCCATCATCTTGTAAACAAAAAAAGAGATAAAAGGTAAAAAGATCGAAACAAAATAAAATTTTTAGAGTTTATGTATGGAAAGAATTTAAAGCAATATAAAAAAGTGAGTAAATAAAATTTATCCACTCACCTCAAAAGAACACAAAATTTTGCTATCCAAGTTTGGGAAATTCCACTAGATCAACCCTATTAGCTCGGTATTTTTTTAGAAAGAGAATTTTCTACACATGTTTAAATAAATGGATACGCATTCTTGAAATATGTTAAAGATGCAAATGATCTAAGGATCTAACCCTTTTAAAGAGAATAACATTAAATTCTCAAGTGAACGTGCGGTGGGATATTTACCCGAGTCAAACAAGCCATTATTTTACACATTTACATAAACCTGACCTAACGATCATAGATGATTTTAAAGTGATTTATCATGCTTAACGGGCTATATTTTTGTAAGGAATGACTTATGGATTGGGAGTCAACTCTCTGTTAAAGATTCCATGCTTCTCCCTTTTCCAGACGATTGCAGAACCTGATATATAAAAACTAAAACGAGTTTACAATCCCAAAAAATTACAGACATTTTTAGGAGTTATCTCTCTCTACATTAGTGCATTGTGCATTTCCGTTTTAGATATGTACTTTTTTCTTAAATCAAAACCTGAGTTTTCACTTTCCCTTCATCTTGTAAACAAAAAAAGAGATAAAAGGCAAATAGATCACAATAAAATGAAAATTTTAGAGTTTATTAATGGAAATAATTTAAAGCAATAAAGAAATTTAAGTAAAGAAAATTTATTCACACACCACAAAGGAACACAAAAGTTTTGTTATCCTAGTTTGGAAAATTCCAGTAGTTCAACCCTAATTGCTCGGAATTTTATGGGAAAAAGAGTTTTCTACACTTGTTTTAAAAAATGGATATGCATGCTTGAAACATGTTAAAGATGTAAATGACCTATGGATCCAAACCTTTTAAAGAGAATAACATTAAATTCTCAAGTGAATGTGCGGTGGGATATTTACCCGAGTCAAACAAACCATTGTTTTGCCCATTTACCAAAAGCTGACCAAATGATCATAGATGATTGCAAAGTGATTTGTCATGCATAACGGGCAATATTTTTGTAAGGATTGACTTATGGATTGGGAGTCAAAAATAAAAAATGAAATTAAACAAAATTTATTCACACACCACAAATGAACACAAAATTTTTGTTATCAGAGTTTGGAAAATTCCACTAGCTCAACCCTAATAGCTTGGAATTTTATAAGATAGAGATTTTTCTACACATGTTTTAAAAAATGGATATACATGGCTGAAACTTGTTAAAGATGCAAATGACCTATGGATCCAAACCTTTTAAAGAGAATAACATTAAATTCTCATTTGAACGCGCGGTGGGATATTTACCAAAGTCAAACAAGACATTATTTTGCCCAATTAAAAAAAGCTGAGCTAATGATCATAGATGATTGTAAAGTGATTTCTCATGCATGACGGGCTATATTTTTGTAAGGAATGACTAATGTATTGTGAGTCAACCCTAAGATAAAAATCCCCCACACACCCCTTTTCCCGACGATTGTAAAACCTCATATATAAAAACTAAAAAGAGTTTACAATCCCAAAAAATTACAAACATTTTTTGGAATTATCTCCATCCTCATTTTTGCATTGGGCATTTCCATTTTAGATGTGTACTTTTTTTTTTAAATCAAAACTTGAGTTTCCACTTTTCCTTTATCTCGTAAACAAAAAAAGACATAAACGACAAATAGATCAAAACAAAATGAAAATTTTAGAGTTGAAGCATGGAAAGAATTCTAAGCAATAAACAAATGTAAGAAAATAAAATTTATTCACACACCACAAATGAACACAAAAGTTTTGTTATCCAAGTTTGGTAAATTCCAATAGTTCATCCCTAATAGCTCAGAATTTTATAAGATAGAGATTTTTCTACACATCTTTTAAAAAATGGATATGCTTGCTTGAAACATCTTAAAGATGCAAATGATCGATGGATAAAATCCTTGTAAAGAGAATAACACGAAATTCTCAAGTGAACGTGTGGTGGGATATTTACCCTAGTCAAACAAGCCATTATTTTGTTCATTTACAAAAATCTGACCTAACGTTCATAGATGATTGTCAAGTGATTTAAGTAGCGCAACGGGCATTTTTTTTGTCTGGAATGATTTATGGATTGGGAGTCAACACTCAGTTACAAGTCCCACGCCTCCCCTTTTCCGACGATTGTAGAACCTGATATATAAAATATAAAAAGAGTTTACAATCCCTAAAAATTCCAAACACTTTTTGGAATTATCACTCTCGAGATTTGTGCATTGTGCATTTCCATTTTAGATGTAAACTTTTTCTTAAATCAAAACTTGAGTTTTCCCTTTCTATTCATCTCGTAAACAAAAAAAAAGATAAAAGGAAAATAGATCACAACAAAATGAAAACTTTAGAGTTGATGTAGGGAAAGAATTTAAAGCAATAAATAAATGTAAGTAAAGAAAATTTATTCACACACCACAAATGAAATCAAAAGTTTTGTTATCCAAGTTTAGGAAATTCCACTAGTTCAACCTTAATAGCTCGGAATTTTATGAGAAAGTGATTTTTCTACACATGTTTAAAAAATGGATAAGCATACTTAAAACATGTTAAAGATGCAAATCACCTATGGATCCAAAAATTTTAAAGAGAAAAACATTAAATTCTTAAGTGAACGTGTGGTGGGATATTAACCCGAGTTAAACAAGTCATTATTTTGCCCATTTACAGAAAGTTGGCCTAATGATCATAGATGATTGTAAAGTGATTTACCATGCGTAAAGGGCTATATTTTTGTATGGAATGACTTATGGATTGGGTGTCAACACTCAGTTAAAAATCCCCAGCCTCCCACTTTTCTCGACGATTGCAGAACCTGATGTATAAAAACTAAAAAGAGTTTAAAATCCCTAAAAATTACAGAAACTTTTTGGAATCATCTCTCTCTAGATTTTTGCTATGTGCATTGCCATTTTAGATGTATACTTTTTTCTTAAATCAAAACTTGAGTTTTCACTTTCCCTTCATCTAGTAAACAAAAAAAGAAATAAAAGGCAAATAGATCACAACAAAATGAAAATTTTAGAGTTGATGTATGGAAAGAATTTAAAGCAATAAACAAATGTAAGTAAAGAAAACTTATTTATACATCACAAATGAACACAAAAGTTTAGGTATCCATGTTCTGGAAATTCCACTTGTTCAACCCTAATAGCTCAAAATTTTATACGAAAGAGATTTTTCTACACATGTTTTAAAAAATGGATATGCAAGCTTCAAACATGTTAAAGATGCAACTGACGTAAGGATCCAAGCCTTTTAAAGCAAATAATATTAAATTCTCAAGTGAAGGTGCGGTGGGATATTTACCAGAGTCAAACAAGCCATTATTTCGCCCATTTACAAAAAGTTGACCTAACGCTCATAGATGATTGCAAAGTGATTTATCATGCATAAAGGGCTATATTTGTGAAAGGAATGACTAATGGATTGGGAGTCAACACGTTGTAAAAATCCTCCACCTCCCCTTTCCATGATGATTGCAGAACCTGATATATAAAAACTAAAAAGAGTTTACAATCCCTAAAAATTACAGGTACTTTTCAGAATTATCTCTCTCTACATTTTTGCATTGTGTATTTCCATTTTAGAAGTATAGTTCTTTCTTAAATCAAAACTTGAGTTCTCACTTTCTGTTCATCTCGTAAACATAAAAAAGTGATAAACGGCAAATAGATCACAACAAAATGAAAATTTTAGAGTTGATGTATGGAAAGAATTTAAAGCAATAAACAAATGTAAGTAAAGAAAATTTATTTATACAGCACAAATGAACACAAAAGTGTTGTTATCCATGTTTGGGAAATTCCACTTGTTGAACCCTAATAGCTCAGAATTTTATACAAAAGAGATTTTTCTACACATGGTTTAAAAAATGGATATGCATGCTTCAAACATGTTAAAGATGCAAATGACCTAAGGATCCAAGCCTTTTAGAGAGAATAATATTGAATTCTCAAGTGAAGGTGTGGTGGGATATTTACCTGAGTCAAACAAGCCATTATTTTGCCCATTTACAAACAGTGGACCTAACGCTCATAGATGATTGCAAAGTGATTTATCATGCGTAAAGGGCTATATTTTTGTAAGGAATGACTAATGGATTGGGAGTCAACACGTAGTCAAAATCCTCCACCTCCCCTTTTCATGATGATTGCAGAACCTGATATATAAAAACTAAAAAACAATTACAATGCCTAAAAATTTCAGACACTTTTTGGAATTATCTCTCTCTAAATTTGTGCATTATGCATTTCCATTTTAGATGTATTATTTTTTTTAATCAAAACTTGAGTTGTCATTTTCCCTTCATCTCGTAAATAAAAAGAGATTAAAAGCAAATAGATCACGACAAAATCAAAATTTTAGAGTTAATGTATGGAACGAATTTAAAGCAATAAACAAATGTAAGTAAAGAAAATTTATTCACACCCCACAAATTAACACAAAATTTTTGTCATCCAAGTTTGGGAAATTCCACTTGTTCAACCCTAATAGCTCAGAATTTTATATGAAAGAGATTTTTCTACACATGTTTTAAAAAATGGATATGCATGCTTCAAACATGTTAAAGATACAAATGACCAATGGATCCAGTCCTTTAAAAGAGAATGAAATTAAATTCTCAAGTGAAGGTGCGGTGGGATATTTACCCGAGTCAAACAAGCCATTATTTTGCCCATTTTCAAAAAGCTGACCTAACGATCATAGATGATTGCAAAGTGATTTATCCTACATAACGGGCTATATTTTCGAAAGGAATGACTAATGGATTGGGAGTCTACACTCAGTTAAAAATCCCCCACCTCCCTTTTTCCCGACGATTGCAGAACCTTATATATAAAAACTAAAAAGAGTTTACATGCCTAAAATTTACATACACTTTTTGGAATTATCTCTCTCTACATTTGTGCATTGTGCATTACCATTTTAGATGTATACTTTTTTCTTAAATCAAAACCTGAGTTTTCACTTTTTCTTCATCACGTAAACAAAAAAAAAGAGCTTTAGAGTTTATGTATGGAAATAATTTATACCAATAAAAAAATGTAACTAAAAAAATTTATTCACACACCAATAATGAACACAAAGTTTTGTTATCCAAGCTTGGGAAATTCCACTAGTTCAACCCTAATAGCTCAGAATTTTATAAGATAGAGATTTTTCTACACATGTCTTAAAAAATGGATATGCATGTTTGAGATATGTTTAAGATGCAAATGACCAATGGATCCAAACCTTTTAAAGAGAATAATATTAAATTCTCAAGTGAAGGTGCGGTGGGATATTTACCCGAGTCAAACAAGCCATTATTTTGCCCACTTACAAAAAGTTGACGTAACGCTCATAGATGATTGCAAAGTGATTTATCATGCGTAACAGGCTATATTTTTGTAAGGAATGACTAATGGATTGGGAGTCAACACGTAGTCAAAATCATCCACCTCCCCTTTTCATGATGATTGCAAAACCTGATATATAAAAACTAAAAAGAGTTTACAATCCCAAAAAATTACAGGTACTTTTTGGAATTATCTATCTCTACATTTGTGCATTGTGTTTTTCCATTTTAGAAGTATACTTTTTAATTAAATCAAAACTTGAGTTCTCACTTTCTGTTCATCTCGTAAACAAAAAAAAAGAGATAAAAGGCAAATAGATCACAACAAAATGAAAATTTTAGAGTTGATGTATGGAAAGAATTTGAAGCAATAAACATATGTAAGTAAATAAAATTTATTTATACAGCACAAATGAACACAAAAGTTTTGTTATCCATTTTTGGGAAATTCCACTTGTTGAACCCTAATAGCTCAGAATTTTATACGAAAGATATTTTTCTACGCATGTTTTAAAAAATGGATATGCAAGCTTCCAACATGTTCAAGATGCAAATGACCTAAGGATCGAAGGCTTTTAAAGATAATAATATTAAATTCTCAAGTGAAGGTGCGGTGGAATATTTACCCGAGTCAAACAAGCCATTATTTTGCCCATTTACAAAAAGTTGACGTAACGCTCATATATGATTGCAAAGTGATTTATCATGCGTAATGGGCTATATTTTTGTAAGGAATGACTAATGGATTGGGAGTCAACACGTAGTCAAAATCCTCCACCTCCCCTTTTCTTGATGATTGCAGAACCTAATATATAAAAACTAAAAAGAGTTAACAATCCCAAAAAATTACAGGTACTTTTTGGAATTATCTCTCTCTACATTTGTGCATTGTGTATTTCCATTTTAAAAGTATACTTTTTTCTTAAATCAAAACTTGAGTTCTCACTTTCTGTTCATCTCGTAAACAAAAAAAAAAAAGAGATAAAAGACAAATAGATCACAACAAAATGAAAATTTTAGAGTTGATGTATGGAAAGAACTTTAAGCAATAAAAAAAGGTAAGTAAAGAAAATTTATTCACACACAAAAAATCAACACAAAAGTTTTGTTATCCAAGTTTGGGAAATTCCACTAATTCAACCCTAATAGCTCAAAATTTTATAGGAAAGAGATTTTTCTAGACATGTTTTAAAAAATGGATATGCATGCTTGAAACATGTTAAAGATGCAAATGACCTTTGAATCCGAACCTTTTAAAAAGAATAACATTAAATTCTCAAGTGAACGTGCGGTGGGATATTTACCCAAGTCAAACAAGCCATTATTTTGCCCATTTACAAAAAGCTGGCCTAACGATCATAAATGATTGTATAGTGATTTATCATGCGTAACGGGCTATAATTTTGTAAGGAATGACTTATGGATTGGGTGTCAACACTAAGTTAAAAATCCCTTGCATCCCCCTTTTCGTTATGATTGCAGAACCTGATATATAAAAACTAAAAAGAGATTACAATGCCTAAAAATTATAGACACTTTTTTGAATTATCTTTCTCTAAATTTGTGCATTGTGCATTTCCATTTAAGATGTATACTTTTTTCTTAAATCAAAACCTGAGTTTTCACTTTTCCTTCATCACGTAAACAAAAAAAAGAGCTAAAAAGGAAAATAGATCACAACAAAATGAAAATTTTAGAGTTTATGTATGGAAATAATTTATACCAATAAAAAAATGTAAGTAAAAAAATTTATTCACACAAAAGTTTTGTTATCCAAGCTTGGGAAATTCCACTAGTTCAACCCTAAGAGCTCGGAATTTTATAAGATAGAGATTTTTCTACACATGCTTTAAAAAATGGATATGCATGCTTGAGACATGTTAAAGATTCAAATGACCAATGGATCCAAACCTTTTAAAGAGAATAACATTAAATTCTCAAGTGAACATGCGGTGGGATATTTACCCGAGTCAAACAAGCCATTATTTTGCCCATTTACAAAATGCTGGCCTAACGATCATTCATGATTGTAAAGTGATTTATCATGCGTAATGGGCTATATTTTTGTAAGGAATGACTTATGGATTGGGTGTCAACTCTCAGTGAAAAATCCCATGCCTCCCCCTTTGCCCGACGATTGTAAAGCCTGATATATAAAAACTATAAAGATTTTACAATCCCTAAAAATTACAGACACTTTTTGGAATTATCTCTCTCTAAATTTGTGCATTGTGCATTTCCATTCTAGATGTATACTTTTTTCTTAAATCAAAATTTGAGTTTTAACTTTCCCTTAATCTCGTAAACAAAAAAAAGAGATAAAAGACAAATAGATCACAACAAAATGAAAATTTTAGAGTTTATGTATGGAAAGAATTTAAATCAATAAACAAATGTAAGTAAAGAAAATTTATTCACACACCCCAAATGAACACAAAAGTTTTGTTATCCATGTTTGGGAAATTCCACTTCTTCATCGCTTATGGCTCGGAATTTTGTACAAAAGAGATTTTTCTACACGTGTTCTAAAAAATGGTTATGCGTGCTTCAAAAATGTTAAAGATGCAAATGACCTATGGATCCAAACCTTTTAAAGTGTATAACATTAAATTCTCAAGTGAAGGTACGGTGGGATATTTACCCGAGTCAAACAAGCCATTATTTTACCCATTTAAAAAAAGCTGACCTAACAATCATAGATGGTTGCAAAGTGATTTATCATGTGTAATGGGCTATATTTTTTGAACGAATGACTAATGGATTAGGAGACAACACTCAGTTAAAAATCCCCTGCCTCCCCCTTTTCCCGAATATTGCAGAACCTGATAAATTGAAACTAAAAAGATTTTACAATCCCTAAAAATTACAGACACTTTTTGGAATTATCTCTCTCTACATTTGTACTTTGTGAATTTCCATTTTAGATATATACTTTTTTCTTAAATCAAAACTTGAGTTTTCACTTTCCCTTCATCTTGTAAACCAAAAAAAATAAAATAAAAGGAAAATAGATCACAACAAAATGAAAATTTTAGAGTTTATGTATGGAAAGAGTTTAAAGAAATAAACAAATTTAAGTAAATAAAATTTATTCACACACCCCAAATGAACAAAAAAGTTTTGTTATCCAAGTTTGAGAAATTCCACTAGTTCAACCCTAATAGCTCGGAAATTTAGAAGAAAGATATTTTTCTACACATGTTTTAAAAAATATATGTGCATGCTTGAAATATGTTAAAGATACAAATAACCTATGGATCCAAACCTTTTAAAGTGAATAGCATTAAATTCTCAAGTGAAGGTGTGGTGGGATAATTACCCGAGTCAATCAAGCCATTATTTTGCCCATTTTCAAAAAGCTGACCTAAAACATATAGCTGATTGCAAAGTGATTTATCATGCGTAAAGGTCTATATTTTTCTAAGGAATGACTAATGGATTGGGAGTCAACACTCAGTTAAAAATCACCCGCCTCCCCCTTTTCTCGACAATTACAAAACCTGATATATAAAAATTTAAAAGACTTTACAATCCCTAAAAATTACAGACACTTTTTGGAATTATCTCTCTCTACATTTGTGCATTGTGCATTTCCATTTTAGATGTTTACTTTTTTCTTAAATCAAAACTTGAGTTTTCACTTTCCCTTTATCTCGTAAAAAAAAAGAGATAAAAGGCAAATAGATTACAACAAAAAGAAAAATTTAGAGTTTATGTATGGAAAAAAATTTAAGGCAATAACAAATGTAAGAAAATAAAATTCATACACACACCACAAATGAACACAAAAGTTTTGTTATCCAAGTTTGAGAAATTCCACTAATTTAACAATAGTAGCTCAGAATTTTATTAGAAAGAGATTTTTCTACACATGTTTAAAAAAATGGATATGCATGCTTGAAACATGTTAAAGATGCAAATGACCTATGGATCCAAACCTTTTAAAGTGAATAACATTAAATTCTCAAGTGAACGTGCGGTGGGAAGTTTACTCGAGTCAAACAAGCCATTATTCTGCCCATTTACATAAAGCTGGCCGAACGATCATAGATGATTAGAAAGTGATTTATCATGCGTAATGGGCTATATTTTTGAAAGGAATTACTTATGGATTGGGTGTCAACACTCAGTTAAAAATCCCCTGCCTTCCCCTTTTCCCGACGATTGCAAAACCTGATATATAAAAACTAAAAAGATTTTACAGCCCCTAAAAATTACAGACACTTTTTGGAATTATCGCTCTCAACATTTGTCCATTGTGAATTTCCATTCTAGATGTATACTTTTCTCTTAAATCAGAACTTGAGTTTTAACTTTCCCTTCATCTCGTAAATAAAAAAAAGAGATAAAAAGCAAATTGATCACAACAAAATGAAAATTTTATAGTTTATGTATGGAAAGAATTTAAAGCGATAAACAAATCTAAGTAAAGAAAATTTATTCACACACCACAAATGAACACAAAAGTTTTGTTATCCAAGTTTGGGAAATTCCACTTGTTCAACCCTTATGGCTCGGAATTTTGTACGAAAGCGATTTTTCTACACATGTTTTAAAAAAATGATATGGATTATTCAAACATGTTAAAGATTAAAATGACTTATGGATCCAAACCTTTTAAAGAGTATAACTTTAAATTCTCAAGTGAACGTTCGGTGGGATATTTTCCCGAGTCAAACAAGTCATTATTTTGCCAATTTAAAAAAACTGACCTAACGATCATAGATGATTTCTCAAGTGAAGTTAACGGGCTATATTTTTTTGAGGAATAACTGATGGTTTGGGAGTCAACACTCATTTAAAATTCCCCCGCCTACCCCTTTTCCCGACGATTGCAGAACTTGATATATAAAAACGAGAAAGAGTTTACAATCCCTAAAAATTACAGATACTTTTTGGAATTATCTCTCTCTATATTTGTGTATTGTGCATTTACATTTTAGATGTAGACTTTTTTCTTAAATCAAAACTTGAGTTTTCACTTTCCCTTCATCTCGTAAACAAAAAAAAATAGAGATAATAGGCAAATAGATCACAATAAATTGAAAATTTTAGAGTTGATGTATGGAAAGATTTTAAAGCAACAAAAAAATGTAAGAAAAGAAAATATATTCACACACCACAAATGAACACAAAAGTTTTGGTATCCAAGTTTGGGAAATTCCATTAGTTCACCCTAATAGCTTGGAATTTTATAAGAAAGAGATTTTTCTACACATGTTTAAAAAAATGTACATGCATGCTTGAAAAATGTTAAAGATGAAAATGACCTATGGATCCAAACCTTTTAAATAGGATAACATTAAATATTCAAGTGAAGGTACGGTGGGATATTTACCCGTGTCAAACAAGCCATTATTTTGCCCATTTAAAAAAACGTGACCTAACGATCATAGATGATTGCAAAGTGATTTATCATGTTTAACGGGCTATAATTATGTAAGGAATGACTTTTGGATTGGATGTCAACACTAAGTTAAAAATCCCCTGCCTCCCCCTTTTCCAGACGTTTGTCGAGCCTGATATATAAAAACTAAAAAGAGTTTACAATCCCTAAATATTAAAAAAACTTTTTGGAATTATCTCTCTCTAAATTTGTGCATTGTGCATTTCAAGTTTAGATGTATTCTTTTTTCTTTAATCAAAACTTGAGTTTTCATTTTCCCTTCATCTTGTAAACAAAAAAAAAGTGATAAAAGGCAAATAGATCACAAAAAAATAAAAATTTTAGAGTTGATGTATAGAAAAAAATGAAAGCAATAAACAAATATAAGTAAAGAAAATTTATTCACTCAAATGAACACCAAAGTTTTGTTATCCAAGTTTGGGAAATTCCACTACTTCAATTCTAGTAGCATGGAATTTTATCAGAAAGAGATTTTTCTACACATGTTTTAAAAAATGGATATGCATGCTTGAAACATTTTAAAGATTGAAATGACCTATGGATCCAAACCTTTTAAAGATAATAACAATAAATTCTCAAGTGAACATGCGCTGGGATATTTTCCCTAGTCAAACCAGACTTTATTATGCCTATTTACAAAAAGCTGACCTAAAAATCATAGATGATTGTAAATTAATTTATCATGCGTAACGGGCAATATTTTTGTAAGGAATAACTAATGGATTGGGATTCAACACTCAGATAAAAATCCCCCGCCTCCCCCTTTTCCCGACGATTGTAGAACCTAATATAAAAAAACTAAAAAGAGTTTACAATCCCTAAAAATTAAAGATAGTTTTTGGAATTATCTCTCTCTACATTTGCGCATTGTGCATTTCAATTTTAGATGTATACTTTTTTCTTAAATCAAAACTTGGGTTTTTACTGTCCCTTCATCTTGTAAAAAAAAAAGAGATAAAAGACAAATAAATCACAACAAAATGAAAATTTTAGAGTTTATGTATGGAAAGAATTTAAAGCAATAAAAAAAATGTAAGTAAAAAAAATTTATTCACACACCTGAAATGAACACAAAAGTTTTGTTATCCAAGTTTGAGAAATTCCTCTAGTTCAACCCTAATAGCTCGGAATTTTATAAGAAAGAGATTTTTCTACACATGTTTTAAAAATTGTATATGCATGCTTGAGACATGTTAAATATGGAAATGACCTATGGATCCAAACCTTTTAAAGAGAATAACAATAAATTCTCAAGTGAACGTGCGGTGGGATATTTACCCGAGTCAAACAAGCCATTATTTTTCCCATTTACAAAAATCTGACCTAACGATCACAGATGATTGTCACGTAATTTATCATGCATAACAGGCTATATTTTTGTAAGGAATGACTTATGGATTGGGAGTCAAAACTCAGTTAAAAATCTCCCACCTACCCCTTTTCCCGATGATTGCATAACCAGATATATAAAAGCTAAAAATATTTTACAATCCCGAAAAATTACAGAAACTTTTTTGAATTATCTCTCTCTACATTTGTGCATTGTGCATTTCCATTTCAGATGTATACTTTTTCTTGAATTACAACTAGAGTTTTCACTTTCCCTACATCTCGTAAAAAAAAAAAGATGTAAAAATGAAAATTTTAGAGTTAATGTATGGGAAGAATTTAAAGCAATAAACTAATCTAAGTAAAGAAAATTTATTCACACACCACTAATCAACACAGAAGTTTTGTTATCCAAGTTTTGGAAATTCCACTAGTTCAGCCCAAATTGCTCAGAATTTTATAAGAAAGAGATTTTTCTACACAAGTTTTAACAAAATGGATAGGTATGCTTGAAACATGTTAAAGATTCAAATGACCTGTGGATCTAAATCTTTCAAAGAGAATAACAATAAATTCTCAAGTGAACGTGCAGTGAGATATTTACCCGAGTCAAACAAGCCTCTATTTTGCTGATTTTAAAAAAGCTGACCTAACGACCATAGATGACTATAAAGTGATTTATCATGTGTACCGGGCTATATTTTTGTAAGGAATGAATTATGGATTTGGAGTCAACACTCAGATAAACATCCCCCGCCTCCCCTTTTCCTGATGATAGCAAAACCTGATATATAAAAACTAAAAAGAGTTTACAATCCCTAAAAATTTTGGAATTATCTCTCTCTACATTTGTGCATTGTGCATTTCCATTTTAGATGTATACTTTTTTCTTAAATCAAAACTTGAGTTTTCACTTTCCCTTCGTCTCTTAAATTAAAAAAAGAGATAAAAAGCAAATAGATCACAACGAAATGAAAATTTTAGATTTTATGTACGGAAAGAATTTAAAAAATTTTACAAATGTAAGTAAATAAAATTTATTCACACACCACAAATGATCACAAAATTTTTGTTATCCAAGTTTGGGAAATTCCACTAGTGCAACCCTAATAGCTCGGAATTTTATTAATAAGAGATTCTTCTACACATGTTTTAAAAAATGGATATGCATGCTTGAAACTTGTTAAAGATGCAAATGTCCTATGGATCCAAACCTTTTAAAGAGAATAACATTAAATTCTTAAGAAAATGTGCGGTGGGATATTTAACCGAGTCAACAAGCCATTATTTGGCCCTATTTACAAAAAGTTAACCTAACGAACATAGAGGATTGTAACGTGATTGATCATGCGTAATGGGCTATATTTTTGTAAGGAATGACTTATGGATTTGGAAGCAACACTTAGTTAAAAATCCTCTGCCTCCCCCTTTTCGTGACAACTGCAGAACCTGGTAAATAAAAACATAGAAGAGTTTACAATCCCTAAAAATTACAGATACTTTTTGGAATTATCTCTCTCTACATTTGTGCATTGTCCATTTCCATTTTAGTTGTACGCTTTTTTCTTAAATCAAAACTTGAATTTTCACTTTCCCTTCATCTCGTAAACAAAAAAAAAGAGATAAAAGGCAAATAGATCACACAAAAACTAAAATTTTATAGTTTATGTATGGAAAGAATTTAAAACAATAAACAAATGTAAGTGAATAAAATTTATTCACACGCCACAAATGAACACAAAAGTTTTGTTATCCAAGTTTTGGAAATTCCACTTGTTCAACCCTAAAAGTTAGGAATTTTATAAGAAAGAGATTTTTCTACACATATATTAAAAAATGGATATACATGCTTCAAACATGTTAAAGATACAATTGACCTATGGATCCAAACCTTTAAAAGTGAATAACATTAAATTCTCAAGTGAACGTACAGTGGGATATTTACCCGAGTCAAACAAGCCTTTATTTCGCCCACTTACAAAAAGCTGACTTAACGATCATAAATGATTGTAAAGTGATTTATCATGCGTAACGGGCTATACTTTTGTAAGGAATGACTTATGGACTGGGAGTCAACACTCAGTTAAAAACCCCCACCTCCCCCTTTTCCCAACGATTGCAGAACCTAATATATAAAAACTAAAAAAAGTTTACAAACCCTAAAAATTACAGACACTTTTTAGAATTATCTCTCTCTACATTTTTGCATTGTGCATTTCCATTTTAGATGAATACTTTTTTCTTAAAACAAAACTTGAGTTTTCACTTTCCCTTCATCTTGTAAACAAAAAGAAGAGATAAAAGGCAAATAGATCACAACAAAATGAAAATTTTAGAGTTTATTTATGGAAATAATTTAAATCAATAAACAAATTTAATTATAGAAAATTTATTCAAACACCACAATTGAGCACAAAAGTTTTGTTATCCAAGTTTGGGAAATTCCACTAGCTCAATCCAAATAAGTCAAAATTTTATAAGAAAGATATTTTTCCACACATGTTTTAAAAAATAGATATGCATGCTAGATACATGTTCAAGATTCAAATGACATATGGATCCAATCCTTTTAAAGAGAATAACATTCAATTCTCAAGTGAACATGCGGTGGGATTTTTACCCTAGTCAAATAAGCCATTATTTCGCCCATTTACAAAAGTTGACCAAACTATCATAGATGATTGTAAAGTGATTTATCATGCGTAACGGGCTATATTTTTTCAAGGAATGACTTATGGATTGGGATTAAACACTAAGTTAAAAATCCCCTGCCTCCCCATTTTCTCGACGATTGAAGAACCTGATATATAAAAACTAAAAAGAGTTTACAACCCCTATAAATTACCGCCACTTTTTGGAATTATCTCTCTCTACATTTTTGCATTGTGTGTTTCTATTTTAAATATATACTTTTTTCTTAAATAGAAACTTGAGTTTTCACTTTCCCTCCATCTCGTAAACATTAAAAAGAGATAAAAGGCAAATAGATCACAACAAAATGAAAATTTTAGAGTTGATGTATGGAAAGAATTTAAAGCAATAAAAAAATGTAGGAAAAGCAAATTTATTCACACACCAAAAATGAACACAAAAGTTTTGTTACCCAAGTTTGGGAAATTCCGTTAGTTCAACCCTAAAAGCTTGGAATTTTATAAGAAAGAGTTTTTTCTACACATCTTTTAAAAAATGGATATGCATGCTTGAAACATCTTAAAAATGCAAATGACCTATGGATCCAATCCTTTTAAAGAGAAAAACATTAAATTCTCAAGTGAAGGTGCTGTGGATATTTACACAAGTCAAACAAGCCATTATTTTGGCCTTTCACAAAAAGCTGACCTAACGATCATAGATGATTGTAAAGTGATTTATCATGTGTAACGGGCTATATTTTTTAAAGGAATGACTTATGGATTGGGAGTCAACACTCAGTTAAAAATCCTCCACCTCCCCCCTTACCCTCACCGATTGCAGAACCTGATATATAAAAACTAAATAGAGTTTACAATCCCTAAAAGTTATAGACACTTTTTGGAATTATCTCTCTCTAAATTTGTGCATTGTGCATTTCCATTTTAGATGTATACTTTTTTCTTAAATATAAACTTGAGGTTTCACTTTCCCTTCATCTTGTAAACAAACCAAAGAGATAAAAGGCAAATAGATCACAACAAAATGAAAATTTTAGAGCTGATGTATCGAATGAATTAACAGCAATAAACAAATATAAGCAAAGAAAATTTATTCACTCGCCACACAAAAGTTTTGTTATCCAAGTTTGGGAAATTCCACTTGTTCAACCCTAATTGTTCAGAATTTTATAAGAAAGAGTTCTTTCTCCTTATGTTTTTAAAAATGGATATGCATGTTTGAAACATGTTAACGATGCAAATGACCTATGGATCCAAACCTGATATATAAAATCTAAAAAGAGATTACAATCCCTAAAATTTAGGAACAAGTTTTGGAATAATCTCTACATTTGTGCATTGTGATTTTCCAATTTATATGTATAGTTTTTTCTTAAATCAAAACTCGAGTTTTCACTTTCCCTTCATCTCGCAAACAAAAAAAAGAGATAAAAGGCAAATAGATCTCAACAAAATGAAAATTTTAGATTTTATGTATGGAAGAATTTAAAACAATAATCAAATATAAGTAAAGAAAATTTATTCAAACACCACAAATGAACACAAAAGTTTTGTTATCCAAGTTTGGGAAATTCCACAAGTACAAACCTAATGGATCGGAATTTTAAAAGAAAGATATTTTTCTACACATGTTTTAAAAAATGGATATGCATGCTTGAAACATGTTAAAAATGCAAATGGCCTATGGATTCCAAGCCTTTTAAAGAGAATAACATTAAATTCTCAGGTGAACATGCAGTGGGATATTTACCCGAGTCAAACAAGCCATTATTTTTCCCATTTACAAAAAGTTGACCTAACGATCATATATGATTGTAAAGTGATTTATCATACGTAACGGGCTATATTTTTATAAGGAATGACTTGTGGATTGGGAGTCAAAACTCAGTTAAAAGTCCCCCGCGTCCTCCTTTTCCCGACGATTGTAGAACTTGATATATAAAAACTAAAAAGAGTTTAAAATCCCCAAAAATTATAGACACTTTTTGGTATCATATCTCTCTAAATTTGTGCATTGTTCATTTCAATTTAGATGTATACTTCTTTTTTAAATCAAAACATGAGATTTCACTTTGCCTTCATCTCGCATACAAAAAAAGAGAGGTTAAAGGCAAATACATCTCAGAAAAATGAAAATTTTAGAGTTTATGTATGAAAAGAATTTAAAGCAATAAATAAATGTAAGTAAAGAAAATTTATTTACACACCACAAATGAACACAAAATTTTTGTTAACCAAGTTTGGGTAATTCCAGTAGTTCAACCCTAATAGCTCGGAATTTTATAAGAAAGATATTTTTCTTCATATGTTTTAAAAAATGTATATGCATGCTTGAAACATGTTAAAGAGGCAAATGACCTATGGATCCAATCCTTTACAAGAGAATAACATTAAATTCTCAAGTGAACATGCGCTGGGATATTTACTCGAGTCAAACAAGCCATTATTTTGCCCATTTATAATAAGCTGACCTTAAAATCATAGATAATTGTAAAGTGATTTATCATGCATAACGGGCTATATTTTTGTAAGGAATGACTTATGACCGCCCCGTTTTTCCGATGATTGCAGAACATCATACATAATAACTAAAAAGAGTTCACAATCCCTAAAAATTTAAGAAACTTTTTGGAATTATCCTCTCTCTAAATTTGTGCATTGTGAATTTCCATTTTAGATGTATACATTTTTATTACATCAAAACTTGAGTTTTAACTTTTCCTACATCACACAAAAAAAAAAAAAAGATAAAAGGCAAAATAGATCAAAACAAAATAAAAATATTAGAGTTTATGTGTGGAATAATTTAAAGCAATAAAAAAATGTAACTAAAGAAAATTTATTCACACACCACAAATGAACATAAAAGTTTTTTTATCCAAGTTTGGGAAATTCGACTAGTTCAACCCTAATTTCTCGGAATTTTATAAGAAATAAAATTTTCTACACATGTTTTCAAAAATGGATTTGCAGGCTTGAAACATGTTAAAGAAGCAAATGACTTATGGATCCAAACCTTTTCAAGAGAATAACATTAAATTCTGAAGTGAACATGCGGTGGGATATTTACCCGAGTACAAGCCATTATTTTGCCCATTTAAAAAAAGCTGACCTAACAATCATAGATGATTGTAAAGTGATTTATCATGCATAACGGGCTCTATTTTGTAAGGAATGACTTATGGATTGGGAGACAAAACCCAGATAAAAATCCCCCGCCTCCCCCTTTTCCCGATGATTGCAGAACCTGATATATAAATACTAAAAAGAGTTTACAATCCCAAAAAATTACAGACACATTTTGGAATTCTCTCTCTCTACATTTGTGCATTGTGAATTTCCATTTTAGATGTATTCTTTTTTCTTCAATCAAAACTTGAGTTTTCACTTTCCATTCATCTTGCAAACAAAAAAAAGAGATAAAAACCAAAAAGATCACAATAAAATGAAAATTTCAGAGTTTATATATGGAAAGAATTTAAAATAGTAAACAAATTTAAGTAAAGAATACTTATTCACACACCACAAATGAACACAAAAGTTATGTAATCCAAGTTTGGGAAATTCCACTAGTTCAACCCTAAAAGCTCAAAATTTTATAAGAAAGAGATTTTGTTACACATGTTTTAAAAAATGGATATGCATGCTTGAAACATGTTAAAGATGCAAATGGTCTATGGATCCAAACATTTTAAAGGGAATAACATTAAATTCTGAAGTGAACGTGTGATGCAAAATTTAGTTACATCGGCTTTAATACCTCGCAAGCGTACGAATCGTTCATGTAATCTAGCGGGAAGCGAGGGTCATATCCACAGGGAGGACTGAATTTTTGTGTATTCTTTAGTCAACTAGCATAACCAAATATGATGAATTAATCTAAACTAAACACTAATTATATCCTAAATTATCAAGCCATCATCTGGTTAACTACTTCCACAACAGGAAATGTCAACTCTGGATTTTATCGTTATACGTGCCTCTCTCGAGCGCCACGTAACCACGAATCCGGATTCTCAATCCTTGCGTCTAGCCCCTCTCGGGTGCCTAGAGTTAATGACAGAGATCGGATTACGATAGAATGCAGATAATCAATTTCCTATTGTGATGATACTAAAATTATCAACTCGGGATTTTACTATGATTCGTGCCTCTCTCGAGCGCCACGTAACCACGGATCAGATTTCTCAATCCTTGCATCTAGCCCCTCTCGGGCGCATAGAGTGAAAGACAGAAATCGGATTAAAATACCAAAATCCAACCCAAATTATAATCCTACCCTTACTATTTAATTTAATCAATATCGGGAAAACAAATATTAAATAAACATTAATTATCAAATCACATTTAATAAACATTCAAAACCTAAGTTCAAACTATAGAAAAATTAAATTCAAAAATGACGGATTACTCCCCTTCTCCTTCCTCTCGCTCGGGCAGCAACTCGTTCTCACGGGTGCTGCAATTTCCCGAAATTGGTGGCGTTGGGTAGCAATAGTGAGTGGCCAGAGGTAGAGACGACGCCGGCGACGACGAATAGAAGCCGACGGATGGAGGTTGCGTCCAGCGAAGAATGAAACAGAGATGAAGTTCTCTAACCGGCTCTCTCGAGTCTCGATCGGAGTCGGAATCACTCCAGGAATGGTCAAAAATACGTAACCGACGTCAGAGGATGGTCGAAAAGCGGAGTTGGCACCGGAGAAGCCCTCTCGGATCACTTCTCGGCCTGGCGAGCGATGACTGTCGAACTCACCTCGACGGAGACACTCTCGAGCTCTTCTCGGGTTTGTTCTCGGTTGCTGGACGGCGGTGGATGGCTGTGGAAGACGGTGGACGAAGGTGGCGCGGCAACCAACGGTGGGAAACTCCTCTCGGGTCTTCCCCTGTTTCGGTCGACGGTGCTCCTCTGTTTTGGTCGATACTCTGTTTTCTGTTCACGCTCCCCCTCGTGGTTCGACCTCTCGGGTCTCCCCTCCTGGGTCTCGCCCTCCTCGTTCGACGCCCTCTTTCCTTTAATACCATCCTATTTATTTTAAAACGATTTGACCTAAAAATCACCTCCATTTCACTACGGGCATTTTGGTAAATATCTCCTTCTCCACCAAAATCCTCCTGAAATTCCATAATTAAATCTAAAAAAAGCATTTCAGGAAGAAATAAACCTTAAAAACAATGAAATATAATTCAAGAGAGAAAAATATGCAATATCGACAGTGATTAATGCCAAATTCAATAAATGCTCATTTCATTTGAAAACCGATAAATAACCACCTATAACACAATTATAAAGGTTATTCTATTATAATTAACTTAGTTATCATGTCAGAATATGGCATCTATCAACGTGTGGTGGGAAATTTACCCGAGTCAAACAAGCCATTATTTTGCCCATTTACAAAAAGCTGACCTAACGATCATAGATGATTGTAAGGTGATTTATTATGCGTAAGGGGCTATATTTTTGAAAGGAATGATTTATGGATTGGGAGTCAAGACTCAATTAAAATTCCCTCTGCTTCTCCTTTTGTCGATGATTGCAGAACATGATATATAAAAACTAAAAAGAGTTTACAAACCCTAAAATTTACATATATTTTTTGGAATTATCTCTCTCTACATTTGTGTATTGTGAATTTCCATTTTAGATGTATACTTTTTTCATACATCAAAACTTGAGTTTTCCTTTTTCCTACATCTCGCAAACAAAAAAAAAAGATCAAAGGCAAAACAGATCACAATAAAATAAAAATTTTAGAGTTTATGTATGGAAGAATTTAAAGCAATAAACAAGTGTAAGCATAAAAAATTGATTCACACACCACAAATGAACACAAAATTTTTGTTATCCAAGTTTTAGAAATTCCACTAGTTCAACCCTAATAGCTCGGAATTTTAAAAGAAAGAGATTTTTCTACACATGTTTTGAAAAATGGATATGCATGCTTGAAACATGTTAAAGATGCAAATGATCTATGGATCCAAACCTTTTAATAAGAATAATATTAAATTCTCAAGTGAACGTGCGGTTGAATATTTACCTGAGTCAAACAAGCCATTATTTTGCCCATTAACAAAAAGCTGACCTAACGATCATAGATGATTGTAAAGTGATTTTTTGTGTGTAACTGGCTATATTTCTGTAAGGAATGACTTATGGATGAGGTGTCAACACTCAGTTAAAAATCCCCCGCCTCTCCATGTTCCCGACGATTGCAGAACCTGATATATAAAAACTAAAAAGAGTTTACTATCCCTAAAATTTATGAACACTTTTTGGAATTATCTCTCTCTACATTTGTGCAATGTGAATTTCCATTTTAGATGTATAGTTTTTTCTTAAATAAAAGATAAAAGGCAAATAGATCACAACAATAATAAAATTTCAGAGTTTATGTATGGAAGAATTTAAGCCAATGAAAAAATGTAAGTAAAGAAAATTTATTCACACACCACAAATGAACACAAAAGATTTGTTATCCAAGTTTGAGAAATTTCACTAGTTCAGCCCTAATATCTTGGATTTTTTTTAAGAAAGAGATTTTTCTACACATGTTTTAACAAATGGATATGCATGCTTGAAACATGTTAAAGATGCCAATGGCCTGTGGATCCAAACCTTTTAAACAGAATAACATTAAATTCTCAAGTGAACGTGCGGTGGGATATTTACCCGAGTCAAACAAGCCATTATTTTTACCAATTACAAAAAGCTGACCTAATGATCATAGATGATTGTAAAGTGATTTATGATGCGTAACAGTTTATATTTTTATAAGGAATGACTTATGGATTTGGAGTCAAAACTTAGTTAAAAATCCCCCAACTCCCCCGTTTTCACGACGATTGCAGAACCTGATATATAAAAACTAAAAAGAGTTTACAATCCCTAAAAATTATAGACACTTTTTGGAATTATATCTCTCTACATTTGTGAATTGTGAATCTCAATTTTAGATGTATACTTTTTTCTTAAATCAAAACATGAGATTTCACTTTCCCTTCATCTCATAAACAAAAACAAGAGATTAAAGGCAAATAGATCACAAAAAAATGAAAATTTTAGAGTTAATGTATGGAAAAAATTCAAAGCAATAAACAAATGTAAGTATAGAAAATTTATTCACACACCAAAAATGAACAAAAAAGTTATGTTATCCAAGTTTGGGAAATTTCACTAGTTCAACTCTAATAGCTCGGAATTTTATAAGAAATAAATTTTTCAACACATGTTTTAAAAAATGGATATGCATGCTTGGAACATGTTAAACATGCAAATGACCAATGGATGCAAACCTTTTAAGGAGAATAATATTAAATTCTCAAGTAAACGTGCGGTGGGACATTTACCCGAGTCAAACAAGCCATTATTTTACACATTTACAAAAAGTTGACCTAATGATCATAGATGATTGTAAAGGGATTTATCATGTGTAACATGTTATACTTTTGTAAGGAATAACTTATGGATTGGGAGTCAACACTCAGTTAAAAATCCACCGCCTCCCCCTTTTCCCGACGATTGCAGAACCTGATACATAAAAACTAAAAAGAGTTTACAATCCCTAAAAATTATAGACACTTTTTTTGAATTATGACTCTCTAAATTTGTGCATTGTGCATTTTCATTTTAGATGTATACTTTTTTCTTAAATCAAAACTTGAGTTTTCACTTTCCCGTCATCTCGTAAACGAAAAAAAGAGCTAACAGGCAAATAGATCACAACAAAATGAAAAATTTATAGTTTATGTATGTAAAGAATTTAAAGAAATAAACAAATGTAAGTAAACAAAATTTATTCACACACCACAAATGAACACAAAAGTTTTGTTATCCAAGTTTGGAAAATTCCACTAGTTCAACCCTAATAGCTCTGAATTTTATAAGAAAAAGATTTTTCTACATATGTTTTAAAAAGTGGATATACATGTTTGAAACATGTTAAATATGCAAATGACCTATGGATCCAAACCTTTTAAAGAGATTACATTAAATTTTCAAGTGAACGTGCAGTGGGATATGTACTTGAGTCAAACAAGCCATTATTTTGCCCATTTAAAAAGCTAACCTAACGCTCATAGATGATTGTAAAGTGATTTATCATGTGTAACGGGCTACATGTTTTTAAGGAATGACTTATGGATTGGGATTCAAAACTCAGTTAAAATTCACCCCCTCCCCCTTTTCCCAACAAATGCAGAACTTGATATTTAAATACTAAGAAAAGTTTACAATCCCTAAAAATTATAGACACTTTTTGGAATTATCTATTTCTACATTTGTGCATTGTGAATTTGCATTTTATTTGTTTACTTTTTTCTTAAATAAAATTTGAGTTTTCACTTTTCCTTTATCTCACAAAATTAAAAAAAGAGATGACACGCAAATAGATCACAATAAAATGAAATGTTTAGAGTTTATGTGTGGAATGAATTTAAAGAAATAAACCAACGTAAGTAAAGAAAATTTATTCACACACCACAAATGAATACAAAAGTTTTGTTATCCAAGTTTGGGAAATTCCACTAGTTCAACCCTAATAGCTCAGAATTTAATAAGAAAGATTTTTCTACACTTGTTTTAAAAAATGGATATGCATCCTTGAAACATGTGAAAGATGGAAATGACCTACGGATCCAAACCATTTAAGAGAATAACATTAAATTCTCAAATGAACATGTTGTGGGATATTTATTATTCACATTTACAAAAAAGTTGGCCTCAAGATTATAGATGAATGAAAAGTGATTTATCATAGGTAACGGGCTATATTTTTGTAAAGAATGACTTATGGATGGGGAGTCAACACTAAGTTAAAAATCCCCCGCCTCCCGCTTTTCCCGACGATTGCCGAACCTGGTATATAAAAACTAAAAAGAGTTCACAATCCCTGAAAATTACAGACCCATTCTGGAATTATCTCTCTCTACATTTGTGCATTGTGCTTTTCCATTTTAGACGTATACTTTTTTTCTTAAATCAAAACTTGAATTTTCAATTTCCCTTCTTCTCGCAAACAAAAAAAAGTGATAAAAGGCAAATTGGTCACAAAAAAATGAAAATTTTAGAGTTTATGTATGGAAAGAATTTAAAGCAATAAAAAAATGCAAGTAAAGAAAATTTATCCACACATCACAAATGAACACTAAAGTTTTGTTATCCAAGTTTGGGAAATTCCACTAGTACAACCCTAATAGCTCGGAATTATATAAGAAAGAGATTTTTCTACACATGTTCTAAAAAATGGATATGTATTCTTGAAACATGTTAAAGATGCAAATGACCTATGGATCTAAACCTTTTAAAGAGAATAACATTAAATTCTCAAGTGAACGTGCTGTGGGATATTTACCCGAGTCAAATAAGCCAGTTTTTTGCCCATTTACAAAAAGCTGCCCTAATGATCATAGATCATTGTAAAGTAATTTATCATGTGTAACGGACTATATTTTTGTAAGGAATGACTTATGGATTGGGTGTCAACACTATTTTAAAAATCCCCCGCCACCTCCTTTTCCCGACAATTGCAGAACCAGATATATAAAAAGTAAAAGGAGTATACAATCCCTAAAAATTACAGACACTTTTTGGTATTATCTCTCTCTACATTTTTGCATTGTGAATTTCCATTTTAGATGTATACTTTTTTCATAAATCAAAACTTGAGTTTTCACTTTCCCTTCATCTCGCAAATAAAAAAAATAGATAAAAGGCAAATAGATCACAAAAAAATGGAAAATTTAATATTTTATGGATGGAAGAATTTAAAGCAATAAAAAAACGTAAGTAAAGAAAATTTATTCAAACACCACAAATGAACACAAAAGTTTTGTTATCCAAGTTTGGGAAATTCCACTAGCTCAACCCAAATAGTTCAAAATTTTAAAAGAAAGAGATTTGTCTACACATGTTTTAAAAATTAGATATGCATGCTTAAAACATGTTAAAGATTCAAATGACCTATGGATCGAAACCATTTAAAGAGAATAACATTAAATTCATAAGTGAATGTGCGGTGGGATATATGTCCCAGTCAAACTAGCCATTATTTTGCCCATTTACAAAAAGCTGACCTAACGATCATAGATGATTGTAAAGTGATTTATCATGCATAACGGGCAATATTTTTGGAAGGAATGACTTATGGATTGGGAGTCAACACTCAGTTAAAAATCCCCCGCCTCTCCATTTTCCTGACGATTGCACAACCTGATAAATAAAAACTAAAAAGAGTTTACAATCCCTTGAAATTAAAGACACTTTTTGGAATTATCTCTCTCTTCATTAGTGCATTGAGCATTTATATTTTAGATGTATACTTTTTTCTTAAATTGAAATTTGAGTTTTCACTTTCCCTTCATCACGTAATAAAAAAAAAGATAAAAGGCAAATAGATCACAACAAAATGAAAATTTTAGATTTTATGTATGGAAAGAATTTAAAGCAACAAACAAATGTAAGTAAATAAAATTTATTCAAACACCACAAATGAACACAAAATTTTTGTTATCCAAGTTTTGGAAAGTCCACTAGACCAACCCTAATTGCTCGGAATTTTATAAGGAAGAGATTTTTCTACACATGTTTTAAAAAATGGATGTACAAGCTTGAAACTTCTTAAAGATGAAAGATACCTATGGATCCAAATCTTTTAAAGAGAATAACATTAAATTCTCCAGTGAACGTGTAGTGGGATATTTACCTAAGTCAAACAAGCCATTATTTTGTCAATTTACAAAAAGCTGACCTAACGATCATAGATGATTGTAAAGTGATTTATCATGCATAATGAGCTAAATTTTTGTAAGGAATGACTTATGGATTGGGAGTCAACACTCAATTAAAAATCCCCCGCCTCCCCCTTTTCCCAACGATTGCAGAACCTAGTATATAAAAACTAAACAAAGTTTACAATCCCTAAAAATTACAGACACTTTTTAGAATTATCTCTCTCTAAATTTGTGTATTGTGAATTTCCATTTTTTATGTATACTTTTTTCTTAAATCAAAACTTGAGTTTTCATTTTCCCTTCATCTCGCAAACAAAAAAAATAGATCACAACGAAATAAAAATTTTAGAGTTTATATATGGAAGAATTTAAAGAAATAAAAAAATGTAAGTAAAGAAAATTTATTCACACACCACAAATGAACACAAAAGTTTTGTTATCCAAGTTTGGGAAATTCCAATAGTTCAACCCTAATAGCTCAGAATTTTAAAAGAAAGAGATTTTTCAACACATGTTTTAAAAAATGGATTTGCATGCTTGAAACATGTTAAAGATGCAAATGACCTATGGATCCAAACCTTTTAAAGAGAATAACATTATATTCTCAAGTGAACGTGTGGTGGGAAATTTACCCGAGTCAAACAAGCCATTATTTTGCGCATTTACAAAAAGCTGACCTCATGATCATAGATTAATCTAAAGTTATTTATCTTGCATAACTTGCTATATTTTTGTAAGGAATGACTTATGGATTGGGAGTCAATACTCAGTTAAAAATCCCCCGCCTCCCCCTTTTCCTGACGATTGTTGAACATGATATATACAAACTAAAAAGATTTTACAATCCCAAAAGATTTTAGATACTTTTTGGAATTTTCTCACTCTACATTGTGCATTGTGGATTTCAACTTTAGA
Organism: Aristolochia californica; assembly: GCF_029961685.1. NCBI lineage: Eukaryota > Viridiplantae > Streptophyta > Magnoliopsida > Piperales > Aristolochiaceae > Aristolochia > Aristolochia californica. The sequence continues at coordinate 18,276,476 of NW_027182103.1, read as the reverse complement.
TGTATACTTTTTTCTTAAATGAAAACTTGAGTTTTTGCATTCCCTTCAACTTGCAAACTAAAAATAGAGATAAAAGGCAAATAGATCAAAACAAACTGAATCTTTTAGAGTTTATGTAAGGAAAGAATTTAAAGTAATAAACAAATGTAAGTATAGAAAATTTATTCACACACCACAAATGAACACAAAAGTTTTGTTATCCAAGTTTGGGTCATTCCACTAGTTTTACACTAATAGCTCAGAATTTTATAAGAAAGCGATTTTTCTACATATGTTTTAAAAAATGGATATGCATGCTTGAAACATGTTAAAGATCCAAATGACCTATGGATCCAAACCTTTTAAATAGAATATAATTAAATTCTCAAGTGAACGTGTGGTGGGATATTTACCCGAGTCAAACAAGCCATTATTTTGCCCATTTACAAAAAACTGACCTGAAAATCATAGATGATTGTACAGTGATTTATCAAGCATAACTAGTTATATTTTTGTAAGGAATGACTTATGGTTTGGGATTCAACACTCAGTTAAAATTCCGCTGCCTCCGCCTTTTCCCGACGATTGCAGTACATGATATATTAAAAATAAAAAGAGTTTACAATCCCTAAAAATTGAAGACACTTTTTGGAATTATCCCAAAAACTTTTAAAGAGAATAACATTAAATTATCAAGTGAACGTGCGGTGGGATATTTACCCGAGTCAAACAAGCCATTATTTTGCCCATTTACAAATAGCTGACCTGACGATCATAAATGATTGTAATGTGATTTATCATGCGTAACGGGCTATCTTTTTGTAAGGAATGACTTATGGATTGGGAGTCCACACTCAATTAAAAATCCCCCGCCTCCCCCATTTTCAGACGTTTACAAAACCTTATTTATAAAAAAAAAAGAGTTTAGAAACCCTAAAAATTAGAGACAATTTTTGGAATTATCTCTCTCTATATTTGTGCGTTGTGCATTTCCATTTTAGATGTATACTTTTTTCTTAAATCAAAACTTGAGTTTTCAATTTCCTTCATCTTGCAAAGAAAAAAAAAGATAAACGGAAAAATAGATCACAACAAAATTAAAATTTTAGAGTTTATGTATGGAAAGAATTTAAAGCAATATAAAATGTAAGAAAAAAAATTTATTCACACACCACAACTGAAGACAAAAGTTTTGATATCCAAGTTTGGGAAATTCCACTAGTTCAACCCTATGAGCTAGGAATTTTATAAAGAAGAGATTTTTCTACATATGTTTTAAAAACTGGATATGCAAGCTTGAAACATGTTAAATATGCAAAGGACCTATGGATCCAAGCCTTTTAAAGAGAATAACATTAAATTTTCAAGTGAACATGTGGTGGGAAATTTACCCAAGTCAAACCAAGCCATTATTTTGCCCATTTAAAAAAAGCTGACCTACAGATTATAGATGATTGTAAAGTGATTTATCATCTGTAACGGGCAATATTTTTGTAAGGAATGACATATGGATTGGGAGTCAACACTCAATTAAAAAGCCGTCGCCTCCCCCTTTTCCCGACGATTGCAGAATCTGGGATATAAAAACTAAAAAGAGTTTACATTGCCTAAAAATTACAAACACGTTTTGGAATTATCTCTCATTAAATTTGTGCATTGAACATTTCCATTTTAGATGTATACTTTTTTGTTCAATCGAAACTTGAGTTTTCCCTTTCCGTTCTTCTCGTAAACAAAAAAAAGAGAAAAAAGGCAAATAGATCTCAACAAAATGAAACTTTTAAAGTTTTTGTATGAAAAGAATTTAAAGCGATAAACAAATGTAAGTAAAAAAAATTTATTCACACCCCACAAATGAACACAAAAGTTTTGTTATCCAAGTTTGGGTAATTCCACTAGTTCAACCCTAGTAGCTCGGAATTTTATAAGAAAGAGATTTTCGACACATGTTTTAAAAAATGGATAAGCATTCTTGAAACATGTTAAAGATTCAAATGACCTATGGATCCAAACCTTTGAAAGAGAATAACATTAAATTCTCAAGTGAACGTGTGGTGGGATATTTACCCGAGTCAAACAAGCCATTATTTTGCCCATTTAAAAAAAACTAACCTAACGATTATAGAAGATTGTAAAGTGATTTATCATGCGTAAAAGGGCTATATTTTTGTAAGGAATGACTTATGGATTTTGAGTCAACACTCAGTTAAAACTCCCCCACCTCCCCCTTTTCCCGACGATTCTAGAATCTAATTTATAAAAACTAAAAAGAGTTTACAATCCCTAAAAATTACAGACATTTTTTGGAATTATCTCACTCTACATTTGTGCATTGTGCATTTTATTTTTAGATGAATTTTTTTTAAAATCAATCCTTGATTTTTCACTTTCCCTTCATCTCGTAAAAAAAAAAAGAGATAAAAGGCAAATAGATCACAAGAAAATGAAAATTTTAGAGTTTATGTATCGAAGAATTTAAAACAATAAAAAATGTAAGTAAAGAAAATTTATTTACACACCACAAATGAACACATAATTTTTGTTATCCAAGTTTGGGAAATTCTATTAGTTCAACAGTAATAGCTCGGAATTTTATAAGAAAGAGATTTTTCTACACAAGTTTTCAAAAAAAAGATATGCATGCTTGAAACATGTTAAATATGCAAATTACCTATGGATCCAAACCTTTTAAAGAGAATAACATTAAATTCTCAAGTGAATGTGCGGTGGGATATTTACCCGAGTCAAACAAGCCATTATTTTGTGCATTTACAAAAAGCTGACCTAACGATCATAGATGATTGTGAAGTGATTTATCATGTGTATATATTTTTGTAAGGAATGAGTTATTTATTGGGATTCAAAACTCAATTATAAATACCCCGCCTCCCCCTTTTCTCGACGAAAGCAGAAGCTGATATATAAATACTAAAAAAAGCTTACAATCCCTAAAAATTATTAACACTTTGAGGAATTATCTCTCTATAAATTTTTGCATTGTGCATTTCCATTTTACATGTATACGTTTTTCCTAAATCAAAACTTGAGTTTTCACTTTCCCTTCATCTCGCAAACTAAAAAAAGAGATAAAAGGCAAATAGATCACAACAAAATGAAAATTTTAGAGCTTATGTATAGAAAGAATTTAAAGAAATAACCTAATGAAATTAAATAAAATTTATTCACAAGCCACAAATGAATACAAAACTTTTTTTTATCCTAGTTTGGGAAATTCCACTATTTCAAGCCTAATAGCTTGGAATTTTAAAAGAAAGAGATTTTTCTACATATGTTTTAAAAAAAGTATAAGCATGTTTGAAACACGTTAAAGACCTATGGATCCAAACCTTTTAAAGAGAATAACATTAAATTCTCAAGTGAACGTGCGGTGGGATATTAACATGAGTCAAACAACCCAATATTTTTTCCATTTACAAAAAGCTGACCTAACGATCATATATGATTGTAATGTGATTTATCATGTGTTACGGGCTATATTTTTTTAAGGAACAACTTATGGATTGGGAGTCTACACTCAGTTAAAAATCCCTTGCCTCCCCCTTTTACCGACAATTGTTGAACCTGATATATAATAACAAAAAAAAGTTTACAATCGCTAAAAATTACAAACATTTTTTGTAATTATCTCTCTCTACATTTGTGCATTGTGCATTTCCATTTTAGATTTATACTTTTTTCTTAAATCAAAAGTTGAGTTTTCACTTCCCTTCATCTAGTAAACAAAAAAAAAAGATAAAAGGCAAATAGATCACAACAAAATGAAAATTTTAGAGTTTACGTATGGAAAGAATTTAAATCAATAAAAAAATATAAATAATGAAAATTTATTCACACTCCACAAATGAACACAAAACTTTTGTTATCCAAGTTTGGAAAATTCCACTAGTTCAACCCAAATAGCTTGGAATTTTATAACAAAGAGATTTTTCTACACATGTATTAATAAATGGATAAGCATTCTTAAAACTTGTTAAAGATGCAAATGACCTACGGATCTAAACCTTTTAATGAGAATAACATTAAATTCTTAAGTGAACGTGTTGTGACTTAGTTACCTGAGTCAAACAAGCCATGATTTTGCCCATTTACAAAAAGTTGACCTAACGATCATAGATGATTGTAAAGTGATTTATCTTGTGTAAAGGGCTATAGTTTTTTTAAGGAATGACTTATGGATTGGGAGTCAACACTCAGTGAAAAATCCCCCACCTCCCCCTTTTACCAACGATTGTTGAACCTGATGTATAAAAACTAAAAAGAGTTTACAATCCCTAAACACTACAGACCCTTTTTGGAATTATCTCTCTCTACATTTGTGCATTGTGCATTTCCATTTCAGATGTATACTTTTTTCTTAAATCTAAACTTGAGTTTTCACTTTCCCTTCATTTCGTAAACAAAGAAAAAAAGATATAAGGCAGATAGATCATAACAAAATGAAAATTTTAGAGTTTATGTATGGAAATAATTTAAGGTAATAAACAAATGTTAGTAAAAAAAATTATTCACACACCACAAATGAACAAGAAAATGATTTGTTATCCAACTTTGGGTAATTCCATTAGTTCAACCCTAATAGCTCGGAATTTTTAAGAAAGAGTTTTTTAATCATATGTTTTAAAAAATGGATATGCATGCTTGAAACATGTTAAAGATGCAAATGACCTATGAATCCAAACCTTTTAAAGAGAATAACATTAAATTCTCAAGTGAACGTGCGGTGGGATATTTACCCGTGTCAAACAAACCGTAATTTTGCCAATTTACAAAAAGCTGACCTACCGATTATAGATGATTGTAAAGTGATTTGTCATGTGTAACTGGCAATATTTTTTTAAGGAATGACATATGGATTGGGAGTCAACACTCAGTTAAATATCCCCCGCCTCCCCCTTTTCCCGACGATAGCAGAATCTGAAATATAAGAACTAAAAAGAGTTTGCAATGCCTAAAAGTTACAGACACTTTTTGGAATTATCTCTCATTACATTTGTGCATTGTGCATTTCCATTTTAGATGTATAGTTTTTTCTAAAATCAAAACTTGAGTTTTCACTTTCCCTTCATCTCTTAAACAAAGAAAAGTGATAAAAGGCAAATAGAACAGAAGAAAATGAAAATTATAGAGTTTATGTATGAAAGGAATTTACAGCAATAAACAAATGAAAGTAAAGAAAATTTATTCACACACCACAAATGAACACAAAAGTTTTTTTATCCAAGTTCGAAAAATTCCACTATTTCAAGGCTAATAGCTCGTAATTTTATAAGAAAGAGATTTTTCTACATATGTTTTAAAAAATGGATATGCATGCTTGAAACACGTTAAAGATGAAAATGACCTATGGATCCAAACCTTTTAAAGAGAATAACATTAAATTCTCAAGTGAACATACAGTGGGATATTTTCCCTAGTCCAACAAGCCAATATTTTTCCCATTTAAAAAAATCTGACCTAAATATCTTTTACGATTGTAATGTGATTTATCATGCGTTACGGGTTATATTTTTGTCAGGAATGACTTATGGATTGGGAGTCAACACTCAGTTAAAAATCCGTAGCCTCCCCCTTTTACCGACGTTTGCTGAACTTGATATATAAAAACTAAAAGAGTTAACAATCCCTAAAAATTACAAACCCTTTTCATAATTATCTCTCTCTACATTTGTGCATTGTGCATTTCCATTTTAGATGTATACCTTTTTCATAAATCAAAATTTGTGTTTTCACATTCCCTTCATCTCATAAACAAAAAAAAGAGATAAAAGGCAAATAGATCAAAACAAAAAGAAATTTTAGAGTTTATGTATAGAAAAATTTTAAGAAATAAACAAATGAAAGTAAAGTAAATATATTCACACACCACAAAAGAACACAAAAGTTTTTTATCCAAGTTTGGGAAATTCTACTATTTCAAACCCAATAGCTCGGAATTTTATAAGAAAGAGATTTTTCTACACTTGTTTGAAAAAATGGATATGCATGCTTGAAACATGTTAAAGATGCTAATGACCTATGGATCCAAACCTTTGAAAGAGAATAAAATTAAATTCTCAAGTCAACGTGCGGTGGGATATTTACTGGAGTCAAACAAGCCATTATTTTGCCCATTTACAAAAAGCTGACCTACCGATCATAAATGATAGTAAAGTGATTTATCATGCGTAACAGGCTATATTATTGTACGGAACGACTTATGGATTGGGAGTCCACACTTAGTTAAAAATCTCACACCTCCCCCTTTTCCCGATGATTGCTGAACCTGATATATAAAAATTAAAAAGAGTTTACATTCCCTAAAAATTACTGAAACTTTTTGGAATTATCTCTCTCTAAAATTGTGCATTGTGCATTTCCATTTTAGATGTATACTTTTTTATAAAATAAAAACTTGAGTTTTCACTTTCGGTTCAACTCGCAAATTAAAAAACTAGATTAAAGGCAAATAGATCACAAGAAAATGAAAATTTTAGAGTTCATGTACGGAAGAATTTAAAGCAATAAACAAATGTAAGTAAAGAAAATTTATTCACACACCACAAATGAACACAGAAGTTTTGTTATCCAAGTTTGGGAAATTCCTCTAGTTCAACCCTAATAGTTCGGAATTTTATGAGAAAGAGATTTTTCTATGCATGTTTTAAAAAATGGATATGCATGCTTGAAACATGTTAAAGATGTAAATGACCTATGGATCCAAATGTTTTAAAGAGAATAACATTAAATTCTCAAGTGAACGTGCGGTGGGATCTTTCCACGAGTCAAAGAAGCCATTATTTTGCCCATTTATAAAAAGCTAACCTAACGATCATAGATGATTGTAAAGTGACTTATCTTGCGTAACGGGCTTTATTTTTGTAAGGAATGACTTATGGATTGCAAGTCAACACTCAGTTAAAAATCCCCCGCCACCCCCTTTTCTCTTCGATTGCAAAACCTGATATATAAAAACTAAAAAGAGTTTACAATCACAAAAAAATACATTACACATTTTTTGTAAGGAAAGACTTATGGATTTCCACGTTAGATGTATACTTTTTTCTTAAGTCAAAACTTGAGTTTTTGCTTTCCCTTCATTTCGCAAACTAAAAAAAGAGATAAAAGGCAAATAGATCACAACAGAATGACAATTTTAGAGTTTATGTATGGAAAGAATTTAGAGAATTAAACAAATGTCAGTATAGAAAATTTATTCACACACCTCAAATGAACACAAAAGTTTTGTTATCCAAGCTTGGGTAATTCCACTAGTTCAACCCTAATATCTCGGAATTTTATTAGAAAGAGATTTTTCTACATATGTTTTAAAAAATTTATATGGATGTTTGAAACATGTTAAAGATGCAAATGACCTTTGGATCCAAACCTTTTAAAGAGAATAACCTTAAGTTCTCAAGTGAGTGTGCTGTGGGATATTTACTCAAGTCAAACAAGCCATTATTTTGCCCATTTACAAAACGCTGACTTAACAATCATAGATGATTGTAAAGTGACTTATCATGTGAAACGGGCTTCATTTCTATAAGGAATGACTTATGGATTGGGAGTCAATACTCAGTTAAAAATCCCCCGCCTCCCCCTTTTCTTGACGATTGCAGAACATGATATATAAAAACTAAAAGGAGTTTACAAACCCTAAAAATTACAAATACTTTTTGGAATTCTCTCTCTACATTTGTGCATTGTGAATTTCCATTTTAGATGTATACTTTTTTCTTAAATCAAAACATGAGTTTTCACTTTCCCTTCACCTTGCAAACAAAAAAAAAGAGATAAAAGGCAAATAGATAAAAAAACATTAAAATTTTAGAGTTTATGTATGGAAAAAATTTAAAGCAATAAACAAATGTAAGTAAAGAAAATTTATTCACACACCACAGATGAACACAAAAGTTTTGTTATGCAAGTTTGGGTAATTCCTCTAGTTTAACCCTAATAGCTCGGAGATTTTTCTACATATATTTTAAAAAATGGATATGCATGCTAGAAAAAAGTTAAAGATACAAATGACCTATGGTTCCAAACCTTTTAAAGAGAATAACATTAAATTCTCCAGTGAACGTGCGGCGGGATATTTACCCGAGTCAAACAAGAAATTTTTTTGCCCATTTACAAAAAACAGACATAACGATCATAGGTGATTATAGAGTGATTTATCATGCATAACCGGCTATTCTTTTGAAAGGAATGACTTATGGATTGGGAGTCAACACTCACTCAAAAATCCCCTGCCTCCCCCTTTTGTCGACGATTGCAGAACCTGATATATAAAAACTAAAAAGAGTTTACATTCCTGAAAAATTACAGATACATTTTGGAATAATCTCTATCTACATTTGTGCATTATACATTTCCATTTTAGATGTATACTTTTTTCTTAAATCAAAACTTGAGTGTTTACTTTCCCATCATCTCGCAAACAAAAAAAAGAGATAAACGGCAAATTGATAACAACAAAATGAAAATTTTAGTGTTACACAAAAGTTTTGTTATCCAAGTTTGGGTAATTCCACTAGTTCAACCCTAATAGTGCTGAATTTTATAAGAATGAAATTTTTACTCGAGTCAAAAGGGTCATTATTTTACCCTTTTTCAAAAAGTTGACCTAACGATCATAGATGAATGTAGAGTGATTTATCATGCGTAACCGGCTATATTTTTGAAAGGAATGACTTATGGATTCGGAGTCATGACTCAGTTAAAAATCCCCCACCTCCCACTTTTCCCGACAATTGCAAAACCTGATATTTAATAACTAAAAAGAATTTCCAAACCCTAAAAATTATACACACTTTTCGAAATTATCTCTCTCTTCATTTGTGCATTGTGCATTTCCATTTTAGATGTATACTTTTTTCTTAAATCAAAACATGGGTTGTTTCCTTCCCTTCATCTAGCAAACAAAAAAAAAGAGATAAAAGGCAAATAGATCACAAATAATATGAAAATTTTAGAGATTATGTATGGAAAGAATTTAAAGCAATAAACAAATGTAAGTAAAGAAAATTTATTCACACACCACAAATGAATAAAAAAAGTTTTGTTTTCCAAGTTTGGTTAATTCCAATGGTTCAACCCTAATAGCTCGGAATTTTATAAGAAAGAGATTTTTCTACATATGGTTTAAAAAGTGGATATGCATTCTTGAAACATTTTAAAGATGCAAATGACCTATAGATCCAAACCTTTTTAAAGAGAATAACAATAAATTCACAATTGAACGTGCGGTGGGATATTTACTCGAGTCAAATAAGCTATTATTTTTCCCATTTACAAAAAGCTGACCTAATGATCTTAGATGATTGTAGAGTGATTTATCATGCGTAACTGGCTATATTTTTGAAAGGAATGACTTATGGATTGGGAGTCAACACTCACTCAAAAATCCCCCGCGTCCCCCTTTTCCCGACGATTGCAGAACCTGATATATAAAAACTAAAAAGAGTTTACATTCCCTAAAAATTACAGACACTTTTTGGAATTATCTCTTTGTGCATTTGTGCATTGTGAATTTGCATTTTAGATGTATACTTTTTTCTACAATCAAAACATGATTTTTTACTTTCCCTTCATCTCGCAAACAAAAAAAAGAGATAAAAGGCAAATAGATCCCAAAAAAATAAAAATTTTAGAGATTATGTATGGAAAGAATTTAAAGCAATAAACAAATGTAAGTAAAGAAAATTTATTCACACACCAGAAATGAACAAAAAAGTTTTGTTTTCCAAGTTTGGTTAATTCCAATAGTTCAACCCTAATAGCTTGAAATTTTATAAGAAAGAATTTTTTTTCTACATATGGTTTAAAAAATGGATATGCATGCTTGAAACATTTTAAAGATGCAAATGACCTATAGATCCAAACATTTTTAAAGATAATAACATTAAATTTACAATTGAACGTGCGGTGGGTTATTTACTCAAGTCAAACAAGCCATTATTTTTCCCATTTACAAAAAGCTGACCTAACGATCATAGATGATTGTAGAGTGATTTATCATGCGTAACTGGCTATATTTTTGAAAGAAATGACTTATGGATTGGGAGTCAACACTCACTCCAAAATCCCCCGCCTCCCCCTTTTCCCGACGATTGCAGAACCTGATATATAAAAACTTAAAAGAGTTTACATTCCCTAAAAATTACATACACTTTTTGGAATTATCTGTCTGTGCATTTTTGCATTGTGAATTTGCATTTTAGATGTATACTTTTTTCTGCAATAGAAACTTGAGTTTTTACTTTCCCTTCATCTCGCAAACAAAAAAAAGAGATAATAGGCAAATAGATCATAATAAAATGAAATTTCTAGAGTTTATGAATGGAAAGAATTTACAACAATAAACAAATGTTGGTAAAGAAAATTTATTCACACACCACAAATGAACACAAAAGTTTTGTTATCCAAATTTTGGTAATTCCACTAGTTCAACCCTAATAGCGCGGAATTTTATAAGAAATAGATTTTTCTACATATGTTTTAAAAATTGGATGTGCATGCTTGAAACATGTACAAGATGCAAATGACCTATGAATCCAAACCTTTTAAAGAGAATAACATTAAATTCTCATGTGAACGTGTGGTGGGATATTTACTTGAGTCAAATAAGCCAATATTTTGCCCTTTTACAAAAAGCTGACCTAACGATCATAGATGATGGTGGAGTGATTTATCATGTGTAACCTGCTATATTTTTTATAGTAATGACTATTGGATTGGGAGTTAACACTGAGTTAACAATCCCCCACCTCCCCCTTTTCTCGACAATTGTAGAACCTGATATATAATAACTAAAAATATTTTTCAATCCCTAAAAATTATAGACCCTTTTTGGAATTATCTCTCTCAAAATTTTGGATTTGTTCATTTCCATTTTATATGTATACTTTTTTCTTAAATCAAAACTTGAGTTTTTACTTTCCCTTCATCTCGCAATCAAAAAAAAAAAAAGATAAAAGGCAAAAAGATCACAACAAAATTAAAATTTTAGACTTTATGTATGGAAAGAATTTATTGCAATAAACAAAAGTAAGTAAAGAAAATTTATTCACATACCACAAATGAACACAAAAGTTTGGGTTATTCCACTAGTTCAACCCAAATAGTGCGGAATTTTATAAGAAAGAGATTTATCTACATATTTTTAAAAAATGGATATGCATGCTTGAAACTTGTTAAAGAAGCAAATGACCTATGGATCCAAAACTTTTAAAGTGATTACATTAAATTCTCAAGTGAACGTGCGGAGGGATATTTACTTGAGTCAAACAAGCCATTATTTAACCCATTTACTAAAAGCTGACCTAACGATCATAGATGATTGTAATTTGATTTATCATGCATAACAAGCTATATTTTTTTAAGGAATGACCTATGGATTGGGAGTCAACACTCAGTTAAAAATCCACCGCCTCCCCATTTTCCCGACGATTACAGAACCTGATATATAAAAACTAAAATGAGTTTAAAATCCCTAAAAATTTCAAACACTTTTTGGAATTATCTCTCTCTATATTTTTGCATTGTGCTTTTCTAATTTAGATGTATACTTTTTTCTTTAATCAAAACTTGAGTTTTCACTTTCCCTTCATGTCGTAAACAAAAAAAAAGAGATAAAAGGCAAAAGATCACTACAAAATGAAAATTTTAGAGTTTATGTATGGAAAGAATTTAAAGCAATAAACAAATGTAAGTAAAGAAAATTCATTCACACACCACAAATGAACACAAAACTTTTGCTATCCAAGTTTGGGAAATTCCACTAGTTCAACCCTAATAGCTCGAAATTTTATAAGAAAAATATTTTTCTACACATGTTTTAAAAAATGGATAAGCATGCTTGAAATATGTTAAAGATGAAAATGACCTATGGATCCAAACCTTTTAAAGAGAATAACATTAAATTCTCAAGTGAACGTGCGGTGGGATATTTACCCGAGTCAAACATGCCATTATTTTACCCATTTATTAAAAGCTGACCTAACAATCATAAATAATTGTAAAGTGATTGATCATGCGTAATGGACTATATATTTGTAAGGAATGACTTCTGGATTGGGAGTCAACACTTAGTTAAAAATCCCTCGCCTCCCCCTTTTCCCGACGATTGCAAAACCTGATATATAAAAACTAAAAAGAGTTTACAATCCCTAAAAATTACAAACACTTTTTGGATTTATCTAACTCTACATTTATGCATTATGGATTTCCATTTTAGAAGGATACTTTTTTCTTAATTCAAAACTTGATTTTTCACTTTCCCTTCACCTCGTAAACTAAAAAAAACAGAGATAAAAGGTAAACAGATCACAACAAAATGAAAATTTTTGAGTTTATGTATGGAAAGAATTTAAAGCAACAAAAAAATGTAAATAAAGGAAATTTATTCACACACCACAAATCAACACAAAACTTTTCTTATCCTAGTTTGGGTAAATCCACTAGTTCAACCCTAATAACTAGGAATTTTAAAAGAAAGAGATTTTCTAAACATGTTTTAAAAAATAGATATGCATGCTTGATACATGTTAAAGAAGCAAATGACCTATGGATCCAAACCTTCTAAAGAGAATAAAATTAAATTCTAAAGTGAACGTGCGGTGGGATATTTTCCTGAGTCAAACAAGCCATTATTTTGCCAATTTACAAAAAGTTGAACTAACAATCATAGATGATTGTAAAGTGATTTATCATGTGTAACGGGCTATATTTTTGTAAGGAATGACTTATGTTTTGGGACTCAACACTCATTTAAAAATCCCCCACCTCCCCCTTTTCCTGACGATTGCGGAACCTTAAATATAAAAACTAAAAAGTGTTTACACTCCCTAAAAATTACAGACACTTTTTGGAATTATCTCTCTCAACATTAGAGCATTGTGCATTTCAATTTTAGATGTATACTTTTTTCTTAAATAAAACTTGAGTTTTTACTTTCCCATCATCTCGCATACAAAAAAAAGAGATAAAAGGCAAATTGATCACAACAAAATCAAAATTTTAGAGTTTATGTATGGAAAGAATTTACAGCAATAAACAAATGTAAGTAAAGAAAATTTATTCACACACCACAAATGAACACCAAAGTTTTGTTATCCAAGTTTGGGTAATTGCACTAGTTCAGCCCTAATCGCGCGGAATTTTATAAGAAAGAAATTTTTCTACATTTGTTTTAAATAATGGATATGCATGCTAGAAATATGTTAAAGATGCAAATGACTTATGGATCCAAGCCTTTTAAAGTGAATAACATTAAATTCTCAAGTGAACGTGCAATGGGATAATTACTGAAGTCAAACAAGCCATTATTTTACCCATTAATAAAAAGCTGACCTAATGATCACAAATGATTGTAGAGTGATTTATCATGAGTAACCGGCTATATTTTTTATAGGAATGACTTATGGATTGGCCATCAACACTCAGTTTAAAATCCCCCACCTCCCCCTTTTCCCGACGACTACAGAACCTGATATATAAAAACTAAAAAGAGTTTACAATCCCTAAAAATTACAGGCACTTTTTGAAATTATCTCACTCTATATTTGTGCATTGTGCATTTCCATTTTAAATGTATACATATTTCTTAAATCAAAACTTGAGTATTCACTTTCCTTTCATCTCTCTCTAAATTTGTGCATTGTGCATTTCAATTTTAGATGTTTACTTTTTTCTTAAATAAAAACTTGAGTTTTTACTTACCCTACATCTCGCAAACAAAACAAAAGAGATAAAGGCAAATTGTATCACAACAAAATGAAAATTTTAAACAATTTAAAGCAATAAAAAAATGTAAGTAAAGAAATTTTATTCACTCACCACAAATGAACACAAAACTTTTGTTATCCAAGTTTAGGAAATTCCACTAGTTCAACCCTAATACCTCAGAATTTTATAAAAAAAATATTTTTCTACACATGTTTTAAAAAATGGATATGCAAGTTTGAAACATGTTAAAGATGTAAATGACCTATGGATCAAAACCATTTAAAGAGAATAACATTAAATTCTCAAGTGAACGTGCGGTGGGATATTTACATGAGTAAAAGAAGCCATTGTTTTACCCATTTAAAAAAAGCTGAGCTAACGATCATAGATGATGTAAAGTGATTTATCATGCGTAATGGGCTATATATTTTTAATGAATGACTTATGGATTAGGAGTCAACACTCAGTTAAAAATCCCCCGCCTCCCCCTTTTCCCTACGATTGCAAAACCTGATATATAAAAACTAAAAAGAGTTTACAATCCCTAAAAATTACAGACATATTTTGAAATTATCTGTCATTACATTTGTGCATTGTGCATTTCCATTTGAGATGTATACTTTTTTCTTAATAAATACTTGAGTTTTCACTTTCCCTTCATCTCGTAAACAAAAAAAAGATATAAAAGGCAAATAGATCACAACAAAATGAAAATTTTAGAGTTTATGTATGGAAAGAATTTGAAGCAATAAATAAATGTAAGAAAGAAAATTTATTCACACACCCCAAATGTACACAAATTTTTTTTTATCGAATTTATGGAAATTTTGCTAGTTCAACCCTTTTAGCTAGGAATTTTATAAGAAAGAGATTTTTCTTCTCAAGTTTTAAAAAATGGATATGCATGCTTTAAATATGTTAAAGATGCAAATGACCTTTGGATCCAAACCATTTAAAGAGAATAACATTAAATTCTCAAGTGAACGTGGGGTGGATATTTACCCGAGTCAATCTAGCCATTATTTTGCCCATTTTCAAAAAGCTGACCTAAGGATTATAGATGATTTTAAAGTGATTTATCGTGCATAACAGGCTATAATTTTTTAAGGAATGACTTATGGATTGGGAGTCAACACTAAGTTAAAAATCCTTTGCCTCCCCTTTTCCCGACGATTGCAAAACCTGATATAAAAACTTAAAACAGTTTACATTCCCTAAAAATTACAGACACTTTTTGGAATTATCTCTCTCTACATTTGTGAATTGTGCATTTACATTTTAGATGTATACTTTTTTCTTAAATCAAAACTTGATTTTTTTCTTTCCCTTCATCTAGCAAACAAAAAAAAGAGTTAAAAGGCAAATAGATCACAACAAAATGAAAATTTTAGATATTATGTATGGAAAGAATTTAAAGAAATAATCAAATGTAAGTGATAGATGCCATATTCTGACATGAGAACTAGGTTAATTATAATAGAATAACCTTTATAATTGTGTTATAGGTGGTTATTTATCGGTTTTCAAATGAAACGTGTATTTATTGAATTTGGCATTAATCACTGTCTATATTGCATATTTTTCTCTCCTGAATTATATTTCATTGTTTTTAAGGTTTATTTCTTCCTGAAATACTTTTTCAATTATGGAATTTCAGGAGGATTTTGGTGGAGAAGGAGATATTTTCCAAAAGGCCCTTAGTGAAATGGAGGTGATTTTTAGGGCAAATCGTTTTTAAAACAAAGAAAAATTGGTATTAAAGGAAAGAGGAGAGTCGAAGGTGTGTGTGTGTGTGTGTGTGTGTGTGTGTGTGGGGGGGGGGGGGGGGGAGCGTGAAGAGATAATAGATAGATCGAATAAAACAGAGGACCTTGGACCGGAAATAGGGGAAGACCCGAGAGGAATTTCCCACCGTCGTTCGCCGGGCCACTGTCTTTCGCCGCGCCACCGTCGTCCACTGCCGTCCACTGCCGTCCAGCAACTGAGAAAAAACCCAAGGAGAGCTCGAGAGAGTCTCCATCGAGGTGAGTTCGACAGTTTCTGCTCGCCAGGCCGAGAAGTGATCCGAGAGGGCTTCTCCAGTGCCAATTCCACTTTCCGACCATCCTCCGGCGTCTATTACATATTTTTGACTATTCCCGGAGCTATTCCGACTCCAACCTAGACTCGAGAGAGCCGGTTAGAGAATGTCAGCTCTGTTTCGTTCTTCGCCGGATGTTACCTCCGTCCGTCGGCTTCTAACCTTCGTCGCCAGCGTCGTCTCTACCTCCGGCCACTCACTCTTGCTACCCGAACCCATCAATTTCGGGAAATTGCAGCACTCGTGAGAACGAGTTGCTGCCCGAGCGAGAGGAAGGAGAAGGGGAGTAATTCATCATTTTTGAATTTCATTTTTTATATAGTTTGGACTTAGGTAATTGAATGTTTATTGAATCTGATTTTATAATTAATGTTTATTGAATATTTGTTTTCCGGATATTTGATTAAATTGGCTAGTTAGGGTAGGAATATAATTTAGGTTGGATTTTGGTATTTTATTCCAAAATCTGTCTTTCACTCTATGCGCCCGAGAGGGTCTAGACGCAAGGATTGAGAATTCAGATCCGTGGTTACGTGGCGCTAGAAAGAGGCACGAATCACCGTAAATTCCAGAATTGATGTTTCCTGTTGTGCAAGTAGTTAACCAGATGATTGCTTGATAATTTAGGATATAATTAGTGTTTAGTTCATATTAATTCATCATATTTGGTTACGCTAGTTGACTGAAGAATACACAAAATTCAGTCCTCCCTGTGGATATGACCCTCGCTTCCCGCTAAATTACATGAACGATTCGTACGCTTGCGAGGTATTATAGCTGATGTAACTAAATTCCATATCAAGTTTTTGGCGTCGTTACCAGGGAGGCACGTATTAAGTGTATTTCTTTGTTCTCCATGGTTTTAGGTTAGATTTATTTCTATTTTATTTTATTTTATTTTAATTTTTTATTTTTTATTTTTTTCTTTCATAATTTTAGCTTGGTGATTTTTTATGGAATTATTTTTTTTCTTCTAGTTAGTTCATATTTTTAGTAGTGATTTTGTTAGTTTAATTTGATAGTTCATTTTGTTTCTTTTTGTGTTTTTATGCACGGGCGCCGCTCCCTTGGTGGACCATTAGCTCCCTTTGTTGAAGAGGTAGAACATATTTGTAGGAAAACACCCAAAGTCGAGTTAGGAGCTACCATGGCCAATCAAGGCGAACCATTACAGTTACCTGCAGTAGGTGACCGTAGAGCCCTGAGGGATTATTCTATCCCATCCCACTTCACATCACCTTCTTACATTATATTGCCACCCACTACTGCCGCCAGTTACGAGTTGAAACCGGGTGTGATCCAACTCCTCCCTACATTCTATGGGTTGGAGAAGGAGGACCCATATTACCACATCAAGGAATTCTTAGATATTTGTGCAACTTTCAAATTCCAGAATTTCTCAGATGACTCTATCCGGTTAAGACTTTTTCCATTTTGACTTAAGGATATGGCCAAGTCTTGGCTTAATTCCTTGGAGGTGGGCAGCATTACTTCATGGGACACATTAGTCACAAAAGTTTTGTCCAAGTACTTTCCCATTCAGAGAACTACAGCCCTCAGGAGAGAAATCTCCAACTTTATGCAACAGGAGGGTGAACACTTTTATGAGGCTTGGGAGAAATGGAAGGATCTGATCCGTAGGTGTCCGCATCATGGGTTTGAGAAATGGCATTTAGTGCAATACTTTTTATCAAGGTCTTACACCCCAGGTTAGATCCATGGTAGATGCAAGGAGTGGTGGGATTTGATGGGTAAGAGTGCTAGTGAGGCGTGGTACTTCTTTGAAACGTTGAGTGATCAATCTCAGCAATGGGGTTCGCCATTTAATGCTGATAGGAGATCCCACGAAGCCAAAAGAGGGGGGTCTCTACGAGGTTAGTGAACACCTATGCTCATGGCCAAGATTGAAGGGTTGACTAGAAAAATTGATGCCCTTATGGTGTCCAAGAGTTCAGCTGCTCTTAACCCATCTACTGTTTGTGCCATATGCTCTGGTTCATCTCATCCCACACAAATGTGTCCATCTAGTTCATCCTACCCAGAGCTCATTGAGGACTTCAATGCAGTCCAGAATTTTCATAGACCAAACCGGAACGATCCTTTTTCAGAAACATATCATTCGGGTTGGGCTAGGCACCCAAATTTCTCATGGTCCAAGGGCCCACAGGTTGGGGGTCCTCCAGGGTTTACTCAACCCCAAGCTCTACGCCCACACTTCACTCAACAGCCATTGATTCCATAAAAACCTTCACTTGAGGATACACTTCAATTATTCATGCAGAATACACAGTCCTCAATTGCTAAACTTGAAATGCAATTGAGTCAGTTGGCCAGCCACATGAGTGAACAAGCACAAAATAGACTCCCGAGTCAAACCATTCCTAACCCCAAAAGCACACATGAGAGTGGGTTGAGTTCCAAACCCCACCATGAGCAAGCCAAAGCCATAACCACCCTTAGAAGTGGTCGTGAGTTGAACAATGGGGTAGGGACCACTAAGTCTAAGGAGTCAAAGGATGACAATGGGGACACAACATTGGGTGAAGAACCTCCAAGTTCTCCACCAACAGCCAAGCAGATCCCTAACCAAGTCCCACTAGCTCCCTATCCGCAGAGGTTATCGGGCCCACCTAGGCAAGGAGATAGCATGCATGAAATGTTGGAACTGTTTAGTAAGGTTCACATTAACATTCCACTTCTTGATGCTATTAGGCAAGTCCCTACCTATGCCCGATTTTTGAAAGACCTTTGTACACAGAAGAGAAAACAACATGTTAACAAAAAGGTCTTTCTTACTGAGAATGTAAGCTCAATTCTGAAGCACAACACTCCTCCTAAAGTTAAAGATCCTGGATGTCCCACAATTTCATGTGTAATTGGTGAACATACCATCCAGAGAGCTCTTCTCGACTTAGGGGCAAGTGTGAATTTGCTTCCTTTCTTTGTATACCAGCAATTAGGTTTGGGGGAATAGAAGCCTACTCCCATCACACTTCAACTAGATGACTGTTCTGTCAAGATACCACAAGGAATAGTTGAAGATGTTTTGATAAAAGTGGACAAATTTCTGTTCCCAGTTGATTTCTTTGTTCTTGATACAGAACCAATAGTCAATGTGACCAACCAAATTCCTGTCATCCTAGGACGTCCCTTCTTAGCTACATCTAATGCTATCATTCATTGTAAAAGTGGTGAGTTGGAGTTGTCTTTTGGAAATTTTAAGGTCTCATTGAATGTATTTAATGCCTGGCACCACCCACTTGAGTCTGATGATCTGAGTCTTGCATTTAAGATAGAAACTGTTATGCTTGATGACGAATCCACTCTTGAATCTTTTGAGTCTTGCATAACATCTTTAGACATGGACTATTTTGATGAGGAAACATATTTCCGAGAGGTTGATTCTTTACTCAATTCTGTACCTCTGTTGGAGGAAGCTTATGAGATTATCACAACTAATCATCCACAGGATCTTCCTCTTGACTTGGACAAACCTCTTGAAACTTCCAAGCTAGAACTTAAGCCACTTCCTCCCACGTTGAAGTATGCGTTCTTGGGGCCCATGAACTCATGACCAGTCATTATTTCCTCTGATTTGAGTACTGAGCAGGAGGAACAATTGACTGAAGTTTTACAAGCACACAGAGAGGCATTGGGGTGGACTCTTGATGCCTTAAAAGGGATTAGCCCCTCCATATGCATGCATCGTATTCATTTGGAGGAGGGGACTAAAGCCTCACGTGAGATGCAACGTAGGTTAAATCCCCATATGCTGGAGGTTGTGAGAGAAGAAGTCATCAGGTTGCTTGTGACAGGAATCATTTACCCTATTTTCGATAGCACCTGGTGAGTCCAATTCAAGTTGTCCCTAAGAAAGGGGGGATAACGATAATGAAAAATGAGAGTGGTGAATTGATTCCCACAAGAACTACCACCAAGTGGCATGTCTGCATTGACTATAGAAAACTTAATTCCGCCACTAGGAAGGATCACTTCCCACTACCTTTCATTGATCAGTTACTAGAGCGATTGGCCGACCACAATTTTTATTGCTTCTTAGATGGATACTCCGGCTACAATCAAATTCCCATTGCTCCAGAAGACCAGGAAAAGACCACATTCACGTGTCCGTTTGGCACCTATGCTTACAGACGCATGCCGTTTGGTTTATGCAATGCGCCCGCCACTTTCCAACGGTGCATGATGAGTATCTTTTCTGACATGATTGGTGACTTTTTAGAGGTCTTTATGGATGACTTTTCTGTTTTTGGCTCTAGTTTTTATACATGTTTGCACAATCTTTCACTCGTATTGTCCCGTTGCATTAAGTCCAATTTAGTCTTGAATTGGGAGAAATGCCACTTCATGGTAAAAGAAGGAATTGTTTTAGGACATGTAGTGTCTGAGCGGGGTGTAGAAGTGGACAAAGCCAAGGTTGACCTAATTGTCAATCTGCCACAACCTACTTCTGTGAAGCGGGTGCGTTCTTTCCTTGGCCATGCTGGGTTCTATAGGCGTTTCATTAAAGACTTTAGCAAAATTTCTCGTCCTTTTGACGAATTTGCTTGCTCAAGATGTTGCTTTTGCCTTTGATGATGCCTGTATTTATGCTTTTGAGACACTGAAGAAATGTTTTTCCACTGCACCCATTGTCCAACCCCCTATTTGGTCTTTGCCTTTGGAGTTGATGTGTGATGCCTTTGGCTATGCATTGGGGGCTGTTTTGGGGCAAAAGACGGATAAAATGCCCTGTGTCATTCAGTATGCTAGCCGCACTCTTCACGATGCTCAATTGAATTACACTACCACTGAGAAGGAGTTGCTAGCTGTTGTGTTTGCCTTGAACAAATTTAGATCATATCTGTTAGGGTCAAAGGTTATAGCGTTCACTGATCATTCTGCTTTGAAGTACTTATTATCCATCAAGGACACTAAACCTCGCTTGATTAGATGGATCTTGCAATTGCAAGAATTTGACCTTGAGATTCGAGATAAGAAGGGTTGTGAGAATGTTGTTGCTGATCATCTATCTAGGATCTGTGTTGCACCTCAGGAAGGATTCCTTCCTTTAAATGATTCCTTCCCTGATGAACAACTTCTCCAAGTATCCCAGTTGCCTTGATTTGCTGACATAGTCAACTATCTTGTAACTCATAAGATTCCTGATTATTGGAGTAAACAAGATCGGTTGAAATTCTTTTCCCAAATCAAACATTTTTTTTGGGATGACCCTTATTTGTTCAAGGTGTGTTCTAACCAAGTCATTAGGCGTTGTGTACATGAGTAAGACTTTGCCAACATTCTTGAATTTTGTCATTCCCACGCATGTGGTAGACATTTTGGTGCTAGAAAGACCATGGCTAAAGTCTTGCAATGTGGTTTCTATTGGCCTTCATTATTTAGAGATGCCCATGAGTTTTGTCAGGTGTGTGATAAATGCCAATGAACTGGTTGTTTTTTTAGGAAGAACATGATGCCTCTTAACCCCATTCTTATTGTTGAATTATTTGATGTGTGGGGTATTGATTTCATGGGTCCTTTTCTTGTCTCTTTTGGCTATCAATACATCCTTGTTGCTGTTGAATATGTCTCTAAATGGATTGAAGCTATATCATGTAAGACAAACGATCACAAAGTGGTGGTAAAGTTTTTAAAAGAAAATATCTTTAATCGGTTTGGTACCCCTAGAGCGATCATCAGTGATGGGGGATCTCATTTTTGTAACAGATCATTTGAGACCTTATTGAAGAAATATTCCATCACTCATCGGATGTGCACTCCGTACCACCCGCAAACTTGTGGTCAAGTGGAAATCTCTAATAGGGAGATCAAACGGATT
Source organism: Aristolochia californica (assembly GCF_029961685.1). NCBI lineage: Eukaryota > Viridiplantae > Streptophyta > Magnoliopsida > Piperales > Aristolochiaceae > Aristolochia > Aristolochia californica. Next base: position 18,254,850 of record NW_027182103.1, on the reverse strand, counting down.
TTGGGGAAGTCGGTTCGCTTTGATAGGAAAGATTGGTCCACTCGATTGGACAATGCTTTATGGGCCTATCGAACCGCTTATAAGACTCCTATTGGGAAGTCTCCATTTCGCCTAGTGTTCAGCAAAGCATGTCATCTACCTGTTGAGCTTGAGCATATGGGCCATTAAGGCTTTGAATTTTGATTTAACTCAAGCGGGTGAGGAGAGAAAGTTGCAATTGAATGAGTTGGAGGAGATACGTCATGATGCTTATGAGAATGCCAAACTGTATAAGGAGCGAACAAAGCTTTTACATGATAAATCTATTTTTCGCAAGTCTTTTACTATTGGGCAGAATGTTTTACTTTATAACTCACGGTTGCATTTGTTTCCAGGGAAGATAAGATCCAGGTGGTCCGGTCCATTTGAAGTTACACAGGTGTTTCCTCATGGCGCTATTGAGATCCGCAATCACGGAGACGGGTCGGTCTTCAAAGTTAACGGTCAGAGGCTCAAACTGTATCTTGAGAATGTCCCCACACCGGAGGAGGTGATGGTGATTTTCTTGGAGGAACCCGTCATTTCATCTTGAATGCGTCAGAGTCTTGCTTACGACTATAAACTTAGCACATTGTGGGCAATCCCCACGTTTCTATCCCTTTGTAAATTACAATTTTATTTTTATTTTATTTTTTTGGTTTATTCATTCTTATTTTCCGGATGAGAGCATAAATGGTTCCGGTAGTTGATGACCAGACTTTTGGTCCCTAGTTTGAGAGGTCTGTACTCAAACAACCGTTCTGGGATTGACCAGTTTGATCTTGAAGTATTGAATGAAAACCTTATGGTGAGTAACTTATGGACTTGTGTTCAGCGCATGATTCCTACTGCCTTCAGTGGCTAGTCACACAGAGATTTCTTCAAAGTGTTATGTGGGATAGCGGTTTCATCTACAGATGATTACCTACGGGTATGACTGATACGAGTAAACCTTCTTCGAGGGAGACTATGTATCATTCCTGAGGGTCTTTATTGACTTTTCGGTATTATTGTTGATGACCAAACACGTATGGTCCCACCTATGGATTTAGGAGCCCTGAGGGAGCTTAACCCTCACCCTGCTGGAGTATAACTAGCTAAGTTGTTATTCCTTTTTTTAGTCGTTCTGGTGTTTTAACTTTTCCCCATTGAGGACAATGTCAAGTTTAGGTTTGGGGGGAGGAAACGACTCTTTTATGTCTTAGCAATAATTTCTTTTGATTTCTGTTCGTGGTTTTCAAATTACTCCTCTTAGTATGTGGTTACCATTAGTAGAGTTAAAATAAGTTGCTCAAATGTGTTTCAAAATTTTTCGTAAAAACTATGTAGAATATGCCTATTAGAAATTTGATATCATTTGTTGTGATCCATGAGAATTCAGTGGGATAACTTACTATTGCATTAGACTTGGAACTTAGTTGCAAAAGAGAACATGTAAATCTAGTGTTGATCTATGATAGTTTGAATAGTCTTGTATGCTTGTTTGAACTCATTCCTTTTTATACCTCAGTGAAATTCCTTGTTGTAATGTATGAATGCAAATGGAAATGAATGCTCTTGCTTGCAAAAGACAAATAACTTCAGAAACAGCCTGGGCAAACCCAGGGACATGCATCGGAACAGTCGGTTACTTAAAAATAAGTGCATGTGCAGTGAAGACGAATACAAAATGGTGGTAATACCAAAAGTATTCAGTGAAACAAAAATTACGCTCGTAATAGCAAAAGTACGCTGGTAATAGCGTAAAATGGTTTTAAATCTGGAAGCAATGAGTTTCCTTAACTTTGATGATAAATTGTAATTTGAAAGAAGTTGCAAGTCAAGATTGAAATTGGTATATTTCTTTTGTGAGATTGTCAGACAATAGGCTTACTCTAGTATTTTCTCTTAATTGTGATGTGACAAAGATTTTATTGTTATTTGTTGCCTCTTTGTTCTATTGAAATAATTGCTTATGGGTCACAATGAGTGTATTTGGATTGATAATATGCTATATTTTACACAGGTTTTCAAATTGCGCAGGATCTCATATGATTTTCAGATATTTTACAATACTAAGTGTTAGTCATATGCTAAGGAGGAGTAAATTTTCTTCAATTTTCTTTTTATATTATTGATTTAGATGAATTTTGTGGGTAAATTCCATGCAAACCCTCACGAGACATAACTCGTCCACTACCGCAAAGTAGGGATTTAACGGCTTGTTGCATGCGCTAAATGCAATCGTGCTCTCTACGAAAGTGACATTTTGTTTTCCTAGGCTTAATTTTGGTCTGATTGTTGTTTTGCTAGGGCTAGCAAAGATTTAGGTTCGAGGGTGTGATAGATGTCATATTCTGACATGAGAACTAGGTTAATTATAATAGAATAACCTTTATAATTGTGTTATAGGTGGTTATTTATCGGTTTTCAAATGAAACATGTATTTATTGAATTTGGCATTAATCACTATCTATATTGCATATTTTTCTCTCCTGAATTATATTTCATTGTTTTTAAGGTTTATTTCTTCCTGAAATACTTTTTATGGATTCAATTATGGAATTTCATGAGGATTTTGGTGGAGAAGGAGATATTTACCAAAATGCCCTTACTGAAATGGAGGTGATTTTTAGGGCAAATCGTTTTTAAAACAAAGAAAAATTGGTATTAAAGGAAAGAGGAGAGTCGAAGGCGTGGGGGGGGGGGGGGGGGGGGGGGGGGGGGGGGGGGGGGGGGGGGGGGTGGAGGGAGCGTGAAGAGAAAACAAACAGATCGACCAAAACAGAGGACCGGAAACAAAGGAAGACGTGAGAGGAGTTTCCCATCGTCGTTCGCCGGGCCACTGTCTTTTGCCGCTCCACCGTCGTCCACCGCCGTGCACCGCCGTCCACCGCCATCCAGCAACTGAGAACAAACCCGAGGAGAGCTCGAGAGATTCTCTGTCGAGGTGAGTTCGACAGTTTCTGCTCGCCAGGACGAGAAGTGATCCAAGAGGGCTTCTCCGGTGTCAATTCCGCTTTCTGACCATCCTCCGGCGACTATTACATATTTCTGACTATGCCCGAAGCTATTCCGACTCCGACCGAGACTCGAGAGAGCCGGTTAGAGAACATCAGCTCTGTCTCGTTCTTCGCCGGACGTTACCTCCGTCCGTCGGCTTCTAACCTTCGTCGCCGGCGTCGTCTCTACCTCCAGCCACTCACTGTTGCTACCCGAAGCCATCAATTTCGGGAAATTGCAGCACTCGTGAGAACGAGTTGCTGCCCGAGCGAGAGGAAGGAGAAGGGGAGTAATTCATCATTTTTGAATTTCATTTTTTATATAGTTTGAACTTAGGTCATTGAATGTTTATTGAATTGATTTGATAATTAATGTTTATTGAATATTTGTTTTCCGGATATTTGATTAAATTGGCTAGTTATGGTAGGAATATAATTTAGGTTGGATTTTGGTATTTAAATCAGATTTCTGTCTTTCACTCTATGCGCCCTAGAGGGTCTAGAATCAAGGATTGAGAATTTGGATCCATGGTTACATGGCGCTCGAGAGAGGCACGAAACACCGTAAAATTTAGAATTGACGTTTCCTGTTGTGCAAGTAGTTAACCAAATGATTGCTTGATAATTTAGGATATAATTAGTGTTTAGTTCATATTAATTTATCATATTTGGTTAGGCTAGTTGACTTAAGAATACACAAATTTCAGTCCTCGCTGTGGATATGACCCTCGCTTCCCGCTAAATTACATGAATGATTCGTACGCTTGCGAGGTATTAAAGCCGATGTAACTAAATTCCACATCAGTAAGTAAAGAAAATTTATTTACACACCACAAATGAACAAAAATGTTTTGTTATCCAAGTTTGGGTAATTCCACTAGTTCAACCCTAATAGTTCGGAATTTTATAAGAAAGAGATTTTCTACATATGTTTTAAAAAATGGATATGCATGCTTGAAACATGTTAAAGATGTAAAAGACTTATGGTTCCAAACCTTTTAAAGAGAATAACATTAAATTCTCAAGTGAACGTGCGGTGGGATATTTACCCGACTCAAACAAGCCATTATTTTCCCCATTTACAAAAAGCTGACCTAATGATCATAGATGATTGAAAAGTAATTTATCATACATAACCGGCTAAATTTTGAAAGGAATGACTTATAGATTGGGAGTCAACACTCACTCAAAAAATCACCGACGAGTGCAAAACCTGATATATAAAAACTAAAAAGAGTTTACATTCCCTAACAATTATAGAAACTTTTTGGAATTATCTCTCTCTACATTTGTGCATTGTGCATTGTGCATTTCCATTTTCGATGTATAATTTTTTCTTCAATCAAAACTTGAGTTTTTACTTACCCTACATCTCGCAAACAAAAAAAAAAGATAAAAGTCAAAATAGTTCACAACAAAATGAAAATTTTAGAGTTTATGTATGGAAAGAATTTACGGCTATAAACTAATGTAAGTAAAGAAAATTTATTCACAGACCACAAATGAACACAGAAGTTTTGTTATCCAAGTTTGGGTAATTCCAATAGTTCAACCCTAATAGTTCGGAATTTTATAAGAAAGAGATTTTTGTACATATGTTTTAAAAAATGGATGTGCATACTTGAAACATGTTAAAGATGAAAATTACCAATGGATCCAAACCTTTTAAAGAGAATAACATTAAATTCTCAAGTGAACGTGCGGTGTGATATTTACCCTACTCAAACAAGCCATTATTTTGCCCATTTTCCAAAAGCTTACCTAAGGATCATAGATGATTGTAATGTGATTTATCATGCGTAATGGGCTATATTTTTTTAAGGAATGACTGATGGATTGGGAGTCAACACTAAGTTAAAAATCCCCCACCTCCCCTTTTCCCGATGATTGCAGAACCTGATTTATATAAACTAAAAAGAGTTTACAATTCCTAAAAATTACTGACACATTTAGGAATTATCTCTTCGTACATTTGTGCATTGTGCATTTCCATTTTAGATTTATACTTTTATCTTAAATCAAAACTTTAGTTTTCACTTTCCCTTCATCTCGCAAACTATAAAAAGAGATAAAATGCAAATAGATCACAACGAAAAGAAAATTTCAGAGTTTATGTATGAAAAGAATTTAAAGCAATAAAGAAATGTAAGTATAGAAAATTTATTGACACACCACAAATGAAGACAAAAGTTTTGTTATCCAAGTTTGGGTAATTCCACTAGTTCAACCCAAATAGCACGGAATTTTATAAGAAAGAGATTTTTCTACATATGTTTTAAAAAATGGATATGCATGCTTGAAACTTGTTAAAGATCCAAATGACCTATGGATCCAAACCCTTTAAAGAGAATAACATTAAATTCTCAAGTGAACGTGCGGAGGGATATTTACGTGAGTCAAACAAGCCATTATTTAACCCATTTCCTAAAAGCTGACCTAACGATCACAGATGATTGTAATGTGATTTATCATGCATAACGGGCTATATTTTTTTAAGGAATGACTTATGGATTGGGAGTCAACACTCAGTTAAAAATCCCCCACCTCCCTATTTTCCCGACAATAATAGAACCTGATATATAAAAACTAAAAAGAGTTTACAATCCCTAAAAATTACAAAAACTTTTTGGAATTATCTCTCTCTATATTTTTGCATTGTGCATCTCCATTTTAGATGTATATTTTTTTCTTAAATCAAAACTTGAGTTTTCACTTTCCCTTCATCTCGTAAAAAAAAAAAAAGAGATAAAAGGCAAAAGATCACAACAAAATGAAAATTGGAGAGTTTACGTATGGAAAGAATTTAAAGCAATAAACAAATGTAAGTAAAGAAAATTTATTCACATACCAAAAATGAACACAAAACTTTTGTTATCCAAGTTTAGGAAATTCCACTAGTTCGACCCGAATAGCCTGGAATTTTATAAGAAAGAGATTTTTCTACACATGTTTTAAAAAAAGGATATGCATGCTTGAAACATGTTAAAGATGCAAATGACCTATGCATCCAAACCTGTTAAAGAGTATAACATTAAATTATCAAGTGAACCTGCTGTGGGAGATTTACCTGAGACAAACAAGCCATTATTTTACCCATTTACAAAAAGCTGGCCTAAGATCATAGATGATTGTAAAGTGAGTTATCATGCGTAACGGGCTATATTTTTTTAAGGAATGACTTCTGGATTGGGAGTCAACACTCACTTAAAAATCCCCCGCCTCCCCCTTTTCCTGACGATTGTAGAACCGGATATATAAAAACTAAAGAGAGTTTACAATCCCTAAAAATTATAGACACTTTGGGAATTATCTCTCTCTACATTTGTGCATTGTGCATTTCCATTTTAGATGGATATTTTTTTCTTAATTCAAAACTTGATTTTTAACTTTTCCTTCATCTAGAAAAAAAAAAAAAAAAAAGAGATAAAAGGCAAATAGATCACAACAAAATCAAAATTTCAGAGTTTATGTATGGAAATAATTTATAGCAATAAAAAAATGTAACTAAAGAAAATTTATAGCAATAACAAAAGTTTTGTTATCCAAGTTTGGCTAATTCCACTTGTTCAACCCTAAAAACTTGGACTTTTATAAGAAAGACATTTTTCTAAAAATATTTAAAAAAATGGATATGCATGCTTGATACAAGTTAAAGTTGCAAATGACCTATGGATCCAAACCTTTTAAAGAGAATAACATTAAATTCTCAAGTGAACGTGCGGTGGGATATTTTCTCGAGTCAAACAAGCCATTATTTTGCCCACTTACAAAAAGCTAATCTAATGATCATAGATAATTGTAAAGTGATTTATCAAGCGTAACGGGATATATTTTTTTAAGGACAGTTCAAAATCCCCCGCCTGCCCCTTTTCCCAATGATTGCAGAACCTGTTATATAAAAACTAAAAAGAGTTTACAATCCCTAAAAATTACACACACATTTTGAAATTATCTGTCATTACATTTGTGCATTGTGCAATTCCATTTTAGATGTATACATTTTTCTTAAATCAGAACTTGAGTTTTCACTTTCCCTTTATCTTGTCAAAAAAAAAAGGAGAAAAAAGGCAAATAGAGCAACACAAAATGAAAATTTTAGAGTTTATATATGGAAAGAATTTAAAGCAATAAACAAAGGTAAGTAAAGAAAATTTATTCACACATCACAAATGAACACAAAAGTTTTGTTATCCAAGTTTGGGAAATTCCACTATTTCAACCCTAATAGCTTGGAATTTTTTAAGAATGACATTTTTCTACACATGTTTTAAAAAATGGACATGCATGCTTGAAACATGTTAAAGATGCAAATGACTTACGGATCCAAACCTCATAAAAAGAATAACATTAAATTCTCAAGTGAACGTGCGGTAGGATACTTACCCGAGTCAAATAGGCCATTATTTTGCCCATTTGCAAAAAACTGGCCTAACGATTATAGATGATTGTAAAGTGATCTATCATGCATAACAGGCTTTATTTTTGTAAGGAATGAGTTATGGATTGGGAGTCAACACTCTGCTAAAAATCCCTTGCCTCCCCCTTTTCCCAACGATTGCTGAACCTGAAATATAAAAACTAAAAAGAGTTTACAATACCTAAAATTACATGCACTATTTGGAATTATCTCTCTCTACATTTGTGCATTGTGCATATCCATTTTAGATGTATACTTTTTTGTTAAATCAAAACTTGAGTTTTGACTTTCCCTTCATCACGTAACCAAAAAAAAGAGATAAAAGGCAAATAGATCACAAGAAAATGTAAATTTTAGAGTTTATGTAAGAAAAGAATTTAAAGCAATAAACAAATGTAAGTAAAGAAAATTTATTCACACACCAAAATTGAACCCAAAAGTTTTGTTAAGCAAGTTTGGGTAATTCCACTAGTTCAACCCTAATAGCTCAGAATTTTATAAGAAAGAGATTTTTCTACACATGTTTTAAAAAACTGGATATGCATGCTTGAAACATGTTAAAGATTCAAATGTCCTAGGGATCCAAACCTTTTAAAGAGAATAACATTAAATTCTCAAGTGAACGTGCGGTGGAATATTTACCCGAGTCAAACATGCCATTATTTTTTCCATTTACAAAAAGCTGACCTAACAATTATAGATGATTGTAAAGTGATTTATCAAGCGTAATGGGCTATATTTTTGTAAGGAATTACTTATGGATTGGGATTCAACATTCAGTGAAAAATCCCCCGCCACTCCCTTTTCCCGATGATTGCAGAACCTGATATATAAAAACAAAAAAGAGTTTACAATATTTAAAAATTAAAAAAAAATTTTGAATTACCTCACTCGACATTTTTGCATTGTGCATTTCCTTTTTAGATGTATACTTTTTTCTTAAATAAAAACATGAGTTTTCACTTTCCCTTCATCTCGTAAACAAAAAAAAAAAGAGACAAAAGGCAAAAAGATTAGAAGAAAATGAAAATTTTAGAGTTTATGTATGGAGAGAATTTAATGCAATAAAGAAATATATGTAAAGAAAATTTATTCACCCACGACAAATGAACACAAAAGTTTTGCTATTCAAGTTTTGGAAATTCCACTAGTTCAACTCTAATAGCTCGGAAGTTTAAAAGAAAAAGTTTTTCTACACATGTTTTAAAAAATGGATATGCATGCTTGAAACATATTAAAGATGCAAATGACGAATGGATCCAAACCATTTAAAGAGAAGAACATTAAATTCTCAAGTGAACATGCGGTGGGATATTTATCCATGTCAAAAGAGCCATTATTTTGCCCATTTACAAAAACCTGACATAAGGATCATAGATGATTGTAAAGTGATTTATCATGCGTAACTGGGTATATTTTTGTAATGAATGACTTATGGTTTGGGAGTCAACACTCTATTAAAAATCCCCCGCCTCCCCATTTTTCCGATGATTGCAGAACTTGATATATAAAAACTTAAAAGAGTTTACTATCCCTAAAAATTACAGAAACATTTTGGAATTATTTCTCCGTACTTTGTGCATTTCCATTTCAGATGTAAACTTTTTTCTTAAATCCCAACTTCAGTTTTCACTTTCCCTTCATCTCGTAAATAAATAAAAAAAGAGTTAAAAGGAAAATAAGATCACAAAAAAATGAAACTTTTAGATTTTTTGTATGGAAAGAATTTAAAGCAATAAACAAATGTAAGAAAAGAAAATTTATTCACACACCACAAATGAACACAAAATTTTTGTTATCCAAGTTTGGGTAATTCCACTAGTTCAACCAAAATAGCTCGGAATTTTGTAAGAAAGAGATTTTTCTACACATGTTTTAAAAAATGGTATGCATGCTTCAGACATGTTAAAGATGCAAATTACCTATGGATCCAAACCTTTGAAAGACAATAACATTAAATTCTCAAGTGAACGTGCAATGTGATATTTACCTGAGTCAAACAAGCCATTATTTTGCCCATTTACAAAAAGCTCACCTAACGATCATAGATGATTGTAAAGTGATTTATCATGCGTAACGGGCTATATTTTTGTAAGGAATGACTTATGGATTGGGAGTCAACACTCGATTAAATTTCTCCCGCCTCCACTTTTTCCCAATGATTGCTGAACCTGATATATAAAAACTAAAAAGAGTTTAGAATCCCTAAAATTAAAGACACTTTTTGGAATTATCTCCCTCTACATTTGTGCATTGTGCATTTCCGTTTTAGATGTATACTTTATTGTTAAATCAAAACTTGAGTTTTCACTTTCCCTTCATCTCGTAAACAAAAAACAGAGATAAAAGGCTAATAGATCACAACAAAATGAAAATTTTGGAGTTTATGTTTGGAAAGAATTTAAAACAGTAAACAAATGTAAGTAAAAAAAAAATATTAACACACCAAAAATGAACACAAAATTTTTGTTATCCAAGTTTGGGTAATTCCCCTAGTTCAACCCTAATAGCTCGGAATTTTATAAGAAAGAGAATTTTTTGCATATGTTTTAAAAAATCGATATGCATGCTTGGAACATGTTGAGGATGCAAATGACCTATGGATTCAAACCATTTAAAGAGAAGAGCATTAAATTCTCAAGTGAACGTGCGGTGAGATATTTATTCGTGTCAAAAAAGCCATTATTTTGCCCATTTACAAAAAGCTGACATAAGGATCATAGATGATTGTAAAGTGAATTATCATGCGTTACTGGGTATATTTTTGTAATGAATAACTTAGGGTTTGGGAGTCAACACTCTATTAAAAATCCCCAACTTCCCCATTTTCCCGACAATTGCAGAACCTGATATATAAAAACTAAAAAGAGTTTACTATCCCTACAAATTACAGAAAATTTTTGGAATTATCTCTCTGTACATTTGTGCATTTTACAATGTGCATTTCCATTTTAGATATATGCTTTTTTCTTAAATCCAAACTTCAGTTTTCACTTTCCCTTCATCTAATTAAAAAAAAGAAAAAGAAAAAAGGAAAATAGATGATTGTAAAGTAATTTGTCATGCGTAATGGGCTATATTTCTTTAAGGAATGACTTATGGATTGGGAGGCAACACTCAGTTAAAAATCCCCCGCCTCCCCCTTTTCCCGAAGATTGCAGAACCAGATATATAAAAACAAAAAAGAGTTTACAATGCAAAAAAATTACAACAGGTTTTTGGAATTATCTCTCTCTATATTTGTGCATTGTGAATTTCCATTTAAGATGTATACATTTATCTTAAATCAAAACTTGAGTTTTTACTTTTCCTTCAACTCGTAAATAAAAAATAGAGATAAAAAGCAAAAAGATCACAACAAACTGAAAATTTTAGAGGTTATGTATGGGAAAAATTTAAAGCAATAAACAAATGTAAGTAAAGAAAATTTATTCACACACCACAAATGAACACAAGATTTTTGTTATCCAAGTTTGGGAAATTCCCCAAGTTCACCCCTAATAGCTCGGAATTTTATAAGAAAGAGATTTTTTGACACATGTTTTTTAAAATGAATATGCATGCTTGAAACATGTTAAAGATGCAAATGACCTATGGATCTAAACATTTTAATGAGAATAACATTAAATTCTTAAGTGAACGTGTTGTGACTTAGTTACCCGGGTCAAACAAGCCATGATTTTGCCCATTTACAAAAAGCAGACCTAACTATCATAGATGATTGTAAAGTAATTTATCTTGCGTAAAGGGCTATATTTTTTTAAGGAATGACTTATGGATAGGGAGTCAACACTCAGTTAAAAATCCCCCGCCTCCCCCTTTTATCGACAATTGCTGATCCTGATATATAAAAACTAAAAAGAGTTTACAATCCCAAAAAATTACAGTCCCTTTTTGGAATTATCTCTCACTACATTTGTGCTTTGTGCATTTCCATTTTAGATGTATACTTTTTCCTTAAATCAAAACTTGAGTTTTTACTTTCCCTTCATCTCGTAAACAAACAAAAAAAAAGATATAAGGCAAATAGATCACAACAAAATGAAAATTTTAGAGTTTATGTATGGAAATAATTTAAGGCAATAAACAAATGTTAGTAAAAAAAAATTATTCACACACCACAAATGAACAAGAAAATGATTTGTTATCCAACTTTGGGTAATTCCACTAGTTCAACCCTAATAGCTCGGAATTTTTTAGAAAGAGATTTTTAATCATGTGTTTTAAAAAATGGATATGCATGCTTGAAACATGTTAAAGATGCAAATGACCTATGGATCCAAACCTTTTAAAGAGAATAACATTAAAATCTCAAGTGAACGTGCGGTGGGATATTTACCCATGTCAAACAAACCGTAATTTTGCCCATTTACAAAAAGCTGACCTACTGATTATAGATGATTGTAAAGTGATTTGTCATGTGTAACGGGCTATATTTTTTTAAGGAATGACTTATGGATTGGGAGTTAACACTCAGTTAAAAATCCCTCGCCTCCCCTTTTTCCCGACGATAGCAGAATCTGATATATAATAAATAAAATGAGTTTACAATGCCTAAAAGTTACAGAAACTTTTTGGAATTATCTCTCATTACAATTGTGCATTGTGCATTTCCATTTTAGATGTATAGCTTTTTCTAAAATAAAAACTTGAGTTTTCACTTTCCCTTGATCTCTTAATTAAACAAAAGAGATAAAAGGCAAATAGAGCACAAGAAAATGAAAATTATAGAGTTTATGTATGAAAGGAATTTACAGCAATAACCAAATGAAAGTAAAGAAAATTTATACACACACCACAAATGAACACAAAAGTTTTTTTATCCAAGTTTGGAAAATTCTACTATTTCAAGGCTAATAGCTCGTAATTTTATAAGAAAGAGATTTTTCTACATATGTTTTAAAAAATGGATATGCATGCTTGAAACACTTTAAAGATAAAAATGACCTATGGATCCAAACCTTTTAAAGAGAATAACATTAAATTCTCAAGTGAACATGCAGAGGGATATTTACCCTAGTCCAACAAGCCACTATTTTTCTCATTTACAACAATCAGGCCTAAATATCTTATATGATTGTAATGTGATTTATCATGCATTACGGGCTATATTTTTGTAAGGAACGACTTATGGATTGGGAGTCAACACTAAGTTAAAAATCCCCAACCTCCCTCTTTTACCGACGTTTTCTGAACTTGATATATAAAAACTAAAAAGAGTTTACAATCCCTTAAAATTACTGACCCTTTTTGGAATTATCTCTCTCTACATTTGTGCATTGTGCATTTCCATTTTAGATGTATAATTTTTTCATAAATCAAACTTTGTGTTTCACTTTCCCTTCATCTCATAAACAAAAAAAAAGAGATAAAAGGCAAATAGATCAAAAGAAAATGAAAATTTTAAAGTTTATGTATGGAAATAATTTAAAGCAATAAAAAAATGAAAGTAAAGTAAATATATTCACACACCACAAAAGAACAAAAAAGTTTTTTATCCAATAGCTCGGAATTTTACTATTTCAAACCCAATAGCTCGGAATTTTATAAGAAAGAGATCTTTCTACACATGTTTCAAAAAATGGATATGCATGCTTGAAACATGTTAAAGATGCAAATGACCTATGGATCCAAACCTTTGAAAGAGAATAAAATTAAATTCTCAAGTCAACGTGCGGTGGGATATTTACTCAAGTCAAACAAGCCATTATTTTGCCCATTTTTAAAAAGCTGACCTAACAATCATAAATGATAGTAAACTGATTTATCATGCGTAACAGGCTATATTTTTTTAAAGAATGACTTATGGATTGGGAGTCAACACTCAGTTCAAAATCCCCCTCCTCCCCCCTTTCCCGACGATTGTTTAACCTGATATATAAAAACTAAAAAGAGTTTATAATCCCTAAAAATTACAGAAACTTTTTGGAATTACCTCTCTCTACAATTGTGCATTATGCATTTCCATTTTACTTGTATACTCTTTTCTTTAATCAAAACTTGAGTTTTCACTTTTGCTTCATCTCGCATATTAAAAAAATAGATTAAAGGCAAATAGATCACATCAAAATGAAAATTTTAGAGTTTATGTATGGAAGAATTTAAAGCAATAAACGAATGAAAGCAAAGAAAATTTATTAACACACGAAAAATGATCACAGAAGTTTTGTTATCCAAGTTTGGGAAATTCCACTAGTTCAACCCTAATAGTTCGGAATTTTATAAGAAAGAGATTTTTCTATGCATGATTTAAAAAATGGATATGCATGGTTGAAACATGTTAAAGATACAAATGACCTATGGATCCAAACCTTTTAAAGAGAATAACATTGAATTCTTATGTGAACGTGCGGTGGGATCTTTACACGAGTCAAACAAGTCATTATTTTGCCCATTTATAAAAAGCTGACCTAACGATCATAGATGATTGTAAAGTGATTTATCATGCGTAATGATCTTTATTTTTGTAAGCAATGACTTATGGATTGGGAGTCAACACTCAGTTAAAAATCCCCCGCCGCCCCCTTTTCCCGACGATTACAGAACCAGATATATAAAAACTAAAAAGAGTTTACAATCTCAAAAAAAATACAATGAATTTTATTGAATTATCACTCTCTACATTTGTGCATTGTGGATTTCCACGTTAGATCTATACTTTTTCTTAAGTCAAAACTTGACTTTTTGCTTTCCCTTCATCTCGCAAACTAAAAAAAAAGATAAAAGGCAAATAGATCACAACATAATGAAAATCTTAGAGTTTATGTATGGAATGAATTTAGAGCATTAAACAAATGTAAGTATAGAAAATTTATTCACACACCACAAATGAACACAAAAGTTTTGTTATCCAAGCTTGGGTAATTCCACTAGTTCAACCCCAATAGCTCAGAATTTTATTAGAAAGAGATTTTTCTACATATGTTTTTAAAAATTTCTATGCATGTTTGAAACATGTTAAAGATGCAAATGACCTTTGGATCCAAACCTTTTAAAGAGAATAACCTTAAATTCTCAAGTGAGAGTGCGGTGGGATAATTACTCGAGTCAAACAAGCCATTATTTTGCCCATTCACAAAACGATGACCTAACAATCATAGATGATTGTAAAGGGATTTATCATGCGTAACGGGCTATATTTTGGTAAGGAATGACTTATGGATTGGGAGTCAACACTCAGTTAAAAATCCCCCGCCTCCCCCTTTTCTTGATGATTGCAGAACACGATATATAAAAACTAAAAAGAGTTTACAATCCCTAAAAATTACAAACACTTTTTGGAATTATCTCTCTCTACACTTGTGCATTGTGAATTTCCATCTTAGATGTATATTTTTTTCTTAAATCAAAACATGAGTTTTCACTTTCCCTTCACCTCGCAAACAAAAAAAAGAGATAAAGGTAAATAGATAAAAAAAAAATTAAATTTTTAGATTTTATGAATGGAAAAAATTTAAAGCAAAAAAAAATGTAAGTAAAGAAAATTTATTCACACACCACAAATGAACACAAAAGTTTTGTTATCAAAGTTTGCAGAATTCCTCTAGTTTAACCCTAACAGCTCAGAATTTTATAAGAAAATTTTTTTTCTATATATGTTTTAAAAAATGGATAAGTATTCTTGAAACATGTTAAAGATGCAAATGACCTATGGTTCCAAACCTTTTAAAGAGAATAACATTAAATTCTCAAGTGAACGTGCGGTGGGATATTTACCCAAGAGAAACAACCCATTACTTTGACCTTATACAAAAAGCTGACCTAACGATCATAGATGATTTTAGTGTGATGTATCATGCGTAATCGGCTATATTTTTGAAAGGAATGACTTATGGATTGGGAGTCAACACTCGCTCAAAAATCCCCCGCCTCCCCCTTTTCCCGACGATTGTAGAACTTGATATATAAAAACTAAAAAGAGTTTACATTCCCTAAAAATTACAGACACTTTTTGGAATTACCTCTATCTAAATTTGTGCATTGTGGATTTCCATTTTAGATGTGTACTTTTTTCTGAAATCAAAACTTAAGTTTTTACTTTTCCATCATCTCGCAAACAAAAAAAAGATAAAAACGGCAAATTGATCACAACAAAATGAAAATTTTAGTGTTTATGTATGGAAGGAATTTTCAACAATAAAAAAATGTAAGTAAAGAAAATTTATTCACATACCACAAATGAACACAAAAGTTTTGTTATCCAAGTTTGTGTAATTCCACTAGTGCAGCCCTAATAGTGCTGAATTTTATAAGATTGAAAATTTTCTACATATGTTTTTAAAATTGAATCTGTATGCTTGAAACTTGTTAAAGATGCAAATGACCTATGGATCCAAACCTTTTAAAGAGAATAACATTAAATTCTCAAGTGAACGTGCAGTGGTATATTTACTCGAGTCAAACAAGCCATTATTTTACCCATTTAAAAAAAGCTGATCTAATGATCATAGATGATTGTAGAGTGATTTATCATGCATAACAGGTTATATTTTTGAAAGGAAAGACTTATGGATTGGGAGTCAACACTCAGTTAAAAATGCCCCGCCTCCCCCTTTCCCGATGATTGGAGAACCTGATATATAAAAACTAAAAAGAGTTTACAATCCCTAAAAATTACAGACATATTTTGGAATTATCTGTAATTATATTTGTGCATTGTGCATTTCCATTTTAGATGTATAGTTTTTTCTTAAATCAAAACTTGAGTTTTCAATTTTCCTTCATCTCGTAAACAAAAAAAGACATTAAAGGCAAATAGATCACTACAAAATGAAAATTTTAGAGTTTATGTATGGAAAGAAGTTAAAGCAATAAACAAATGTAAGTAAAGAAAATTTATTCACTCACCACAAATGAACACAAAAATATTGTTATCCAAGTGTGGGAAATTCCACTAGTTCGACCCTAGTACCTCAGAAGTTTATAACAAAGAGATTTTTGTACACATGTTTTAAAAAATGGATATGCATCCTTGAAACATGTTAAATATGCAAATGACCGATGGATCCAAACCTTTTAAAGAGAATAACATTAAATTCTCAAGTGAACGTGCGGTGGGATATTTACCTGACTCAAACAAGCCATTATTTTACCCATTTACAAAATGTTGACCTAACGATCATAGATGATTGTAAAATGATTTATCATGTGTAACAGGCTTTATATTTGTAAGGAATGACTGATAGATTGGGAGTCAACACTCTGTTAAAAATCCCTCGCCTCCCCCTTTTCCCAAAGATTGCTGAACCTGATATAAAAACTAAAAAGAGTTTACAATACCTAAAATTACAGGCACTGTTTGGAATTATCTCTCTCTACATTTGTGCTTTTTGCATATCCATTTTAGATGTATACTTTTTTGTTAAATCAAAACTTGAGTTTTCACTTTCCCTTCATCACGTAACCAAAAAAAAAAGATAAAAGGCAAATAGATCACAAGAAAATGTAAATTTTTGAGTTTATGTAAGAAAAGAATTTAAAGCAATAAAAAAATGTAAGTAAAGAAAATTTATTTACACACCACAATTGAACCCAAAAGTTTTGTTAAGCAAGTTTGGGAAATGCCACCACTAGTTCAATCCTATTAACTAGGAATTTTATAAGAAAGAGATTTCTCTACACATGTTTTAAAAAATGGATATGCATGCTTGAAACAAGTTAAAGATGCTAATGACCTATGGATCCAAACCTTTTAAAGAGAATAACATTAAATTCTCATGTGAACGTGCAACATTATATTTACCCATGTCCAACAACCATTATTTTGCCCATATATAAAAAGCTAACCTAACGATCATAGATGATTGTAAAGTAATTTGTCATGCGTAATGGGCTATATTTCTTTAAGGAATGACTTATGGATTGGGAAGCAACACTCAGTTAAATATCGCCCGCCTCTCCCTTTTCCCGAAGATTGTAGAACCTGATATATAAAAATAAAAAAGAGTTTACAATGCAAAAAAATTACAAACGGTTTTTGGAATTATCTCCCTCTACATTTGTGCAATGTGCATTTCCATTTTAGATGTATACATTTATCTTAAATCAAAACTTGAGTTTTCACTTTTCCTTCATCTCCTAGATAAAAAATAGAGATAAAACGGAAAAAGATCACAACAAACTGAAAATTTTTGAGGTTATGTATGAAAAAATTTAAAGCAATAAACAAATGTAAGTAAAGAAAATTTATCCACACACCACAAATGAACACAAGATCTTTGTTATCCAAGCTTGGGAAATTCCATACGTTGAACCCTACTAGCTCGAAATTTTATAAGAAACAAATTTCTCTACACATGTTTTAAAAAATGGATATGCATGCTTGAAACAAGTTAAAGATGCAAATAACCTATGGATCCAAACCTTTTGTAGAGAATAACATTAAATTCTCAAGTGAACGTGCGGTGGGATATTTACCCGTGTCAAAAGAGCCATTATTTTGCCCATTTACAAAAAGCTGATATAAGGATCATAGATGATTGTAAAGTGATTTATCATTAGTAACTGGGTATATTTTTTTAATGAATGACTTATGGTTTGGGTGTCAACACTTTATTAAAAATCCCCCACCTCCCCTTTTTCCCGACGATTGCAAAACCTGATATACAAAAACTTAAAAGAGTTTACTATCCCTTAAAACTACAGAAAATTTTTGGAATTATCTCTCCGTACATTTGTCCATTTTGCAATGTGCATTTCCATTTTAGATGTATACTTTTTTCTTAAATCCAAACTTCAGTTTTCACTTCCCCTTCATCTCGTAAACAAAAAAAAAAGAGTTAAAAGGCAAATAGATCACAACAAAATGAAACTTTTATAGTTTTCGTTTGAAAAGAATTTAAAGCAATAATCAAATGTAAGAAAAGGAAATTTATTCCCACACCACAAATGAACACAATTTTTGTTATCCAAGTTTGGGTAATTCCACTAGTTCAACCCAAATAGCTCAAAATTTTATAAGAAAGAGATTTTTATACACATGTTTTAAAAAATGGTATGCATGCTTCAAACATGTTAAAGATGCAAATTACCTATGGATCCAAACCTTTGAAAGAAAATAACATTAAATTCTCAAGTAAATGTGCAATACGATATTTACCCGAGTCAAACAAGCCATTATTTTGCCCATTCACAAAAAGCTGACCTAACGATCATAGATGATTGTAAAGTGATTTATCATGCGTAACGGGCTATATTTTTGTAAGGAATGACTTATGGATTTGGAGTCAACACTCAATTAAAATTCTCCCGCCTCCACATTTTCCCATTGATTGCTGAACCTGATATATAAAAAATAAAAACAGTTTACAATCCCTAAAATTAAAGACACTTTTTGGAATTATCTCCCTCTAAATTTGTGCATTGTGCATTTCCGTTTTAGATGTATACTTTATTGTTACATCAAACTTGAGTTTTCACTTTCCCTTGATCTCGTAAACAAAAAACAGAGATAAAAGGCAAATAGATCACAACAAAAAGAAAATTTTGGAGTATATTTTTTGAAAGAATTTAAAACAATAAAAAAATATAATTAAAGAAAATTTATTAACACACCAAAAATGAACACAAAATATTTGTTTCCCAAGTTTGGGTAATTCCCTTAGTTCAACCCTAATAGCTCGGAATTTTATAAGAAAGAGAATTTTTTGCATATGTTTTAAAAAATCGATATGCATGCTAGAAACATGTTAAAGATGCAAATGACCTATGGATCCAAACCATTTAAGGATAAGAACATTAAATTCTCAAGTGAACGTGCGGTGGGATACTTACCCGTGTCAAAAGAGCCATTATTTTGCCCATTTAGAAAAAGCTGACATAAAGATCATAGATGATTGTAAAGTGATTTATCATGCGTTATTGGGTATATTTTTGTAATGAATGACTTATGGTTTGGGAGTCAACACTCTATTAAAAATTCCTAGTTACCCCATTTTCCCGACGACTGCAGAACCTGATGTATAAAAACTAAAAAGAGTTTACTATCCCTAAAAGTTACAGAAATTTATGAATTATCTCACCGTACATTTGTGCATTTTGCAATGTGTATTTCCATTTTAAATGTGTACTTTTTTCTTAATCCCAAACTTGAGTTTTCACTTCCCCTTCATCTCATAAAATAAAAAAAATAAAAAAAGAAAATAGATCACAACAAAATGAAAATTTTAGAGTTTATGTATGGAAAGAATTTAAAGTAATAAACAAATGTAAGTAAATAAAATTTATGCACACACCACAAAGGAACACAAAAGTTTTGTGATCCAACTTTGGGAAATTCCACTGGTTCAATCCTATTAACTCGGAATTTTATAAGAAAGAGATTTCTCTACACATGTTTTAAAAAATGGATATGCATGCTTGAAACAATTTAAAGATGCAAATGACCTAAGGATCCAAACCTTTTGAAGAGAATAACATTAAATTCTCAAGTGAACGTGCGGCGGGATATTTACCCGTGTCAAAAGAGCCATTATTTTGCCCATTTACAAAAAGCTGACATAAGGATCGTAGATGATTGTAAAGTGATTTATCATGAGTAACTGGGTATATTTTTGTAATGAATGACTTATGGTTTGGGTGTCAACACTCTATTAAAAATCCCCCACCTCCCCTTGTTCCCGATGATTGCAGAACCTGATATATAAAAACTTAAAAGAGTTTACTATCCCTAAAAACTACAGAAAAATTTTGGAATTATCTCTCCGTACTTTTGTCCATTTTTCAATGTGCATTTCCATTTTAGATGTATACTTTTTTCTTAAATCCAAACTTCAGTTTTCACTTTCCCTTCATCTCGTAAACAAAAAAAAAAAAAAGTTAAAAGGCAAATAGATCACAACAAAATGAAACTTTTATAGTTTTCGTTTGAAAAGAATTTAAAGCAATAATCAAATGTACGAAAAGAAAATTTATTCACACACCACAAATGAACACAAAATTTTTGTTATCCAAGTTTGGGTAATTCCACTAGTTCAACCCAAATAGCTCGAGATTTTATAAGAAAGAGATTTTTATACACATGTTTTAAAAAATGGTATGCATGCTTCAAACATGTTAAAGATGCAAATTACCTATGGATCCAAACCTTTGAAAGAGAAAAAAATTAAATTCTCAAGAAACGTGCAATACGATATTTACCCGAGTCAAACAAGCCATTATTTTTCCCATTCATAAAAAGCTGACCTAACGATCAAAGATGATTGTAAAGTGATTTATGATACGTAACGGGCTATATTTTTGTAAGGAATGACTTATGGATTTGGAGTCAACACTCGATTAAAATTCTCCCACCTCCACTTTTTCCCAATGATTGCTGAACCTGATATATAAAAAATAAAAAGAGTTTACAATCCCTAAAATTAAAGACACTTTTTGGAATTATCTCCCTCTACATTTGTGCATTGTGCATTTCCGTTTTAGATGTATACTTTATTGTTAAATCAAACTTGAGTTTTCACTTTCCCTTCCTCTCGTAAACAAAAAACAGAGATAAAAGGCAAATAGATCACAACAAAAAGAAAATTTTGGAGTTTATGTTTTGAAATAATTTAAAACAATAAAAAAATTTAATTAAAGAAAATTTATTAACACACCAAAAATGAACACAAAATTTTTGTTTCCCAAGTTTGGGTAATTCCCTTAGTTCAACCCTAATAGCTCGGAATTTTATAAGAAAGAGAATATTTTGCATATGTTTTAAAAAATCGATATGCATGCTTGAAACATGTTAAAGATTCAAATGACCTATGGATCCAAACCATTTAAAGATAAGAACATTAAATTCTCAAGTGAAACGTGCGGTGGGATATTTACCCGTGTCAAAAGAGCCATTATTTTGCCCATTTAGAAAAAGCTGGCATAAAGATCATAGATGATTGTAAAGTGATTTATCATGCGTTATTGGGTATATTTTTGTAATGAATGACTTATGGTTTGGGAGTCAACACTCTATTAAAAATTCCTAGATGCCCCATTTTCCCGACGACTGCAGAACCTGATATATAAAAACTAAAAAGAGTTTACTATCCCTAAAAGTTACAGAAATTTATGAATTATCTCTCCGTACATTTGTTCATTTTGCAATGTGTATTTCCATTTTAGATGTGTACTTTTTTCTTAATCCCAAACTTGAGTTTTCACTTTCCCTTCATCTCATAAAATAAAAATAATAAAAAAAGCAAATAGATCACAACAAAATGAAAATTTTAGAGTTTATGTATGGAAAGAATTTAAAGTAATAAACAAATGTAAGTAAAGAAAATTTATGCACACACCACAAAGGAACACAAAAGTTTTTTTATCCAACTTTTGGAAATTCCATTGGTTCAATCCTATTAACTCGGAGTTTTATAAGAAAGAGATTTCTCTACACATGTTTTAAAAAATGGATATGCATGCTTGAAACAAGTTAAAGATGCAAATGACCTATGGATCCTAACCTTTTGAAGAGAATAACATTAAATTCTCAAGTGAACGTGCGGTGGGATATTTACCCGTGTCAAAAGAGCCATTATTTTGCCCATTTACAAAAAGCTGACATAAAGTGATTTATCATGAGTAACTGGGTATATTTTTGTAATGAATGACTTATGGTTTGGGTGTCAACACTCTATTAAAAATCCCCCACCTCCCCTTTTTCCCGACGATTGCAGAACCTGATATATAAAAACTTAAAAGAGTTTACTATCCCTAAAAACTACAGAAAAATTTTGGAATTATCTCTCCGTACATTTGTCCATTTTGCAATGTGCATTTCCATTTTTGATGTATACTTTTTTCCTAAATCCAAACTTCAGTTTTCACTTTCCCTTCATCTCGTAAACAAAAAAAAAAAAAAGAGTTAAAAGGCAAATAGATCACAACAAAATGAAACTTTTATAGTTTTCGTTTGAAAAGAATTTAAAGCAATAATCAAATGTAAGAAAAGAAAATTTATTCCCACACCACAAATGAACATAAAATTTTTGTTATCCAAGTTTGGGTAATTCCACTAGTTCAACCCAAATAGCTCGAAATTTTATAAGAAACAGATTTTTATACACAAGTTTTAAAAAATGGTATGCATGCTTCAAACATGTTAAAGATGCAAATTACCTATGGATCCAAACCTTTGAAAGAGATTAGCATTAAATTCTCAAGTAAACGTGCATTACGATATTTACCCGAGTCAAACAAGCCATTATTTTGCCCATTCACAAAAAGCTGACCTAACGATCATAGATGATTGTAAAGTGATTTATCATGCGTAACGGGCTATATTTTTTTACGGAATGACTTATGGATTTGGAGTCAACACTCGAATAAAATTCTCCCGCCTCCACTTTTTCCCAATGATTGTTGAACCTGATATATAAAAAATAAAAAGAGTTTACAATCCCTAAAATGAAAGACACTTTTTGGAATTATCTCCCTCTACATTTGTGCATTGTGCATTTCCGTTTTAGATGTATACTTTATTGTTAAATCAAACTTGAGTTTTCACTTTCCCTTCATCTCATAAACAAAAAACAGAGATAAAAGGCAAATAGATCACAACAAAAATAAAATTTTGGAGTTTATGTTTTGAAAGAATTTAAAACAATAAAAAAATGTAATTAAAGAAAATTTATTAACACACCAAAAATGAACACAAAATTTTTGTTTCCCAAGTTTGGGTAATTCCCTTAGTTCAACCCTAATAGCTCGGAATTTTATAAGAAAGAGAATTTTTTGCATATGTTTTAAAAAATCGATATGCATGCTTGAAACATGTTAAAGATGCAAATGACCTATGGATCCAAAACATTTAAAGATAAGAACATTAAATTCTCAAGTGAATGTGCGGTGGGATATTTACCCGTGTCAAAAGAGCCATTATTTTGCCCATTTAGAAAAAGCTGACATAAAGATCATAGATGATTGTAAAGTGATTTATCATGCGTTATTGGGTATATTTTTGTAATGAATGACTTATGGTTTGGGAGTCAACACTCTATTAAAAATTCCTAGCTGCCCCATTTTCCCGACGACTGCTAAACCTGATATATAAAAACTAGAAAGAGTTTACTATCCCTAAAAGTTACAGAAATTTATGAATTATCTCTTCGTACATTTGTGCATTTTGCAATGTGTATTTCCATTTTAGATGTGTTCTTTTTTCTTAATCCCAAACTTGAGTTTTCACTTTCCCTTCATCTCGTAAAATAAAAAAAATAAAAAAAGCAAATAGATCACAACAAAATGAAAATTTTAGAGTTTATGTATGGAAAGAATTTAAAGTAATAAACAAATGTAAGTTTTTACGGACTACAAACTCTTTTAGTTTTTATACATTAGGTTTTGTATTGATTGGGAAAAGGGGGAGGCGGGGGATTTTTAACAGAGTGTTGACTCCCAATCCAAAAGTCTTTTTATAAAAAAATGTAGCCCATTACGCATGATAGACCAATAAATCAATTTAAAAATCATCTGTGATTGTTAGGTCATCTTTTTGTAGATGGGCAAAATATTGGCTTGTTTGACTCGGGTAAATATCCCACCACACGTTGATGTAAAATTTAATTACATCGGCTTTTATACCTCGCAAGCATATGAATCGTTCATGTAATTTAGAGGGAAGCGAGGGTCATATCCACAGGGAGGACTGAATTTTGTGTATTCTTCAGTCAACTAGCCTAACCAAATATGATGAATTAATCTGAACTAAACACTAATTATATCCTAAATTATCAAGCAATCATTTGGTTAACTACTTGCACAACAGGAAACGTCAACTCTGGATTTTACGGTGATTCGTCCCTCTCTCCAGTGCCACGTAACCACAGATCCGATTTCTCAATCCTTGTGTCTAGCCCCTCTAGGGCACATAGAGTGAAAGACAGAAATCAGATTAAAATACCAAAATCCAACCTAAATTATAATCCTACCCTAACTAGCTAATTTAATCAAATATCCGGAAAACAAATATTCAATAAACATTAATTATCAAATCACATTTAATAAACAATCAAGACCTAAGTTTAAACTATAGAAAAATTAAATTCCAAAATGACGAATTACTCCTCTTCTCCTTCCTCTCGCTAGGGCAGCAGACTCGTTCTCACGGGTGCTGCAATTTCCCAAAATTGATGGCTTCAGGTAGCAAGAGTGAGTGGCCGGAGGTAGAGACGATGCCGATGACGAAGAATAGAAGCCGATGGACGGAGGTGACATCCGGCGAAGAACGAAACAGATCTGAAGTCCTCTAACCGGCTCTCTCGAGTCTCGGTCGGAGTCGAAATAGCTCCGGGAATGGTCGGAAATACGTAATCGACGCCGGAGGATGGTCGGAATGCGGAATTGGCACCGGAGAAGGCCTCTTGGATCACCGCTCGGCCTGGTGAGCAGAAACTGGCACTGTTGAACTCACCGTGAGAGAGACTCTCTCGAGCTCTCCTCGGGTCTGTTCTCGGTTGCCGGACGGTGGTGGAAGACGGTCGCGCGACGAACGACGGTGGCAAACTCCTCTCGGGTCTTCCCCTGTTTCGGTCCCCCAAGGCTCTGTTTTGGTCAATGATCCCCCTTTAGTCGACGCTCCCCTCCTTCCTTTAATACGATTTTTTCTTGTTTTAATACGATTTGCCCTAAAAATCACCTCCATTTCACTAAGGGCATTTTGGTAAATATCTCCTTCTCCACCAAAATTCTCCTGAAATTCCATAATTGAATCCATAAAAAGTATTTCAGGAAGAAATAAACCCTAAAAGCAATGAAATATAATTCAGGAGAGAAAAATATGCAATATCAACAGTGATTAATGCCAAATTCAATAAATGCACGTTTCATTTGAAAACCGATAAATAACCACCTATAACACAATTATAAAGGTTATTCTATTATAATTAACCTAGTTCTCATGTCAGAATATGGCATCTATCACATCCCCAAACCTAAATCTTTGCTAGTCCCTAGCAAAACAACTATAAACCAAAATTAAGCCTAGGAAAACAAAATGCCACTTTCATAGGGAGCACGATTGCATTTAGCACATGCAACAAGCCGTTAAACCCCTTCTTTGCAGTAGTGGACGAGTTATGTCTCATGAGGGTTTGCATGGAATTTACCCACAAAATTCATCTAAATCAATAATATAAAAAGAAAACTGAAGAAAATTTACTCCTCATTAGCATATGACTAACACTTAGTATCATAAAATATCTGAAAATCATATGAGATCCTACGCAATTTGAAAACCTGTGTAAAATATAGCATATTATCAATCCAAATACACTCATTGTTACTCCACCTGAACTAATGTGACCCATAAGCAATTACTTCAATAGAACAAAGAGGCAACAAATAACAATAAAATCCTGGTCACATCACAATTAAGAGAAAATAGTAGAGTAAGCCTGTTGTTTGACAATCTCACAAAAGAAATATACCAATTTCAATCTTGACCTGCAACTTCTTTCAAATTACAATTCATCATCAAAGTTAAGGAAACTCATTGCTTCCAGATTTAAAACCATTTTACACTATTACCAGTGCACTTTTGCTATTACCAGAGTAATTTTTGTTTCACTGAATACTTTTGGTATTACTACCGTTTTGTATTCGACTTCATTGCACATGCACTTATTTTTAAGTAACCGACTGTTCTGGCACATGTCCTTGGGTTTGCCCAGGCTATTTCTGAAGTTATCTGTCTTTTTCAAGCTAGAGCATTTCCATTTGCATTCATACATTACAACAAGGAATTTCACTAAGGTATACAAAAGGAATGAGTTCAAACAGGCATACAAGACTATTCAGACTAACATAGATCAACACTAGATTTACATGTTCTCTTTTGCAACTAAGTTCCAAGTCTAATGCAATAGTAAGTTATCCCGTTGAATTCTCATGGATCACAACAAATGATATCAGATTTCTAATAGGCATATTTTACACAGTTTTACGAAAAATTTTGAAACAAATTTGAGCAACTTATTTTAACTCTACTAACGTTAACCACATACTAAGAGGAGTAATTTGAAAACCACGAACAAAAATCAAAAGAAAATTATTGCTAAGACATAAAAGAGTCGTTTCCACCCCCCCCCCCCCCCCCCCCCCCCCCCCCCCCCCCAAACCTAAACCTGACATTGTCCTCAATGGGTAAAAGTTAAAACACCAGAACGACTACAAAAAGGAATAACAACTTATCTACTTATACTCCAGCAGAGTAAGGGATAAGCTCCCTCGGGGCTCCTAAATCCATAGGTGGGACCATATGTGTTTGGTCATCAATAATAATACCAAAAAGTCAATAAAGACCCCCAGGAATGATACATAGTCTCCCTCGAAGAAGGTTTACTCGTATCAGCCGTACCCGTAGGTAGTCATCCGTAGATAAAACTGCTATCCCACATCACACTTTGAAGAAATCTCCGTGTGACTAGCCACTGAAGGCAGTAGGAATCACGCGCTGAACACAAGTCCTTAAGTTACTCACCATAAGGTTTTCATTCAATACTTCAAGATCAAACTGGTCAATCCCAAAACGGTTGTTTGAGTATAGATCTCTCAAACTAGGGAGCAAAAGTCTGGTCATCGACTACCAGAACCATTTATGCTCTCAGCCGGCAAGAGAGTACCCCGAGACCATGATGGGGCCGACATCGCCTGGGGACCTCCAATCAATCAAGACCAGAGTACACCAAAGGTTATCCAAAATAAGAATGAATAAACCAAAAATGAAACTGTAATGTACAAAGGGATAGAAACGTGGGGATTGCCCATGATGTGCTAAGTTTATAGTCGTAAGCAAGACTCTGACGCATTCAAGATGAAATGAATGGTTCCTCCAAGAAAATCACCATCACCTCCTCCGGTGTGGGGACATTCTAAAGATACGGTTTGAGCCTCTGACCGTTAACTTTGAAGACCGACCCGTCTCCGTGATTACAGATCTCAATAGAGCCATGAGGAAACACCTGTGTAACTTCAAATGGACCAGACCACCTGGATCTTAGCTTCCCTGGAAACAAATGCAATCGAGAGTTATAAAGTAAAACATTCTGCCCAACAGTAAAAGACTTGCGAAAAATAGATTTATCAAATAAAAGCTTTGTTCGCTCCTTATACAGTTTGACATTCTCATAAGCATCATGACGTATCACTTCCAACTCAATCAAGTGCAATTTTCTCTCCTCACCCGCTGGAGTCAAATCAAAATTCAAAGCCTTAATGGCCCAATAAGCTCTATGCTCAAGCTCAACAGGTAGATGACATGCTTTGCCGAACACTAGACGAAATGGAGATATCCCAATAGGAGTCTTATAAGCGGTTCGATAGGCCCATAAAGCATCATCCAATCGAGTGGACCAATCTTTCCTATCAAAGTGAACCAACTTCTCCAAAATCCATTTGATCTCCCTATTAGAGATTTCCACTTGACCCAAGTTTGTGGGTGGTACGGAGTGGACACCCGATGAGTGATGAAATATTTCTTCAATAAGGTCTCAAATGCTCTGTTACAAAAATGAGATACCCCATCATTGATGATCGCTCTCAGGGTACCAAACCGATTAAAGATGTTTTCTTTTAAAAACTTTACCACCACTTTGTCATCATTTGTCTTACATGCAATAGCTTCAATCCATTTAGAGACATATTCAACAGCAACAAGGATGTATTGATAGCCGAACGAGACAGGAAAAGGACCCATGAAGTCAATACCCCACACATCAAACAATTCAACAATAAGAATGAGGTTAAGAGGCATCATGTACTTCCTAGATAAACAACCAGTCCATTGGCATCTATCACACACACGACAAAACTCATGGGCATCTCTAAATAATGAAGGCTAATAGAAACCACATTGCAAGACTTTAGCCACGGTCTTTCTAGCACCAAAATGTCCACCACATGCGTGGAAATGACAAAATTCAAGAATGTTGGCAAAGTCTTACTCATGTACACAACGCCTAATGACTTGGTCAGAACACACCTTGAACAAATAAGGGTCATCCCAAAAAAAATGTTTGACTTGGGAAAAGAATTTCAACCGATCTTGTTTACTCCAATAATCAGGAATCTTATGAGTTACAAGATACAGTAAACCAAGGCAACTGGGATACTTGGAGAAGTTGTTCATTAGGGAAGGAATCATTTAAAGGAAGGAATCCTTCCTGAGGTGCTACACAGATCCTAGATAGATGATCAGCAACAACATTCTCACAACCCTTCTTATCTCGAATCTCAAGGTCAAATTCTTACAATTGCAAGATCCATCTAATCAAGCGAGATTTAGTGTCCTTGAGAGATAATAAGTACTTCAAAGCAGAATGATCAGTGAACACTATAACCTTTGACCCTAACAGATATGATCTGAATTTTTTCAAGGCAAATACAACAGCTAGCAACTCCTTCTCAGTGGTAGTGTAATTCAATTGAGCATCATGAAGAGCGCGGCTAGCATACTGAATGACACAGGGAATTTTATCCGTCTTTTGCCCCAAAACAGCCCCCAATCCATAGTCAGAGGCATCGCACATCAACTCAAAAGGCAAAGACCAAGTAGGGGGTTGGACAATGGGTACAGTGGACAAACATTTCTTTAGTGTCTCAAAAGCATGAATACAGGCATCATCAAAGGCAAAAGCAACATCTTGAGCAAGCAAATTAGTCAAAGGACGAGAAATTTTGCTAAAGTCCTTAATGAAACGCCTATAGAACCCAGCATGGCCAAGGAAAGAACTCACCCTCTTCACAGAAGTAGGTGGTGGCAGATTGGCAATTAGGTCAACCTTGGCTTTGTCCACTTCTACACCCCGCTTAGACACTACATGTCCAAAAACAATTCCTTTTTTTTACCATGAAGTGGCATTTCTCCCAATTCAAGACTAAATTAGACTTAATGCAACGGGACAATACGAGTGTAAGATTGTCCAGACATGTATCAAAACTAGAGACAAACACAGAAAAGTCATCCATAAAGACCTCTAAAAAGTCACCAATCATGTCAGAAAAGATACTCATCATGCACCATTGGAAAGTGGCGGGCGCATTGCATAAACCAAAAGGCATGCGTCTGTAAGCATAGGTGCCAAACAAACACGTGAATGTGGTCTTTTCCTGGTCTTCTGGAGCAATGGGAATTTGATTGTAGCCGGAGTATCCATCTAAGAAGCAATAAAAATTGTGGCCGGCCAATCGCTCTAGTACCTGATCAATGAAAGGTAGTGGGAAGTGATCCTTCCTAGTGGCAGAATTATGTTTTCTATAGTCAATGCAGACACGCCACTTGGTGGTAGTTCTTGTGGGAATCAATTCACCACTCTCATTTCTCATTATCATTATCCCCCCTTTATTAGGGACAACTTGAATTGGACTCACCCAGGTGCTATCGGAAATAGGGTAAATGATTCCTATCACAAGCAACCTGATGACTTCTTCTCTCACAACCTCCAACATATGGGGATTTAACCTACGTTGCATCTCACATGAGACTTTAGTCCCCTCCTCCAAATGAATACGATGCATGCATATGGAGGGGCTAATCCCTTTTAAGGCATCAAGAGTCCACCCCAATGCCTCTCTATGTGCTTTTAAAACTTCAGCCAATTGTTCCTCCTGCTCAGTACTCAAATCAAAAGAAATAATGACTGGTAATGAGTTCATGGACCCCAAGAACGCATACTTCAACGTGGGAGGAAGTGGCTTAAGATCTAGCTTAGAAGTTTCAAGAGGTTTGTCCAAGTCAAGGGGAAGATCCTATGGATGATCAGTTGTGATAACCTCATAAGCTTCCTCCAACAGAGGTACAAAACTGAGTAAAGAATCAACCTCTTGGAAATATGTTTCCTCATCAAAATAGTCCATGTCTAAAGATGTTATGCAAGATGTTATGCAAGACTCAAAAGATTCAAGAGTGAATTCGTCATCAAGCATAACAGTTTCTATCTTAAATGCAGGACTCAGATCATCATACTCAAGTGGGTCGTGCCCGGCATTAAATACATTCAATGAGACCTTAAAATTTCCAAAAGACAACTCCAACTCACCACTTTTACAATGAATGATAGCATTAGATGTGGCTACGAAGGAACGTCCTAGGATGACAGGAATTTGGTTGGTCACATTGACTACTGGTTCTGTATCAAGAACAATGAAATCAACCGGGAATAGAAATTTGTCCACTTTTATCAAAACATCTTCAACTATTCCTCGTGGTATCTTGACAGAACGGTCAGCTAGTTGAAGTGTGATGTGAGTAGGCTTCAATTCCCCCAAACCTAATTGCTGGTATACAAAGAAAGGAAGCAAATTCACACTTGCCCCTAAGTCAAGAAGAGCTCTCTGGATGGTATGTTCACCAATGACACATGAAATTGTGGGACATCCAGGATCTTTAACTTTAGGAGGAGTGTTGTGCTTCAGAATTGAGCTTACATTCTCAATAAGAAAGACCTTTTTGTTAACATGTTGTTTTCTCTTATGTGTACAAAGGTCTTTCAAAAATCGGGCATAGGCAGGGACTTGCCTAATAGCATCAAGAAGTGGAATGTTAATGTGAACCTTACTAAACAGTTCCAACGTTTCATGCATGCTATCTCCTTTCCTAGGTGGGCCCGATAACCTCTGCGGATAAGGAGCTAGTGGGACTTGGTTACGGATCTGCTTGGTTGTTGGTGGAGAACTTGGAGGTTCTTCACTCAATGATGTGTCCCCATTGTCATCCTTTGACTCCATAGACTTAGTGGTCCCTACCCCATTGTTCAACTCACGACCACTCCTAAGGGTGGTTATGGCTTTGGCTTGCTCATGGTGGGGTTTGGAACTCAACCCACTCTCATGTGTGCTTTTGGGGTTAGGAATGGTTTGACTCGGGAGTCTATTTTGTGCTTGTTCACTCATGTGGCTGGCCAAGTGACTCACTTGCATTTCAAGTTTAGCAATGGAGGACTGTGTATTCTGCATGAATAATTGAAGTGTATCCTCAAGTGAAGGTTTTTGTGGAATCAATGGCTGTTGAGTGAAGTGTGGGCGCGGAGCTTGGGGTTGAGTAAACCCTGGAGGACCCCCAACCTGTGGGCCCTTAGACCATGAGAAATTTGGGTGCCTAGCCCAACCCGGATTATATGTTTCCGAAAAAAGGATCGTTCCTGTTTGGTCTATGAAAATTCTGGACTTCATTCAGGTCATCAATGAGCTCTGGGTAGGATGAACTAGATGGACACATTTATGTGGGATGAGATGAACCAGAGCATATGGCACAGACAGTAGATGGGTTAGGAGCAGGTGAACTCTTGGACACCATAAGGGCATCAATTTTTCTATTCAACCCCTCAATCTTGGCCATGAGCATGGGTGTTTCACTAACCTTATGGAGACCCCCTCTTTTGGCTTCGTGGGATCTCCTATAAACATTAAATGACAAACCCCATTGCTGAGATTGATCACTCAACATTTCAAAGAAGTCCCACGCCTCACTAGCACTCTTACCCATCAAACTCCCACACTCGTTGCATCTACCATGGATCTAACCTGGGGTGTAAGACCTTGATAAAATTATTGCACTAAATGCCATATCTCAAACCCATGATGCGGACACCTACGGATCAAATCCTTCCATTTCTCCCAAGCCTCATAAAAGTGTTCACCCTCCTGCTACATAAAGTTGGAGATTTCTCTACTGAGGTTTGTAGTTCTCTGAATGGGAAAGTACTTGGACAAAAATTTCGTGACTAATGTGTCCCATGAAGTAATGCTGCCCACTTCTAGGGAATTAAGCCAAGACTTGGCCTTATCCTTAAGTGAAAATGGAAAAAGTCTTAATCGGATAGAGTCATCTGAGAAATTCTGGAATTTGAAAATTGCACAAATATCTAAGAATTCCTTGATGTGGTAATATGGGTCCTCCTTCTCCAACCCATAGAATGTAGGGAGGAGTTGGATCACACCCGGTTTCAACTCATAACTGGCAGCAGTAGTGGGTGGTAATATAATGCAAGAAGGTGATGTGAAGAGGGATGGGATAGAATAATCCCTCAGGGCTCTACGGTCAGCTACTGCAGGTAACTGTAATGGTTCACCCTGATTGGCCATGGTAGCTCCTAACTTGACTTCGGGTATTTTCCTACAAATATGTTCTACCTCTTCAACAAAGGGAGCTAATGGTCCACCTAGGGAGCGGCACCCGTGCATAAAAAGAAAAAAAGAAACAAAATGAACTATCAAATTAAGCTAACAAACTCACTACTGAAAATAAAACTAACTAGAAGAAATAAAAATAATTCCATACAAAATCATCAAGCTAAAATTATGAAAGCAAAAAATAAAAAATAAAAATAAATCAAACCTAAGACCATGGAGAACAAAGAAATACACTCAATACGTGCCACCCCGGCAATGGCACCAAAAACTTGATGTAAAATTTAATTACATCGGCTTTTATACCTCGCAAGCGTACAAATTGTTCATGTAATTTAGCGGGAAGCGAGGGTCATATCCACAGGGAGGACTGAATTTTGTGTATTCTTCAGTCAACTAGCCTAACCAAATATGATGAATTAATCTGAACTAAACACTAATTATATCCTAAATTATCAAGCAATCATCTGGTTAACTACTTGCACAACAGGAAACATCAACTCTGGATTTTACGGTGATTCGTGCCTCTCTCGAGCGCCATGTAACCACGGATCCGATTTCTCAATCCTTGCGTCTAGCCCCTCTCGGGCGCATAGAGTGAAAGATAGAAATCGGATTAAAATACCAAAATCCAACCTAAATTATAATCCTACCCTAACTAGTTAATTTAATCAAATATCCGGAAAAAAAATATTCAATAAACATTAATTATCAAATCACATTTAATAAACATTCAAGAGCTAACTTCAAACTATAGAAAAATTAAATTCCAAAATGATGAATTACTCCCCTTCTCCTTCCTCTCGCTCGGGCAGCAGACTCGTTCTCACGGGTGCTGCAATTTCCCGAAATTGATGGCTTCGGGTAGCAAGAGTGAGTGGCCGGAGGTACAGACGATGCCAACGACGAAGGATAGAAGCCGACGGACGGAGGTGATGTCCGGTGAAGAACAAAACAGAGCTGAAGTCCTCTAACCGGCTCTCTCGAGTCTCGGTCGAAGTCGGAATAGCTCCGAGAATGGTCGGAAATACGTAATCGACGCCGAAGGATGGTCGAAATGCGGAATTGGCACCAGAGAAGTCCTCTCGGATCACCTCTCGGCCTGGCGAGTAGAAACTGGCACTGTCGAACTCACCGCGATTGAGACTCTCTCGAGCTCTCCTCGGGTCTGTTATCGGTTGCCGAACAGTGGTGGACGATGGTGGCGCTGCGAATGACAGTGGCAAACTCCTCTCGGGTCTTCCCCTATTTCGGTCCCCCATTGCTCTGTTTTGGTCGATGATCCCCCTTCAGTCGACTCTCCCCTCCTTCCTTTAATACGATTTTTTCTTGTTTTAATACGATTTGCCCTAAAAATCACCTCCATTTCACTAAGGGCATTTTGGTAAATATCTCATTCTCCACCAAAATTTACCTAAAATTCCATAATTGAATTCATAAAAAGCATTTCAGGAAGAAATAAACCCTAAAATTAATGAAATATAATTCAGGAGAGAAAAATATGCAATATAGACAGTGATTAATGCCAAATTCAATAAATGCACGTTTCATTTGAAAACCGATAAATAACCACCTATAACACCATTATAAAGGTTATTCTATTATAATTAACCTAGTTCATATATCAGAATATGGCATCTATCACACGTTCACTTGAGAATTTAATGAGCACTTGTTGTTCGCTTTAAAAGGTTTCGATCCATGGGGCATTTGCATCTTTAACATGTTTCAAGCATGTATCCATCTTTAAAACACGTTAGGATCAGTTAGAAATCTCTTTCCTATCAAATTCAAAGGCATTAGGGTTGAAATAGTGGAATTTCCAAAACTTAGACAACAAAACTTTTGTGTTCGTTTGTGGTGTGTGAATAAATTTTCTTTACAGACATTTGTTATTGTTTTTAATTTTTTCCTTACATAAACTCTAAAATTTTCATTTACGAGAAGATCAGAAAGTGAAAACTCAATGTTTTGATTTAAGAAAAAAGTGTACATCTAAAATGGAATTGGAATGAACAAATATAAAGTGAGATAATTCCAAAAAGTCTCCGTAACTTTTAGGGACTGCAAACTCTTTAAGTTTTTATATATTAGGTTTGGCAATGATCAGGAAAAGGGGGAGGCGAGGGAACTTTAACAGAGTCTTGACTCCCAATCTGTAAGTCATTTCTAAGAAAAACACAGTCCGTTACGCAGGATTAAATTTACAAATCATATGTGATTGGTAGGTCAGATTTTTTTAAATGGAAAAATAATGGCTTGTTTGACTCGGGTAAATATCCCACCGTACGTTCACTTGAGAAATTAACAGGCATTTGTTGTTCGCTTTAAAAGTTTTGGATCCAAACGGCATTTGCATCTTTAACATGTTTCAAGCATGCATATCTATATTTAAAACATGTTAAGATCAGTTTGAAAATCTTTCTTATCAAATTCCAAGCCATTATAATTGAACTAGTTGAATTTCCCTAACTTGGACAACAAAACTTTTGTGTTCGTTTGTGGTGTGTGAATAACTTTTCCTTCCTTAACTCTAAAATTTTCATTTTGTTGTGATCTATTTGGGTTTTATCTTCTTGTTTATGATAGTATCGGAAAGTGAAAACTCAAAGTTTTTTTTAAGAAAAAAGTGTAAAAGCATAATGGAATGGAAATGCAAAATGTAGAGAGAGATAATTCCAAAAAGTCTCTGTAACTTTTAGGGATTGCAAACTCTTTTAGTTTTTATATATTAGTTTTTGCAATGGTCTGGAAAAAGGGGAGGCGGGGAATTTCTAACTGAGTGTTGACTCCCAACCCATAAGCCATTTCTAACAAAAATGTAGCCCGTTACTCATGATTTACCGATCAGTCACTTTACAAATCATCTATGATTGTTTGGTCAGCCATTAGTAAAAAGGCAAAATATTGGGTTGTTTGACTTGGGTAAATATCCCACCGTAAGTTCACTTGAGAATTTAATGAGCCTTCGTTGTTCGCTTTAAAAGGTTTGGATCCATAGGGCATTTGCATCTTTAACATGTTTCAATCATGCATATCCGTATTTAAATCATGTTAGGATCAGTAACAAATCTCTTTCTTCTCAAATTAAAATCCATTACGATTGAACTAGTGGAATTCCCCAAACTTGGACAACAAAGCTTTTGTGTTTGTCTGTGGTCTATGAATAAATTTTCTTTACATACATTTGTTATAGTTCTTTTTCCATACATAAACACTAAAATTTTCATTTTGTTGTGATTTATTTTGCCTTTATTTTCTCGTTTACAGAGAATAGGAAAGTGAAAACTCAATGTTTTGATTTAAGAAAAAAGGGTTCATCTAAAATTGAGTGGATAATTCAAAAATGTCTCTATAACTTTTAGGGACTGCAAACTCTTTTAGTTTTTACATATTAGGTTTTTCAATGATTGGGAAAAGGAGGACGCGGGGGATTTTTAACTGAGTGTTGACTCCCAATCCAAAAGTTATTTCTTAAAAAAACATAGCCCATTATGTATGATTGATTGATAAATCACATTACAAATCATCTATGATTGTTAGGTCAGCGTTTTTTAAATGGGCAAAATATTGGCTTGTTTGACTCAGATAAATATCCCACCGCACGTTCACTTGAGAATTTAATGATCATTTGTTGTGCACTTTAAAATGTTTTTATCCATAGGGCATTTGCATCTTTAACATGTTTCAAGCATGCATATCCATATTGAAAACATGTGAGGATTAGTTAGAAATCTTTTTCTTATCAAATTCCAAGCCATAAGGGTTGAACTAGAGGAATTTCCCAAACTTGGACAACAAAATTTTTGTGTTTGTTTGTGGTGTGTGAATAAATTTTTTTTACTTACATTTGTTATTTTTTTTAATTTTTTCCATACACAAACTCTAAATTTTCATTTTATTGTGATCTATATTGCCTTTATCTTCTTGTTTATGAGACAATCGAAAAGTGGAAACTCAAAGTTTTGATTTAAGAAAATAGTGTAAATCTAAAAGGGAAAGGAAAGGTAAAAATGTAGAGAGATAATTCCAAAAAGTCTCTATGACTTTAAGGAATTGCAAACTCTTTCAGTTTTTATATATTAGGTTTTGCAATGATCGGGAAAAGGGGGAGGCGGGGGATTTTAAACTGAGTGTTGATTCCCAATCCATAAGTTATTTATTAAAAAAACAAAGCCCATTACGAAGGATTGACCGATAAATCACTTTAAAAATCATTTGTGATTGTTAGGTCAACTTTTTGTAAATGGGTATAATAATAGCTTTTTTGACTGGGGTAAATATCCCACAGCATGTTCACTTGAGAATTTAATGAGCATTTGTTGTTCGCTTTAAATGGTTTGGATCCATAGGGCATTTGCATTTTTAATATGTTTCAAGCATGCTTATCCCTATTTAAAACATGTTAGGATCAGTTAGAAATCTCTTTCTTATCAAATTCCAAGTTATTAGGGTTGACTACTGGAATTTCCAATATTTGAACAACAAAAGTTTTGTGTTCGTTTGGGGTGTGCGAATAAATTTTCTTTGCTTACATTTGTTATTTTTTTTAATTTTTTCCATACATAAACTCTAAATTTTCATTTTGTTGAGATCTATTTTGCCTTTATCTTCTTGTTTACGAGAGAATCGGAAAGTGACAACTCAAAGTTTTGATTTAAGAAAAGAGTGTACATCTAAAATGGAATGGAAATGCAAAAATGTAAAGAGAGATAATTCCAAAAAGTCTCTATAACTTGTAGCGACTGCAAACTCTTTTACTTTTTATATATTAGGTTTTACAATAATCAGGAAAAGGGCGTGGCGGAGGATTTTTTAGTGAGAGTTGACTCCCAATCCATGAGTCATTTGTAACAAAAACATACCCCGTTATACAAGATTGACCGGTAAATCACTTTACAAATCATCTGTTATTATTAGGTCTGCTTTTTATAAATGGGCAAAATAATTGCTTGTTTGACTCGGGTAAATATCTCACCGCACGTTCACATGAGAATTTAATGAGCATTTGTTGTTCACTTTAAAAGGTTTGGATCCATAGGCCATTTGCATCTTTAACATGTTTCAAGCATGCATATCCATATTTAAAACATGCTAGGATCAGTTAGAAATCTCTTTCTTATCAAATTCCAAGCCATTAGGGTTGAGCTGGTGGAATTTCCCGAGCTTGGACAACAAAACTTTTAGGTTCATTTGTGGTGTGTGAATAAATTTTATTTATTTAATTTTTTATTGTGGTTAATTATTTCCATACTTAAACTCTAAAATTATATTTTAGTTGTAATTTATTTTGCCTTTATCTTCTTTTTGACGAGAGAATCGGAAAGTGAAAACTCAAAGTTTTGATTTAAGAAAAAAGAGTAAATCTAAAATGGAATGGAAAAGCACAAATGTAGAGAGAGATAATTCCAAAAAGTCTCTTTAGCTTTTAGGGGTTGCAAACTCTTTTAGTTTTTATATATTATGTTTTGTAATGATCACGAAAAGGGGGCGGGGGATTTTTAACAGAGTGTTGAATCCGAATCCATATGTTATTTCTTACAAAAACATAGCCCGTTACACATTATTGACCAATAAATCACTTTAAAAATCATTTGTGATTTTTAGTTTAGCTTTTGTAATTGGGAAAAATAATAGCTTGTTTGACTCGGGTAAATATCCCACCGCATGTTCACTTTAGAATTTAATGAGCATTTGTTGTTCGCTTTAAAAGGTTTGGATCCATAGGCCATTTGCATCTTTAACATGTTTCAAGCATGCATATCCATATTTAAAACATGTTAGAATAAGTTAGAAATCTCTTTCTTATCAAATTCCAAGCCATTAGGGTTGAACTGGATGAATTTCCCAAACTTGGAAAACAAAAGTTTTGGGTTCATTTGTGGTGTGGGCATAAATTTTATTTATTTATATTTTTTATTGTGGTTAATGATTTCCATACAGAAACTCTAAAATTATATTTTAGTTGTGATCGATTTTTCCTTTATCTTCTTTTTGACGTGAGAATCGGAAAGTGAAAACTCAAAGTTTTGATTTAAGAAAAAAGTGTAAATCTAAAATGGAATGGAAAAGCACAAATAAAGAAAGAGATAATTCCAAAAAATCTCTATAGCTTTTACGGACTACAAACTCTTTTAGTTTTTATACATAAGGTTTTGTATTGATCAGGAAAAGGGGGAGGCGGGGGATTTTTAACAGAGTGTTGACTCCCAATCCAAAAGTCTTTTTATACAACAATGAAGCCCGTTACGCATGATTGACCAATAAATCACTTTAAAAATCTTCTGTGATTGTTAGGTCAGCTTTTGGTAAATGGGCAAAATATTGGCTTGTTTGACTCGGGTAAATATCCCACCGCACGTTCACTTGAGAATTTAATGAGCATTTGTTGTTCGCTTTAAAAGGTTTCGATCCCTGGGGCATTTGCATCTTTAACATGTTTCAAGCATGTATCCATCTTTAAAACACGTTAGGATCAGTTAGAAATCTCTTTCTTATCAAATTCAAAGGCATTAGGGTTGAAATAGTGGAATTTCCAAAACTTAGACAACAAAACTTTTGTGTTCGTTAGTGGTGTGTGAATAAATTTTCTTTACATACATTTGTTATTTTTTTTAATTTTTTCCTTACATAAACTCTAAAATTTTCATTTACGAGAAGATCGGAAAGTGAAAACTCATTGTTTTGATTTAAGAAAAAAGTGTACATCTAAAATGGAATGGGAATGAACAAATATAAAGTGAGATAATTCCAAAAAATCTCTGTAACTTTTAAGGACTGCAAACTCTTTAAGTTTTTATATATTAGGTTTGGCAATGATGAGGAAAAGGGGGAGGCGGGGGATCTTTAACAGAGTCTTGACTCCCAATCCGTAAGTCATTTCTAAGAAAAACACAGTCTGATACACATGATTAACTGATAAATCACTTAACAAATCATCTGTGATTGTTTTGTCAGATTTTTTTAAATGGAAAAATAATGGCTTGTTTGACTACGGTAAACATCCCACCGCACGTTCACTTGAAAATTTAACAAGCATTTGTTGTTCGCTTTAAAAGTTTTGGATCCAAACAGCATTTGCATCTTTAACATGTTTCAAGCATGCATATCTATATTTAAAACATGTTAAGATCAGTTTGAAATATCTTTTTATCAAATTCCAATCCATTACAATTGAACTAGTTGAATTTCCCTAACTTGGACAACAAAACTTTTGTGTTCGTTTGTGGTGTGTGAATAACTTTTCCTTACTTAAATTTTTTATTTTTTTTAATTTTCTTCCTTACTTTAACTCTAAAACTTTCATTTTTTTGTGATCTATTTGGCTTTTATCTTCTTGTTTATTAGAGTATCAGAAAGTGAAAACTGAAATTTTTTTTTATGAAAAAAGTGTAAAAGCATAATGGAATGGAAAATGCAAAATGTAGAGAGAGATAATTCCAAAAAGTCTATGTAACTTTTTGCATTGGTCTGGAAAAAGGGGAGGCGGGGAATTTCTAACTGAGTGTTGACTCCCAATCCATAAGCCATTTCTAACAAAAATGTAGCCCGTTACTCATGATTTATCGATCAGTCACTTTACAAATCATCTATGATATTTTGGTCAGCCATTAGTAAGAAGGCAAAATATTGGGTTGTTTGACTTGGGTAAATGTCCCACCGCAAGTTCACTTGAGAATTTAATGAGCCTTTGTTGTTCGCTTTAAAAGGTTTGGATCCATAGGGTATTTGCATCTTTAACATGTTTCAATCATGCATATCCATATTTAGATCATGTTAGGATCAGTTACAAATCTCTTTCTTCTCAAATTAAAATCCATTACGGTTGAACTAGAGGAATTCCCCAAACTTGGACAACAAAGCTTTTGTATTTGTCTGTGGTCTATGAATAAATTTTCTTTCATTACATTTGTTATAGTTTTTTTTTTCCATACATAAACTCTAAAATTTTCATTTTGTTGTGATTTATTTTGCCTTTATTTTCTCGTTTACAGAGAATAGGAAAGTGAAAAGTCAATGTTTTGATTTAAGAAAAAAGGGTTCATCTAAAATTGAGTGGATAATTCGAAAATGTCTCTATAACTTTTAGGGACTGCAAACTCTTTTAGTTTTTATATATTAGGTTTTTCAATGATTGGGAAAAAGAGGACGCGGGGGATTTTTAACTGAGTGTTGACTCCCAATCCAAAAGTTATTTCTTAAAAAAACGTAGCTCATTATGTATGATTGACTGATAAATCACATTACAAATCATCTATGATTGTTAGGTCAGCGTTTTTTAAATGGGCAAAATATTGGCTTGTTTGACTCAGATAAATATCCCACCGCACGTTCACTTGAGAATTTAATGATCATTTGTTGTTCACTTTAAAATGTTTTTATCCATAGGGCATTTTCATCTTTAACATGTTTCAAGCATGCATATCCATATTGAAAACATGTTAGGATTAGTTAGAAATCTTTTTCTTATCAAATTCCAAGCCATAAGGGTTGAACTAGAGGAATTTCCCAAACTTGGACAACAAAAATTTTGTGTTTGTTTGTGGTGTGTGAATAAATTTTTTTTACTTACATTTGTTATTTTTTTTAATTTTTTCCATGCACAAACTCTAAATTTTCATTTTATTGTGATCTATATTGCCTTTATCTTCTTGTTTATGAGACAATCGAAAAGTGGAAACTCAAAGTTTTGATTTAAGAAAATAGTGTAAATCTAAAAGGGAAAGGAAAGGTAAAAATGTAGAGAGATAATTCCAAAAAGTCTCTGTGACTTTAAGGAATTGCAAACTCTTTAAGTTTTTATATATTAGGTTTTGCAATGATCGGGAAAAGGGGGAGGCGGGGGATTTTAAACTGAGTGTTGATTCCCAATCCATAAGTTATTTATTAAAAAAACAAAGCCCATTACGAAGGATTGACCGATAAATCACTTTAAAAATCATTTGTGATTGTTAGGTCAACTTTTTGTAAATGGGTATAATAATAGCTTTTTCGACTCGGGTAAATATCCCACAGCATGTTCACTTGAGAATTTAATGAGCATTTGTTGTTCGCTTTAAATGGTTTGGATCCATAGGGTATTTGAATTTTTAATATGTTTCAAGCATGCTTATCCCTATTTAAAACATGTTAGGATCAGTTAGAAATCTCTTTCTTATCAAATTCCAAGTTATTAGGGTTGAACTACTGGAATTTCCAATATTTGAACAACAAAAGTTTTGTGTTCGTTTGGGGTGTGAGAATAAATTTTCTTTGCTTACATTTGTTATTGTTTTTAATTTTTTCCATACATAAACTCTAAATTTTCATTTTGTTGCGATCTATTTTGCCTTTATCTTCTTGTTTACGAGAGAATCGGAAAGTGACAACTCAAAGTTTTGATTTAAGAAAAGAGTGTACATCTAAAATGGAATGGAAATGCAAAAATGTAAAGAGAGATAATTCCAAAAAGTCTCTATAACTTCTAGCGACTGCAAACTCTTTTACTTTTTATATATTAGGTTTTACAATAATCAGGAAAAGGGCGTGGCGGAGGATTTTTAAGTGAGAGTTGACTCCCAATCCATGAGTCATTTTTAACAAAAACATACCCCGTTATACATGATTGACCGGTAAATCACTTTACAAATCATCTGTGATTATTAGGTCTGCTTTTTATAAA
Organism: Aristolochia californica; assembly: GCF_029961685.1. Taxonomy (NCBI): domain Eukaryota; kingdom Viridiplantae; phylum Streptophyta; class Magnoliopsida; order Piperales; family Aristolochiaceae; genus Aristolochia; species Aristolochia californica. The sequence goes on along the minus strand of NW_027182103.1, from coordinate 18,212,675 downwards.
TGGGCAAAATAATTGCTTGTTTGACTCGGGTAAATATCTTACCGCACGTTCACATGAGAATTTAATGAGCATTTGTTGTTTACTTTAAAAGGTTTGGATCCATAGGCCATTTGCATCTTTAACATGTTTCAAGCATGCATATCCATATTTAAAACATGTTAGGATCAGTTAGAAATCTCTTTCTTATCAAATTCCAAGCCATTAGGGTTGAACTGGTGGAATTTCCCGAGCTTGGACAACAAAACTTTTAGGTTCATTTGTGGTGTGTGAATAAATTTTATTTATTTAATTTTTTATTGTGGTTAATTATTTCCATACTTAAACTCTAAAATTATATTTTAGTTGTAATTTATTTTGCCTTTATCTTCTTTTTGACGAGAGAATCGGAAAGTGAAAACTCAAAGTTTTGATTTAAGAAAAAAGAGTAAATCTAAAATGGAATGGAAAAACACAAATGTAGAGAGATATAATTCCAAAAAGTCTCTTTAGCTTTTAGGGGTTGCAAACTCTTTTAGTTTTTATATATTATGTTTTGTAATGATCACGAAAAGGGGGCGGGGGATTTTTAACAGAGTGTTGAATCCGAATCCATATGTCATTTCTTACAAAAACATAGCCCGTTACGTATTATTGACCAGTAAATCACTTTAAAAATCATTTATGATTTTTAATTTAGCTTTTTGTAATTGGGAAAAATAATAGCTTGTTTGACTCGGGTAAATATACTACCGCATGTTCACTTTAGAATTTAATGAGCATTTGTTGTTCGCTTTAAAAGGTTTGGATCCATAGGCCATTTGCATCTTTAACATGTTTCAAGCTTGCATATCCATATTTAAAACATGTTAGGATAAGTTAGAAATCTCTTTCTTATCAAATTCCAAGCCATTAGGGTTGAACTGGATGAATTTCCCAAACTTGGAAAACAAAAGTTTTGGGTTCATTTGTGGTGTGGGCATAAATTTTATTTATTTACATTTTTTATTGTGGTTAATGATTTCCATACAGAAACTCTAAAATTATATTTTAGTTGTGATCGATTTTTCCTTTATCTTCTTTTTGACGTGAGAATCGGAAAGTGAAAACTCAAAGTTTTGATTTAAGAAAAAAGTGTAAATCTAAAATGGAATGGAAAAGCACAAATAAAGAAAGAGATAATTCCAAAAAATCTCTATAGCTTTTACGGACTACAAACTCTTTTAGTTTTTATACATAAGGTTTTGTATTGATCAGGAAAAGGGGGAGGCGGGGGATTTTTAACAGAGTGTTGACTCCCAATCCAAAAGTCTTTTTATACAAAAATGAAGCGTTACGCATGATTGACTAATAAATCACTTTAAAAATCTTCTGTGATTGTTAGGTCAGCTTTTGGTAAATGGGCAAAATATTGGCTTGTTTGACTCGGGTAAATATCCCACCGCACGTTCACTTGAGAATTTAATGAGCATTTGTTGTTCGCTTTAAAAGGTTTCGATCCCTGGGGCATTTGCATCTTTAACATGTTTCAAGCATGTATCCATCTTTAAAACACGTTAGGATCCGTTAGAAATCTCTTTCTTATCAAATTCAAAGGCATTAGGGTTGAAATAGTGGAATTTCCAAAACTTAGACAACAAAACTTTTGTGTTCGTTAGTGGTGTGTGAATAAATTTTCTTTACATACATTTGTTATTGTTTTTAATTTTTTCCTTACTTAAACTCTAAAATTTTCATTTACAAGCAGATCGGAAAGTGAAAACTCATTGTTTTGATTTAAGAAAAAAGTGTACATCTAAAATGGAATGGGAATGAACAAGTATAAAGTGAGATAATTCATAAAAGTCTCTATAACTTTTAGGGACTGCAAACTCTTTAAGTTTTTATATATTAGGTTTGGCAATGATCAGGAAAAGGGGGAGGCGTGGGATCTTTAACAAAGTCTTGACTCCCAATCCGTAAGTCATTTCTAAGAAAAACATAGTCCGTTATGCATGATTAACCGATAAATCACTTTACAAATCATCTGTGATTGTTAGGTCAAATTTTTTTAAATGGCAAAATAATGGCTTGTTTGACTCGGGTAAATATCCCACCGCACGTTCACTTGAGAATTTAACAGGCATTTGTTGTTCGCTTTAAAAGTTTTGGATCCAAACGGCATTTGCATCTTTAACATGTTTCAAGCATGCATATCTATATTTAAAACATGTTAAGATCAGTTTGAAATATCTTTCTTATCAAATTCCAAGCCATTACAATTGAACTAGTTGAATTTCCCTAACTTGGACAACAAAACTTTTGTGTTCGTTTGTGGTGTGTGAATAACTTTTCCTTAAATTTTTAATTTTTTTAATTTTCTTCCTTACTTTAACTCTAAAATTTCATTTTGTTGTGATCTATTTGGCTTTTATCTTCTTGTTTTTGAGAGTATCGGAAAGTGAAAACTTAAAGTTTTGTATTAAGAAAAAAGTGTAAAAGCATAATGGAATGGAAATGCAAAATGTAGATAGAGATAATTCCAAAAAGTCTCTGTAACTTTTAGGGACTGCAAACTCTTTTAGTTTTTATATATTAGGTTTTACAATGATCTGGAAAAAGGGCTGGCTGGGAATTTCTAACTGAGTGTGGACTCCCAATCCATAAGCCATTTCTAACAAAAATCTAGCCTGTTACTCATGATTTACCGTTAAATCACTTTACAAATCATCTATGATTGTTTGGTCAGCTTTTAGTAAAAAGGCTAAATATTGGGTTGTTTGACTTGGGAAAATATCCCACCACACATTCACTTGAGAATTTAATGAGCCTTTGTTGTTCACTTTAAAAGGTTTGGATCCATAGGGCATTTGCATCTTTAACATGTTTCAAGCATGCATATCCATATTTAAATCATGTTAGAATCAATTACAAATCTCTTTCTTCTCAAATTAAAATCCATTACGGTTGAACTAGTGGAATTCCCCAAACTTGGACAAAAAAGCTTTTGTGTTTGTTTGTGGTCTATGAATAAATTTTCTTAACTTACATTTGTTATAGTTTTTTTTTTCATACATAAACTCTAAAATTTTCATTTTGTTGTGATTTATTTTACCTTTATCTTCTTGTTTACAGAGAATAGGAAAGTGAAAACTCAATGTTTTGATTTAAGAAAAAAGTTTCCATCTAATATTGAGTGGATAATTCAAAAATGTCTCTATAACTTTTAGGGACCTGCAAACTCTTTTAGTTTTTATATATTAGGTTTTTCAATGATCGAGAAAAGGAGGACGCGGGGGGTTTTTAACTGAGTGTTGACTCAGAATCCAAAAGTCATTTCTTACAAAAACGTAGCCCGTTACGTATGATTGACTGATAAATCACTTTACAAATCATCTGTGATTGTTAGGTCAGCATTTTTTAAATGGGCAAAATATTGGCTTGTTGTATTCGGATAAATATCCCTCAGCACGTTCACTTGAGAATTTAATGATCATTTGTTGTTCACTTTAAAATGTTTGGATCCATAGGCCATTTGCATCTTTAACATGTTTCAAGCATGCATATCGATCTTGAAAACATGTTAGGATCAGTTAGAAATCTCTTTCTTATCTAATTCCAAGCCATAAGGGTTGAACTAGAGGAATTTCCCAAACTTGGACAAAAAAATTTTTGTGCGTTTGTGGTGTGCGAATAAATTTTCTTTACTTACATTTGTTATTGTTTTTAATTTGTTCCATTCATAAACTCAAAACTTTTCATTGTGTTGTGATCTATTTTGGCTTTATCTTTTGTTTACGAGAGAATCGGAAAGTGAAAACTCAAAGTTTTGATTTAAGAAAAAAGTATACATCTAAAATGGAATCGAAATGAAAAATTGTAAAGAGAGATAATTCCAAAAAGTCTTTGTTACTTTTAGGGATTGCAAACTCTTTTAATTTTTATACATTAGGTTTTGAGATGATAAGGAAAGGGAGAGGCGGGGGGTTTTTAACTTAGAGTTGACTCCCAATCCATAAGACATTTCTTACAAAAACATAGCCCATTACGCTTGATTGACCAATAAATAACTTTACAAATCATCTGTGATTGTATGGTTAGCTTTTTATAAATGGGCAAAATAATGGCTTGTTTTTCTCGGGAAAATATCTCACTGCACGTTCACTAGAGTATTTAATGAGTATTTGTTGTTCGCTTCAAAAGGTTTGGATCCTTAGGGCATTTGCATGTTTAACATGTTTCAAGCATGTATATCCATATTTAAAACATGATAGGATCAATTAAAAATCTCTTTCTTATCAAATTCCAAGCCATTATGGTTGAACTAGTGGATTTTCCCAAACTTGGACAACAAAACATTTGTGTTCATTTGTGGTGTGTGAATAAAATTTCTTTACTAACATTTGTTATTGTTTTTAACTTTTTCCACACATAAACTCTAAAATTTTCATTTTTTAGTGATCTATTTGCCTTTATCTTATTGTTTATGAGAGAATCGGAATGTGAAAACTCAAACTTTTGAAATAAGAAAAACGTGTACATCTAAAATGGAAAGGAAATGAACAAATTTAGAGAGAGATAATTCCAAAAAGTCTCTATAACTTTTAGGGGTTGCAAACTATTTTAGTTTTTATATATAAGGTTTTTCTATGATCGGAAAAAGGGGGAGGCAGGGGATTTTTAACTGATTTTTGACTCCCAATCCATCACATGATTTACCGATAAATCACTTTAAAAGGTTTGGATCAATAGGACATTTGCATCTTTAACATGTTTCAAGCATGCATATCCATATTTAAAACACCTGTTACACATGATTGACTGAGAAATCACTTTACATATGATCTGTGATTGTTCGGTCAGCTTTATGTAAATTGGCAAAATACTGGATTGTTTGACTCGGGTAAATATCCCACCCCACCTTTGCTTGAGATTTTAATGAGCATTTGTTGTTCGCTTTAAAAGTTTTGGATCCATAGGACATTTGCATTTTTATCATGTTTCAAGCATGCATATCCATATTTTTAACTTATTAGGATCATTTCGAAATCTCTTTCTTTTCATATTCCAAGCCATTAGGGTTGACCTAGTAGAATTTCCCAAACTTGGACAACAAAACTGTTGTTTTCGTTTGTGGTGAGTGAATAAATTTTTTTTACTTACATTTGTTATTGTTTTTAATTTTTCCATACATAAACTCTAAAATTTTCATTATGTTGTGCTCTATTTGCCTTTATCTTAATATTTACGAGTATTTCCGAGAGAATCGGAAAGTGAAAACTCAAAGTTTTGATTTAAGAAAAAATTTTATAGCTAAAATGGAATCGAACTGCACAAATGTAGAGAGTGATAATTCAGAAAAGTCTCGGTAACTTTTAGGGATTGCAAACTCTTTTAGTTTTTATTTATTAGATTTTGCAATGATCGGAAAAGGGAGATGTGGGGGTTTTTTAACTGAGTGTTGACTGCCAATCCATAAGTCATTTCTTACAAAAACATAGCATGTTATGCATGATTGACCGATAAATCACTTTACAAATCATCTGTGATTGTTAGGTCAGCATTTTGTAAATGGGCAAATAATGGCATGTTTGACTTAGGTAAACATCCCACAGCACGTTCACTTGAGAATTTAATGAGCATTTGTTATACGCTTTAAAAGGTATGCATCCATAGGGCATTTGCATCTTTAACATGTTTCAAGCATGCAAATACATATTTAAAACATGTGAGGATCAATTAGAAATCTCATTCTTTTCAAATTCCAAGCCATTATGGATGAACTAGTGGAATTTCCCAAACTTCGACAACAAAACTTTTGTGTTCGTTTGTGGTGTGTAAATAAATTTTCTTTACTTTTAGTTGTTATATTTTTTAATTTTTTCGTTACATAAACTCTAAAATTTTCATTTTGTTGTGATCTATTTGCCTTTTTGTTTTTGTTTAAGAGAGAATTGGAACGTGAAAACTTAAAGTTTTTATTTATGAAAAAAGTGTACATCTAAAAAATAATGGAAATGCATAAATGTAGATTGAGATAATTCCAAAAAGTCTAAGTAACTTCTAGGGACTGCAAATTCTTTTAATTTTTATATATTAGGTTTTGGAAAGATCGGGAAAAGGGGGAGATGGGGGATTTTTAACTCAATGTTGACTCCCAATCCATAAGTCGTTTCTTATAAAAACATAGCCATTTATGCATGATTGACCAATAAATATCTTTTTAAATCATTTGTGATTCTTTGGTCAGGTTTTTGTAAATGGGCAAAATAATGGCTTATTTGTCTCTGGTAAATATCCCACAACACGTTTACTGGAGAATTTAATGAGCATTTTTTTCCCTATAAAAGGTTTGGATCCATAGGGCATTTGAATCTTTAACATGTTTCAAGAATGCATATCCATATTTAAAACATGTTAGGATCAATTAGAAATCTCTTTCTTATCAATTTCAAAGCCATCAGGGTTAAACTAGTGAATTTCCCAAACTTGGACAACAAAACTTTTGTGTTCGTTTGTGTTGTGTGAATCAAATTTTATTTACTTTCATTTGTTATTTTTTTATTTTTTCCACACTTAAACTCTAAAATTTTCATTTTGTTGTAAATGGGTAAAATAATGGCTTGTTTGAGTTTGGTAAATATCCCACCGCACGTTCACTTGAGAATTCAATGAGCATTTTTTGTTTGCTTTAACATGTTTCAAGCATGCATATCTATATTTAAATCATGTGAGGATCAATTAGAAATATCTTTCTTTTCAAATTCCAAGCAATTAGGGTTGAACTAGTGGAATTCCCAAAACTAGGACAACAAAACTGTTGTGTTCATTTGTGGTGTGTGAATAAATTTTCTTCACTTTCATTTTTTATTGTTTCTAATTTTTTCCTCTCATAAATTCTAAAATTTTCATTTTGTTGTGATCTATTTGCCTTTATCTTTTTGTTTATGAGAGAATCGAAAAGTGAAAACTTAAAGTTTTGATTTAATAAAAAAGTGTATATCTAAAATGGAATGGAAATGCACAAATGTAGAGAGAGATAATTCAAAAAAGTCTCTGTAAATTTTAGGGATTGCAAACTCTTTTAGTTTTTATGTATTAGGTTTCGCGATGATCGGGAAAAGGGGGAGGCTGGAGATTTTTAACTGAGTGTTGACTCCCAATGCATAAGTCATTTCTTACGAAAACATAACCTGTTACACATGATTGACTGATAAATAACTATACATATGATATGTGATTGTTCAGTCAACTTTTTGTAAATTGGCAAATTACTAGCTTGTTTGACTCGTGTAAATATCCCACGCCACGTTTGCTAGAGAATTTCATGAGCATTTTTTTTTTGCTTTAAAAGGTTTGGATCCATAGGGCATTTGCATCTTTAACATGTTTCAAGCATGCATATCCATATTTGAAACATGATAGGATCATTTGGAAATCACTTTCTTTTCAAATTCCAAGCCAATGGGATTAAACTAGTGGAATTTCCTAAACTTGGACAACAAAATTGTTGTGTTCGTTTGTAGTGTGTGAATAAATTTTCTTTACTGACATTTGTTATTTTTTTACTTTTTTCAATTCATAAACTCTAAAATTTTCATTTTGTTGTGATCAATGTGCCTTTATCTTCATGTTTACAAGAGAATCAAAAAGTAAAAACTCAAAATTTTGATTTAAGAAAAACGTTTAAATCTAAAATGGAATGAAAATGCACAAATGTAGAGAGATATAATTCCAAAAAGTCTCGGGAATTGTAAGGGATTGCAAACCTTTTTAGTTTTTATATATTAGATTTTGCAATGATCGGGAAAAGGGGGATGCGGGGGTTTTTTAACTGTGTTGACTGCCAATCCACAAGTCATTCCATACAAAACATAGCCTGTTATGCATGATTGACCGATAAATCACTTTAAAAATCATCTGCGATTGTTAGGTCAGCATTTTGTAAATGGGCAAAATCATGGATTTTTTGACTTAGGTAAATATCCCATCGCACGTTCACTTGAGAATTTAATGAGAATTTGTTATTCGCTTTAAAAGGTTTGCATCCGTAAGGCATTTGCATCTTTAACATGTTTCAAGCATGCACATCCATATTTAAAACATGTGAGGATCAATTAGAAATCTCTATCTTTTCAAATTCCAAGCCATTAGGTTTGAACTAGTAGAATTTCCCAAACTTGGAGAACAAAACTTTTGTGTTCGTTTGTGGTGTGTGAATAAATTTTCTTTACTTTCATTTATTATTGTTTTTAATTTTTTCGATACATAAACTTTAAAATTTTCATTTTGTTGTGATCTATTTTCCTTCATCTTCTTGTGTACGAGAGAATCGGGAAGTGACAACTTAAAGTTTTGATTTATGAAAAAATTATACGTCTAAAATAAAATGGAAATGCTCTAATGTAGACTGTGATAATTCCAAAAAGTCTATGTAACTTCTAGGGACTGCAAACTCTTTTAATTTTTATATATTAGGTTTCGGAAAGATCGTGAGAAGGGGGAGATGGGGGATTTTTAACTGAGTGTTGACTCCCAATCCATATGTCATTTCTTACAAAAACATAGCCCTTTATGCATGATTGACCGATAAATCACTTTACAAATCATCTATGATTGTTAGGTCAGCTTTTTGTACAAGGGAAAAATAATGAGTTGTTTGTCTCTGGTAAATATCCCACATCACGTTTATTGGAGAATTTATTGGGCATTTGTTTTTCCCTTTAAAAGGTTTGGATCCATAGGGCATTTGCATCTTTAACATGTTTCAAGGATACATATCCATATTTAAAACATGTTAGGATCAATTAGAAATCTCTTTCTTATTAATTTCCAAGCCATTAGGGTTAAACTAGTGAAATTTCCAAAACTTGGACAACAAAACTTTTTTGTTCGTCTGTGTTTTGTGAATAAATTTTCTTTACTTATGTTTGTTATTGTTTTTTATTTTTTCCATACATAAACTCTAAAATTTTCATTTTGTTCTGATCTATTTGCCTTTATCTTCTTGTTTACGAGAGAAACGGAAAGTGAAAACTTAAAGTTTTGATTTAAGAAAATAGTGCACATCTAAAATGGAATGGAAATGCACAAATGTTAAGAGAGATAATTTCATAAAGTCATTGTAACTTTTAGGGATTGCAAACTCTTTGAGTTTTTATATATTTGGTTTTTCAATGACCGGGAAAAGGGGGAGGAGGAGGATTTTTAACTGAGTGTTAAATCCCAATCCTTAAGTCATTTCTTACATAAACATAGCTCTTTACTCAAGATTGACTGATATCACTATACAAATCATCTGTGATTGTTTGGTCAGCTTTTTGTAAATGGGCAAAATAATGGCTTGTTTGTCTCGAGTAAATATTCCACCGCACGTTTACTTGAGAATTTATTGAGCATTTGTTTTTCCCTTTAAAAGTTTTGGATCCATAGGGCATTTGCATCTTTAACAAACATGCATATCCATATTTAAAACATGTTAGGATCAATTAGAAATCTCTTTCTTATCAATTTCCAAGCCATTAGAGTTAAACGAGAAGAATTTCCCAAACTTGGACAACAAAACTTTTGTGTTTGTTTGTGCTGTGTGAATAAATTTTCTTTACTTACATTTATTATTGTTTTTTTCATACATAAACTCTAAAATTTTCATTTTGTTGTGATCTATTTGCCTTTATCTTCTTGTTTACGAGAGAATAAGAAAGTGAAAACTGAAAGTTTTGATTTAAGAAAAAAGTGTACATCTAAAATGGAATGGAAATGTACAAATGTAGAGAGAGATAATTCCAAAAAGTCTCTGTAACTTTAGGGATTTAAAACTCTTTTAGTTTTTATTTAATTGGTTTTTCAATGTTCGGAAAAAAGGTGATGCGGAGGATTTTTAACTAAGTGTTGACTCCCAATCCATAAGTCATTTCATATGAAAACATAGCCCATTACGCATGATTGAGTGATAAATCACTTTACAAATCATCTGTGATTGTTAGGTCAGCTTTTTGTAAATGGGTAAATAATGTGTTTTTGACTCGGGTAAATATGCACAACACGTTCACTTGTGAATTTAATGGGCATTGGTTGTTCACTTTAAATGGTTTGCATCCGCAAGGCATTTGCATCTTTAACATGCTTCAAGCATGCATATCCATATTTAAAACATGTTACGATCAATTAGAAATCTCTTTCTTTACAAATTCCAAGCCATTACGGTTGAACTAGTGGAATTTCCCAAACTTGGACAACAAAACTTTTGTGTTCGTTTGTGGTGTGTGAATAAATTTTTTTACTTTCATTTGTTATTGTTTTTAATTTTTCGATACATAAACTCTATAATTTTTATTTTGTTGTGATCTATTTGCCTTTATCTTCTTGTTTACGACAAAATCGAAAATTGAAAACTTAAAGTTTTGATTTAAGAAAAAAGTGTACATATAAAATATAGTGGAAATGCACAAATTTAGATTGAGATAATTCCAAAAAGTCTATGTAACTTCTAGGGACTGCATACTCTTTTAATTTTTATATATTGGGTTTTGGAAAGATTGGGAAAAGGGGGAGGTGGGGGATTTTTAACTTTGTGTTGACTCCCAATCCATAAGTCTTTTCTTACAAAAACATCACCCTTTTCGCATGATTGACCAATAAATCACTTTAAAAATCATCTCTAATTGTTAGGTCATCTTTTTGTAAATGGGTAAAATAATGGCTTGTTTGTCTCTGGTAAATATCTCACACACGTTTACTGAAGAATTTAATGAGCATTTGTTTTTCCCTTTAAAAGGTTTGAATCTATAGGGCATTTGCATCTTTAACATGTTTCAAGCATCCATATCCATATTTAAAACTTGTTATAATATATTAGAAATCTCTTTCTTATAAATTTCCAAGCCATTAGGGTTAAACTAGTGGAATTTCCCAAACTTGGACAACAAAACATTTGTGTTCATTTTTGTTGTGTGAATAAATTTTCATTACTTACATTTTTTATTGTTATTTATTTTTTCCATACATCAACTCTAAAATTTTCACTTTTTTGTGATCTATTTTCCTTTGTCTTCTTGTTTACGAGAGAATTGGAAAATGAAAAATTAAAGTTTTGATTTAAGAAAAAAGTGTACATGTAAAATGGAATGAAAATGCACAAATGTAGAGAGAGATAATTTCAAAAAGTCTCAGTAAATTTTAGGGATTTCAAACTCTTTTTTTTTATTTGTTTGGTTTTTCAATGTTCGGGAAAAGGGGGATGCGGGGGATTTTTAACTGAGTGTTGATTCCCAATCCATAAGTCATTTCATACAAAAACATAGCCCGTTACGCAGAATTTACTGATAAATCACTTTATAAATCATCTGTGATTGTTAGGTCAACTTTTACTAAATGGGTAAAATAATGTCTTTTTTGACTCAGGTAAATATCCACCGCACGTTCCCTTGCGAATTTAATGGGCATTGTTTGTTCACTTTAAAAGGTTTGGATCAATAGGGCATTTGCATCTTGAACATGTTTCAAGCATGCATATCCATTATTAAAACATGATAGGATCAATTAGAAATCTCTTTCATATAAAATTCCATTCCATTAGGGTTGAACTAGTGAAATTTCCCAAACTTCAACAACAAAATTTTTGTGTTCATTTGTGGTGAGTGAATAAATTTTCTTTCGTTACATTTGTTATTTTTTTTAATTTGTTCCATACATAAACTCTAAAATTTTCATTTTGTTGTGATCTATTTGCCTTTATCTTCTTGTTTACAGTAGAATCGGAAAGTGAAAACTCAAAGTTTTGATTTAAGAAATAATTGTACATCTAAAATGGAAGAGAATTGCACAAATTTAGAGAAAGATAATTCCAAAAAGTCTCTATAACTTTTTTGGATTGCAAACTCTTTTACTTTTTATATATTAGGTTTTGTGATGATGGGGAAAAGGGGGAGGCGGGGGATTTTTAACTGAATGTTGACACCCAATCCATATGTCCTTTCTTGCAAAAACATAGCCCGTTATGCATGATTGACCGATAAATTACTTTACAAATCATCTGTGATTGTTAGGTCAGCTTTTTGTAAATGGGCAAATATTGGTTTGGTTGACTCAGAAAAATATCCAACCGCACGTTCACTTGAGATTTTAATGAGCATTTGTTGTTCGCTTTAAAAGGTTTGCTTCCATAGGGTTGAACTAGTGGAATTTCCCAAACTTGGATAACAAAACTTTTGTGTTCGTTTGTGGTGTGTGAATATATTTTCTTTACTTACATTTGTTATTTTTTAAATTTTTTCCAAACATAAACTCTAAAATATTTATTTTATTCTGATCTATTTGCCTTTGTCTTCTTATTTATGAGAGAATCGGAAAGTAAAACTCAATGTTTTAATTTCAGAAAAAAGTGTACATCTAAAATGGAATAGAAATGGACAAATGTGGAGAGAGATAATTCCAAAAAGTCTTTGTAACTTTTAGGGATTGCATGCTATTTTAGTTATTATATATAAGCTTTTGCGATGATAGGGAAAAGGGAGAGGCGGGGGATTTTTTACTGAGTGTTGACTACCAATCCATAAGTCATTTCTCACAAAAAAATATCCTGTTATGAATGATTGACCGATAAATCACTTTACAATTCATATGTGATTGTTAGGTCTGCTTTTTGTCAATGTGCAAAATAATGGTTTGGTTGACTCAGGAAAATATCCCTGTGCACGTTCACTTGAGATTTTAATGAGCACATTTGTTGTCCTATTTTAAAGGTTTGGTTCCATAGGGCATTTACATCGTTAACATGTTTCAAGCATGCATATCAATATTTAAAACATGTTAGAATCAATTAGAAATCTCTTTCTTATCAAATTCCAAGCCATTAGGGTTGAAGTAGTGGAATTTCCCAAACTTGGACAACAAAACATTTTTGTTCGTTTGTGGTGTGTGAATAAATTTTCTTGACTTAAATTTGTTAATTTTTTAATTTTTTCCTTATATAAATTGTAAAATTTTCATTTTGTTGTGATCTATTTCTCTTTTTCTTCTTTTTTGTGAGAGAATCGGAAAGTGGAAACTCAAAGTTTTAATTTAAGAAAAAAACGTACCTATCAAATGGAATGGTAATGCACAAATGTAGAGAGGGCTAATTCCTAAAAGTCTTTGTAATATTTACGGATTGCAAACTCTTTTAGTTTTTATAAATTAGGTTTTGCGATGATCGGGAAAAGGGGGAGGCAGGGGATTTTTAAATGAGTGTTGACTCCCAATCCATAAGTCATATCTTACAAAAACATAGCCCATTCCGCATGATTGACCGATATATCACTTTACAAATCATGTGTGGTTGTTAGGTCCGGTTTTTGTAAATGGGCAAAATATTGGCTTGTCTAACTCGGGCAAATATCCCACCGCACGTCCACTTGAGAATTTAATGAATATGTTTTGTTTGATTTAAAAGGTTTGGATCCATAAGGCATTTGCATCTTTAAGATGTTTCAACCATGCATATTCATATTTAAAACATGTTAGGATCAATTAGAAGTCTCATTCTTATCAAATTCTAAGCCATTAGGGTTGAGCAAGTGGAATTTCCAAAACTTGGACTACAAAACTTTTGTGTTCGTTTGTGGTGTGTAAATAAATTTTCTTTACTAACATTTGTTATTTTTTTTTAATTTTTTCCATACAGAAACTCTAAAATTTTCATTTTGTTGTGATCTATTTGCCTTTATGTTCTTGTTTACGAGTGTTTACGAGAGAATCAGAAAGTGAAAACTCAAAGTTTTGATTTAAGAAAAAAGTGTACATCTAAAATGGAATGGAAATACTCAAATGTAGAGAGAGATAATTGAAAAAAGTCTATGTAACTTTTAGGGATTGCAAACTCCTTTTGTTTTTAGATATTAGGTTTTGCGAGGATCAACAATAGGCAGAGGCAGGGGATTTTTAACTGAGTGTAGACTTCCAATCCATAACTCATTTCATAAAAATACATAGCCTATTTCACATGATTGACCGACAAATGTTCATTAAATCCGTTGTGATTGTTCGGTCTTCTTTTTGTAAATGGGCAAAAAAATTTCTTGTATAACATGGGTAAATATCCCACCGTACGTTCACTTGAGAATTTAATGAACATTTGTTGTTCGCTTTAAAATGTTTGGATCCAAAGGGCATTTAGATCTTTAACATGTTTCAACTACGAACATCCATATTTAAAACATGTCAGGATCAATTAGAAATCTCTTTCTTATCAAATTCTAAGCCATTAGGGTTGAACTAGTGGAATTTTCAAAACTTGCACCACAAAACTTTTGTGTTCGTTTGTGGTGTGTGAAAAAATTTTCTTTAATAAAATTTTTTATTGTTTTTAATTTTTTCCATACAGAAACTCAAAAATTTTCATTTTGTTGTGATCTATTTGCCTGTATCTTCTTGTTTACGAGAGAATCAGAAATTGAAAACTCAAATTTTTTATTTAAGGAAAAAGTGTAAATCTAAAATCAAAAGGAAATGCACAAAAATAGAGAGAGATAATTCCAAAAAGTCTCTCTAAATTTTAGGAATTTCAAACTCTTTTACATTCGATATATTAGGTTTTGCGATGATCGAGAAATGGGGGAGGCAGGAGATTATTAACTGACTGTTGACTCCCAATCTATTAGTCATTTCTTAAAAAAACAAAGCCCGTTACGCATGATTGACCAATATATCACTTTACAAATCATCTGAGATTTTTAGGTAAGATTTTTGTAAATGGGCAAAATAATGGCTTGTTTGACTCGGGTAAATATTCCACCGCACGTTCACTTGAGAAGTTAGAGGGCATTTGTTTTTTGCTTTAAACGGTTTGGTCCATAGGGCATTTGCATCTTTAACATGTTTCAACCATGCATATCCATATTTAAAACATGTTAGGATCAGTTAGATATCTCTTTCTTATCGAATTCCTAGCCATTAGGGTTGAAGTAGTGGAATTTCGCAAACTTGGACAACAAGACTTTTGTGTTCGTTTGTGGTGTGTGAATAAATTTTCTTTAATTACATTTGTTATTATTTTTAATTTTTTCTTTACATAAACTCAAAAATTTTCATATTGTTGTGAACTATTTGCCTTTATCTTCTTGTTTACCAGTGTTTACAAGAGAATCGGAAAGTTAAACTCAAAGTTTTGATTTAAGAAAAAAGTGTACATCTAAAATGGAATGAAAATGCACAAGTGTAGAAAGAGATAATTCAAAAAAGTCTCTATAACTTTAAGGGATTGCAAACACTTTTATTTTTTATATATTAGGTTTTGTGATGATCGAGAAAACGGGGATGCGGGCCATTTTTAACTGAGTGTAGACTCCCAATCCATATGTCATTTCTCACCAAAACATAGCCAGTTACACATGATTGACCGATAAATCACTTTACAAATCATATACGATTGTTAGGTCAGCTTTTTGTAAATGGGCAAAATAATGGCTTGTTTGACACGGGTAAATATCCCACCGCACGTTCACTTGAGAATTTAATGAGCATTTGTTGTTCACTTTAAAAGGTTTGCATCCATACGGCATTTGCATCTTTAACATGTTTCAAGCATGCATATCCATATTTAAAACATGTGAGGATCAATTATAAATCTCTTTCTTTTCAAATTCCAAGCCATGAGGGTTGAACTAGTGGAATTTCCCAAACTTGGACTACAAAACTTTTGTGTCTGTTTGTGGTGTGAATAAATTTTATTTAATTTAATTTTTATTGTTTTAAATTTTTTCCATTTATAAACTCTAAAATTTTCATTTTGTTATGATCTATTTGCCTATGTCTTCTTGTTTACGACATAATCGGAAAGTGAAAACTCAAAGTTTTAATTTAAGAAAAACGTGTACCTATAAACTAGAATGGGAATGCAAAAATGTATAGAGGGCTAATTCCAAAAAGTCTCTGTAAATTTTAGGGATTGCAAACTCTTTTAACTGAGGGTTGACTCCCAATCCATAAGTCATTTCTTACAAAAACATAGCACGTTACTCATAATTGACTGATAAATCAGTTTAAAAATCATGTGTTATTTATTAGGTTAGGTTTTTGTAAATGGGCAAAATAATGGCTTGTTTGACTAGGGTAAATATCCCACCGCACGTTCACTTGAGAATTTAATGATCATTTGTTGTCCGCTTTAAAAGGTTTGAATCCATAGGGCATTTGTATCTTTAACATTTTTCAACCATGCATATCCATATTTAAAATATGTTTGGATCAATTGGAAATCTCTTTCTTATCAAATTCTAAGCCATTAGGGTTGAACTAGAGGAATTTCCCAAAGTTGGACAACAAAACTTTTGTGTTCGTTTGTGGTGTGTAAATACATTTTCTTTAGTAAAATTTGTTATTGTTTTTAATGTTTTCCCTTCGTAAACTCTAAAATTTTCATTTTGTTGTGATCTATTTACCTTTATCTTCTTGTTTACGAGAGAATCTTAAAGTAAAAACTCAATGTTTTGATTTAAGAAAATAGTGTACATCTAAAATTTAATGGAAATGCACAAATTTACAGAGAGATAATTCCAAAAAGTCTCTTTAACTTTAAGAGATTGCAAACTCTTTTAGTTTTTATATATTAGGTTTTGTAATGAACGGGAAAAGGAGGAAGCAGGGGATTTTTAACTGTGTGTTGACTCCCAATCCATAAGTCATTTCTTAAAAAAAACATGGCCTGTTATGCATGATTGACCGATAAATCACTTTACAAATCATCCGTGATTGTTACGTCAGCTTTTTGTAAATGGGCAAATTATGGCTTGTTTGACTCGGATAAATATCCCACCACACATTCACTTCAGAATTTAATGAGCATTTGTTGTTTGCTTTAAAAGGTTTGGATCCATAGGGCATTTGCATCTTTAACATGTTTCAAGCATGCATATCCATATTTAAAACATGTTAGGATCAATTAGAAATCTCTTCCTTATAATATTAAAAGCCATTAGGGTTGAACTAGTGGTATTTTCCAAACTTGGACAAAACAACTTTTCTGTTCATTTTTGGTGTGTGAATAAATTTTGTTTACTTACATTTGTTGTGATCTATTTGCCTTTTTCTTCTTGTTTACGAGAGAAGCGGAAAGTGAAAACTCAAAGTTTTAATTTAAGAAAAAAGTGTACCTATAAAATGGAATGGAAATGAAAAAATGAAGAGAGGGCTAATTCCAAAAAGTCTCAGTAACTTTTTGGTAACTTTTTGGGATTGTACACTCTTTTAGTTTTTATATCTTTGGTTTTGCGATGATTGGGAAAAGGGGGAGGCAGGGGATTTTTAACTGAGTGTTGACTCCCAATCCGTAAGTTATTTCTTACAAAAAACATAGCCTGTTACGCATGACCGATAAATCACTTTACAAATCAAGGGTGATTGTTAGGTCAGGTTTTTGTAAATGGGCAAAATAATGGCTTGTTTGACTCGGGTAAACACGTTCACTTGAGAATTCAATGTTCATTTGTTGCTCATTTTAAAATGTTTGGATCCATAGGGCATTTGTATCTTTAACATGTTTCAACCATGCATATCCATATTTAAAACATGTTAGGATCAATTAGAAATCTCTTTCTTGTCAAATTTTGAGCCGTAAGGGTTGAACTAGAGGAATTTCCAAAACTTGGACAACAAAACTTTTTTGTTCGTTTGTGGTGTGTGAATAAATTTTCTTTACTAACATTTGTTACTATTTTTAATATTTTCTATATATAAACTCTAAAATTTTCATTTTGCTGTGATCTATTAGCCTTTATCTTCTTGTTTACGAGAGAATTTGAAAGTGAAAACTCAAAGTTTTGATTTAAGAAAATAGTGTACATCTAAAATGGAATGGAAATGCACAAATGTTGAGAACGATTATTCCAAAAATTCTTTTTAACTTTAAGGGATTGCAAACTCTTTTAGTTTTCATATATTAGGTTTTGTAATGATTGGGAAAAGGGGGAGGCGATTGATTTTTAACTATGTGTTGATTCCCAATCCATAAGTGATTTCTTACAAAAACATAGCCCGTGATGCATGATTGACCGATAAATCACTTTACAGATCATCTATGATTGTTATGTCAGCTTTTTGTAAATGGGCAAAATAATGGTTTCATTGACTGTGGTAAATATCCCACCGCACATTCACTTGAGAATTTAATGAGCATTTGTTGTTTGCTTTAAAAGTTTGGATCCATAGGGCATTTGCATCTTTAACATGTTTCAAGCATGCATATCCATATTTAGAACATGTTAGGATAAATAAGAAATCTATTTCTTATCAAATTCCGAGGCATAAGGTTGAAGTAGTGAAATTTCACAAACTTGGACAACAAAACTTTTGTGTTCGTTTGTGGTGTGTGAATAAATTTTCTTTAATTGTATATTTTATTATTTTTTATTTTTTCCATACATAAACTCTAAAATTTTCATTTTGTTGTGATGTATTTGCCTTTATCTTCTTTGTTTACGAGTGTTTACGAGAGAATCAGAATGTGAAAACTCCAATTTCTGATTTAATAAAAAAAGTGTACATCTAAAATGGAATGAAAATGCACAAATGTAGAGGGAGATAATTCCAAAAGGTCTCCCTAACTTTTAGGGATTGCGAACGTTTATAGTTTTTATTTACAAGGTTTTTCAATGATCGAGAAAAGGGGGAGGCGGGCGATTTTTAACTGAGTGTAAACTCCCAATCCATAAGTTATTTGTTAAAAAAACATAGCTTGTTATGCATGATTGACCGATAAATCACTTTAAAAATCATGTGTGATTGTTAGGTCAGGTTTTTGTAAATGGGCAAAATAATGGTTTGTTTGACTCGGGCAAATATCCCACCACATTAGGGTTGAACTAGTGGAATTTCCCAAACTAAGACAACAAAACTTTTGTGTTCATTTGTCGTGTGTGAATATATTTTCTTTACTTTCATTTTTATTGTTTTTAATTTTTTCCATACGTTAACTCTAAAATTTTTAATTTGTTGTGTTCTATTTGCCTTTATCTTCATGTTTAAGAGAGAATCAGAAAGTGAAAACTTAAAGTTTTGATTTACAAAAAATGTGTATATCTAAAATGGAATTGAATTGCACAAATTTAGAGAGAGATAATTCCAAAAATTCTATGTAAATTTTTTGGATTGCAAACTCTTTTAGTTTTTATATATTAGGTTTTGCGATGATCGGGAAAAGGGGGAGGCGGGGGATTTTTAACTGAGTGTTGACTAACAATCCATAAGTCATTTCTTTCAAAAACATAGCCCGTTTTGCATGATTGATCAAAAAATCACATTATAAATCATCTGGGAATGTTAGGTCAGCTTTTTTTAAATGAGCAAAATAATGGCTTGTTCGACTCGGGTAAATATCCCACCGCATGTTCACTTGAGATTTTAATGAACATTTGTTGTTCTATTTAAAATTTTTGGATGCATAGGGTATTTGCATCTTTAACATGTTTCAAGCATGCATATTCATATTTAAAACATGTTAGGATCAATTAGAAATCTCTTTCTTGTCAAATTCCAAGCCATTAGGGTTGAACTAGTTGAATTTCGCAAAACTTGGACAAGAAAACTTTTGTGTTCGTTTGTGGTGTGTGAATAAATTTTATTTACTTAAATTTTTTGTTTTTTTTATTTTTTTCCATACATAAACTCTAAAAGTTTCATTTTGTTGTGATCTATTTGCCTTTTTGTTCTTGTTTATGAGAGAATCCGAAAGTGAAAACTCAAAATTTTAATTTAACAAAATGTGTACCTATAAAATGGAATGGAAATGCAAAAATGTAGAGAGGGCTAATTCCAAAAATTCTCTATAAATTTTAGGGATTGCAAAATCTTTTAGTTTCTATATATTAGGTTTTGCGATGATCGGGAACAAGGGGAGGCAGGGGGTTTTTAATTGAGTGTTGACTCCCAATCCGTAAGTCATTTCTTAAAAATAACATAGCCCGTTATGCATGATCGATAAATCACTTTACAAATCATGTGTGATTGTTAGGTCAGGTTTTTGTAAATGGGCAAAATAATGGCTTGTTTGACTCAGGTAAATATCCCACCGCACGTTCATTTGAGAATTTAATAATCATTTGTTGTTCGCTATAAAAGGTTTGGATCCATAGGGCATTTGTATTTTAGCATGTTTCAACCATGTATATCCATATTTAAAACATATTAGGATCATTTAGAAATCTCTTCTTTTTCAATTTCCTAACCATTAGGGTTGAACTAGTGTAATTTCCCAAACTTGGAAAACAAAACCTTTGTGTTCGTTTGTGGTGTGTGAAAAAATTTCTTCACTTTAATTTGTTTTTGTTTTTAATTTTTTCCATACATAAACTCTAAAATTTTCATTTTTTTGTGATCTATTTGCCTTTATCTTCTTGTTTACGAGAGAATGGGAAATTGAAAACTGAAAGTTTTGATTTAAAAAAAAATGTATATCTAAAATGGAATGGAAATGCATAAATGTAGAGTGATATTTCCAAAAAGTTTTCGTAAATTTTACGTATTGCAAACTCTTTTAGTTTTTATATATTAGGTTTTGCGATGATCGGAAAAAGGGGGAAGCGGGGGATTTTTAACTGAGTGTTGACTCTCAATCCATAAGTCATTTCTTACTAAAATGTAGCCCATTTCGCATGATTGATAGATAAATCACTTTACGAATCATCCATGATTGTTAGGCTAGCTTTTTTTAAATGGGCAAAACAATGGCTTGTCGACTCGGGTAAATATCACACCGCACGTTCACTTGAGAATTTAATGATCATATGTTGTTCACTTTAAAAGGTTTGGATCCATAGGCCATTAGTATCTTTCACATGTTTCAACCATGCATAACCATATTTGAAACATGTAAGGATCAATTAGAAATCTTTTTCTTATCAAATTCTAAGCCACTAGGGTTGAACTAGTGGAATTTCCCACACTTGGAAAACAAAGCTTATGTGTTTGTTTGTTGTGTGTGAATAAATTTTTTTCATGTTAAATTGTTTCTTTTTTTTTCCATCCATAAACTCTAAAATTTTCATTTTGTTGTGATCTATTTGCCTTTATCTTCTTGTTTACGAGAGAAAGATAAAAGTGTATATCTAAAATGGAATGGAAATGCACAAATGTAGAGAGAGATAATTCCAAAAAGTCTCTGTCAATTTTAGGGATTGGAAACTCTTTTAGTTTTTATATATTAGGTTTTGTGATGATCAAGAAATGGGGGAGGCGGGGGATTTTTAACTGAGTGTTGACTCCTAATCCATAAGTCATTTCTTACTAAAATGTAGCCCATTTCGCATGATTGACCAACAAATCACTTTAAAAATCATCCATGATTGTTAGGTCAGCTTTTTTTAAATGGGCAAAACAATGGCTTGTTTGATTCGGGTAAGCACCGCACGTTCACTTGAGAATTTAATGATCATTTGTTGTTCGCTTTAAAAGGTTTGGATCCATAGGCCATTTGTATCTTTAACATGTTTGAACCATGCACATCTATATTTAAAACAGGTTAGGATCAATTAAAAATCTTTTTCTTATCAAATTCTAAGCTATTAGGGTTGAACTTGTGGAATTTCCCAAACTTGGAAAACAAAACTTTTGTGTTTGTTTGTGGTGTGTGAATAAATTTTCTTTACTAATAATTGCTATTTTTTAATGTTTTCCATACATAAACTAAAAAAATTTCATTTTGTTGTATTCTATTTGCCTTTATCTTCTTGTTTTCAAGAGAATCAGAAAGTGGAAACTCAAAGTTTTGATTTAAGAAAATAGTGTACATCTAAAATCAAATGGAAATGAAAAAATGTAGAGAGAGATAATTCCAAAAAGTCTCTGTAACTTTTAGGAATATTAGGTTTTGGGATGATTGGGAAAAAGGGGAGGCGGGGGATTTTTAACTGAGTGTTGACTCCCAAACAATAAGTCATTTTTTACTAAAACGTAGCCCATTTCGCATGATTGACCGACAAATCACTTTAAAAATCATCCATGATTGTTAGGTTAGCTTTTTTTAAATGGGCAAAACAATGGGATGTTTGACTCAGGTAAATATCGCACCGCATGTTCACTTGAGAATTTAATTATCATTTGTTGTTCGCTTTAAAAGGTTTGGATCCATAGGCCATTTGTATCTTTAACATGTTTCGACCATACACATCTATATTTAAAACAGGTTAGGATCAATTAGAAATCTTTTTCTTATCAAATACTGAGCCATTAGGGTTGAACTTGTGGAATTTCCCAAACTTGGACAACAAAACTTTTGTGTTCGTTTGTGGCGTATGAATAAATTTTCTTTACTAAAATTGTTATTTTTTTAATGTCTTCCATACATAAACTAGAAAATTTTCATTTTGTTGTAATCTATTTGCCTTTATCTTCTTGTTTTCAAGAGAATCAGAAAATGGAAACTCAAAGTTTTGATTTAAGAAAATAGTGTACATCTAAAATCAAATGGAAATGAAAAAATGTAGAGAGAGATAATTCCAAAAAGTCTCTGTAACTTTTAGGAATTGCAAACTCTTATATTTTTTATATATTAGGTTTTGGGATGATTGGGAAAAGGGGGAGGTGGGGGATTTTTAACTGAGTGTTGACTCCCACTCCATAAGTCATTTCTTAATAAAACAAAACCCATTACGTATGACCGATAAATCACTTTACAAATCATGTGTGATTGTTAGGTCAGGTTTTTTTAAATGTGCAAAATAATGGCCTATTTGACTCAGGTAAATATCCCTCCGCACGTTCACTTGAGAATTTAATGATCATTTGTTGTTCCCTTTAAAAGGTTTTGATCCATGGGGCATTGATATCGTTAACATGTTTCAACCATGCATATCCATATTTAACACATGTTAGGATCAAATAGGGAATGTCTTTCTTATCAAATTCTAAGCCATTAGGGTTGAACTAGAAGAATTTCCCAAACTTGGACAACAAAACTTTTGTGTTCGTTTGAGGTGTGTGAATAAAATTTCTTTACTAACATTTTTTATTGTTTTTAATATTTTTCATTCATAAACTCTAAAATTTTCATTTCATTGTGATCTATTAGCCTTTATCTTCTTGTTTACGAGAGAATTAGAAATTGAAAATTCAAAGTTTTTATTTAAGAAAATAGTGTAAATCTAAAGTGGAGTGGAAATGAAGAAATGAAGAGAGAGATAATTCCAAAAAGTCTCTTTAACTTTAAGGGATTGCAAACTCTTTTAGTTTTTATATATTAGGTTTTGTAATGATCAAGAAATGGGGGAGGCGGGGGATTTTTAACTATGTGTTGACGCCAAATCCATAAGTTATTTCTTTCAAAAACATAGCCATGTATGCCTGATTGACCTATAAATAACTTTACAAATCATTTGTGATTGTTATGTCAGCTTTTTGTAAATGGAAAAAATAATGGCTTGTTTGACTCGGGTAAATATTCCACTGCATGTTCACTCGAGAATTTAATGAGCATTTTTTGTTTGCTTTAAAAGGTTTGGATCCATAGGGAATTTACATCTTTAACATGTTTCAAGCATGGATATCCATATTTAAAACATGTTAGGATCAATTACAATTCCATTTCTTATCAAATTCTGAGCCATTAGGGTTGAAGTAGTGGAATTTTGCAAACTTGGAATAGAAAAATTTTGTGTTCATTTGTGATGTATGAATAAATTTTCTTTACTAACATTTGTTATTGTTTTTTATTTTTTCCATATATAAACTCTAAAAGTTTCATTCTGTTGTGATCTATTTGCCTTTATCTTCTTGTTTACGAGAGAATCAGAAAGTGACAACTTAAAGTTTTGATTTAAGAAAAAGGTGTATATCTAAAATGGAATGGAAATGCACAAATGAAGAAAGAGATAATTCCAAAAAGTCTCTGTAAATTTTAGGGATTGCTAAATCTTTTAGTTTTATGTATTAGGTTTTGCGATGACAGGGAAAAGGGGGAGGCATGGGATTTTTAAAAGAGTGTTGAGTCACAATCCATAAGTCATTTCTTACAAAAACATAGCCCGTTCCGCATGATTGACCAATAAATCACTTTACAAATCATGTGTAATTGTTAGGTCCGGTTTTTGTAAATGGGCAAAATAATGGCTTGGTTGACTCGGGCAAACATCCAACCGCACGTTCACTTGAGAATTTAATGAACATTTGTTGTTTGGTTTAAAAGGTTTTGATCCATAGGGAATTTGCATCTTTAACATGTTTAAACCATGCATATCCATAATTGCATCAAGTTAGGATCAATTAGAAGTCTCTTTCTTATCAAATTCTAAGTCCTTATGGTTGAACTTTTGGAATTTTCCAAACTTGGACAACAAAACTTTTGTGTTTGTTTGTGGTGTGTGAATAAATTTTCTTTACTAACAATTGTTATTGTTTTTAATGTTTTACATACATAAATTCAAAAATTTTCATTTTGTTGTGATCTATTTGCCTTTATGTTCTTGTTTACAAGAGTATCAGAAAGTGGAATTTCAAAGTTTTGATTTAAGAAAATAGTGTACATCTAAAATAAAAATGGAAATGAAAAAATGTAAAGAGAGATAATTCCAAAAAGTCTCTGTAACTTTTAGGGATTGCAAACTCTTTTATTTTTTATAAAATAGGTTTTGCGATGACCGGGAAAAGGGGGAGGTGGGGGATTTTTAACTGAGTGTTAACTCCCAATCCATAAGTCATTTCTTAATAAAACATAGCCCGCTACGCATGATCGATAAATCACTTTAAAAAACATGTGCGATTGTTAGGTTAGGTTTTTGTGAATGTCCATAATAATGGCTTGTTTCATTCTGGTAAATATCCCACCGCACATTCACTAGAGAATTTAATGATCATTTGTTGTTCCCTTTAAAATGTTTGGATCCATAGGGCATTTATACCTTCAACATGTTTCAACCATACATATCCATATTTAAAACATGTTAGGATCAAAAAGGGAATCTCTTTCTTATCAAATTCTAAGCCATTAGGGTTGAACTAGAGGAATTTCCCAAACTTGGACAACAAAACTTTTGTGTTCGTTTGAGGTGTGTGAATAAATTTTCTTTACTAAATTTTTTTGGTTGTTTTTAATATTTTACATTCATAAACTCTAAAATTTTCATTTTTTGTGATCTATTAGCCTTTATCTTCTTGTTTACGAGAGAATTAGAAAGTAAAAATTCAAAGTTTTTATTTAAGAAAATAGTGTAAATCTAACGTGGAGTGGAAATGAACAAATGAAGAGAGAGATAATTCCAAAAAGTCTCTTTAACTTTAAGGGATTGCAAACTCTTTTAGTTTTTATACATTAGGTTTTGTAATGATCGGGAAAGGGGGAGGCGGGGGATTTTTAACTATGTGTTGACGCCCAATCCATAAGTCATTTCTTTAAAAAACATAGCCACTTATGCATGATTGACCGATAAATCACTTTACAAATCATTTGTGATTGTTATGTCAGCTTTTTGTAAATGGGAAAAATAATGGCTTGTTTGACTCAAGTAAATATCCCACTGCATGTTCACTTGAGAATTTAATGAGCATTTGTTGTTTGCTTTAAAAGGTTTGGATTCATAGGGAATTTACATCTTTAACATGTTTCAAGCATGGATATCCATATTTAAAACATGTTAGCATCAATTACAATTCTATTTCTTATCAAATTCTGAGCCATTAGGGTTGAAGTAGTGGAATTTTGCAAACTTGGAATACAAAAATTTTGTGTTCGTTTGTGATGTGTGAATAATTTTTCTTTACTAACATTTGTTATTTTTTTTATTTTTTCCATACATAAACTCTAAAATTTTCATTCTGTTGCGATCTATTTGCCTTTATCTTCCTGTTTACGAGAGAATTAGAAAGTGAAAACTTAAAGTTTTGATTTAAGAAAAAGGTGTATATCTAAAATGGAATGGAATTGCACAAATGAAGAAATAAATAATTCCAAAAAGTCTCTGTAAATTTTAGGGATTGCTAAGTCTTTTAGTTTTATGTATTAGGTTTTGCGATGACAGGGAAAAGGGGGAGGCAGGGGATTTTTAACTGAGTGTTGAGTCACAATCCATAAGTCATTTCTTACAAAAACATAGCCCGCTATGCATTATTGACCAATAAATCACTTTACAAATCATGTGTGATTGTTAGGTCCGGTTTTTGTAAAAGGGAAAAATAATGGCTTGTTTGACTCGGGCAAATATCCCACCGCACGTTCACTTGAGAATTTAATGAACATTTGTTGTTTGGTTTAAAAGGTTTTGATCCATAGGGCATTTGCATCTTTAACATGTTTAAACCATGTATATCCATAATTGCATCAAGTTAGGATCAATTAGAAGTCTCTTTCTTATCAAATTCTAAGTCCTTATGGTTGAACTTCTGGAATTTCCCAAACTTGGACAACAAAACTTA